>NW_024412412.1:13467145-13559474 GCF_014898765.1 Herpailurus yagouaroundi
CTTTTGTTTCCCTTGCCTTTGGGGTCACATCCACAAAATGTTGCTAAGACCAATGTTGAGTATTTTAGGAATTCTGTGGTTTTAGTTCTCATAAGTATTTAATCCATTTGAATTAATTTTTGTGTATGGTATAAGATAGTGGTCCACTTTCATTCTTTGGCATGTGGCTGTCCATTTTTTTCAACACCATTATTGAAGAGACTGTCCTTTCTCCATTGTGTGTTCTTGGCTCCTTTGCCCTAAATTAATTGTCCATATATGTGTAGGTTTAATTCAGTTGTGTCCCCCTGATCTACCTGTCTGTTTTTATGATAATACCATAGCTTCAAGGTATAGTTTGAAATCGGGGAGCATAATACCTCCAGTTTTGTTCTTCTCCCTCAAGATTGCTTTGGCTATTCAGGATCTTTTATGTTTCCATAAAAATTTTAGAATTATTTCTTCTGGTTCTGTGAGAAATTCCATTAGAATTTTGATGGGGATTGCACTGAATCCGTAGATTACCTTGGGTAGTATGGACATTTTAACAATATTCTTCCAGGGGCGCCTGGGTGGCTCAGTCGGTTAAGCGTCTGACTTCAGCTCAGGTCACGATCTCACAATCCGTGAGTTTGAGCCCCGTGTCAGACTCTGTGCTGACAGCTCAGAGCCTGGAGCCTGCTTCCGATTCTGTGTCTCCCTGTCTCTTTGCCCCTCCCCTGATCACACTCTGTGTCTCTCTTCCTGAAAAATAAATAAACATTAAAAAAAAAAAAAAAACCAGTATTCTTTCAGTGATGAGCATAGAATCTTTTCATTTATTTATGTCTTCAGTTTCTTTCATCAGTGTCTTTATCATTTTCAACGTACAGATCTTTCACCTCCTTGGTTAAATTCATTCCTAAGTATTTTATTCCTTTTGTTGCAATTATAAATGGAATTTTTTATTTCTCTTTCTGATAATACATTATTATATATATATATATACATATACATATATATATATATATATATATATATGCGCTACAGATTCCTGGATGTTGATTTTGAATCCTGCTACTTTACTGAATTCATTTATTCTAATATTTTTTTGGTGGGGTCTTAAGGATTTTCCATATATAGTATCATGTCATCTGCAAAAAGTGACAGTTTTACTATTGCCTTTCCAATTTGGATGCCTTTTATTTCTGTTTCTTGCCTAGTTGCTATGGCTAGGAATCCCAATACTGTGTTGAATAAAAATGACAAAAGTGAGCCTCCTTATCTATTTCCTGGTCTTGGAGGGAGAGCTTTCAGCTTTTTACCATTGAGTATGGTATCAACTGTGGATTTATCATCTGTGGCCTGTATAATGTTGAGGTATATTCCCTTTATACCCACTTGGTTAAGAATTTTTAATCATAAATGGATGTTGAATTTCATCACATTTTTTTTCTGCATCTACTGAGATGACCATATGAATTTTTAGTCCTCATTTTATTAATGTGCTATATCATGTTGATTGCTTTATGGATATAATGTTGAACCAACTTGCATTCCTGGAATAAATTCCACTTGATCATGGCATATCATCCTTTTAATGTATTATTGAATTAAGTTTGCTAATATTTTGTTGAGAATTTTCCATCTGTGTTCATCAATGATATTGGCCTATAATTTTCCATTTTTGTGGCTTTCTTGTCTGGCTTTGATATCAGGGTGACACTGGCCTCATAAAATGAATTTGGAAGTGTTCCCTCTTCTTCAATATTTTGGAAGAATTTAGAAGGATAGATTTTAAATCGTCTTTGAATGTTTGGTAGAATTTACTGGTGAAGCCATCTGGTCCTGAACTTTTTGTTTGTCAGGAGGTATTTGATTACCGATTTCAGCCTTTTAATGTTAATCAGATTTTTTATTTCTTCATGGCTCAGAAGATTGTTGTATGTTTTTTTTTAAACTTTTTTTTTATTTTACTTTTGAGAGAGAGAGACAGAGTGTGAGCAGGGGAGGAGCAGAGAGAGTGGGAGACACAGAATCTGAAGCAGGTTCCAGGCTCTGAACTGTCAGCCCAGAGCCCAATGCAGGGCTCGAACTCACAAACCACGAGATCATGACCTGAGCCGAAGTCAGACACTTAACCAGCTGAGCCACCCAGGCGCCGCTGTATGTTTTTTAAGAATTCATTCATTTCTTCTAGTTTGTCCAGTTTGTTGGTATCTAGTTATTCAGAGTAGTCTCATATGATCATTTCTAATTCAATGGTGTTATTTGTAACTTCTCTTTAATTTCTGACTTTGTTAATTAGAACCCACTCTCTTTTTTTTTTCTTGGTTGATCTAATGGTTTGCCAATTTTATCTTTTCAGAGAACCAGGTTTTAGTTTCATTGATCTTTATTATTTCCTTTTTTCTATTGACATTGGGCTTTGTTTGTTCTTTTGTAGCTCTTTTATACGTAAAGTTAGATTGTTAGATTTTTTTTGAGGTAAGCCTGTATTACTATGGTCTTCCCTCCTAAGAACCCCCAAATTTTGGTGTATCATATATCTGTTTCCATTTGTTTCTAGGTATTTGTTCATTTCTTATTTGATTTCTTCATTGACCCATTGGTTGTTCAGCAACATACTATTTAATTTTTACATTTTTCAGGGTTTCCCAGTTTTCTTCTTGTAACTGATTTCTGGTTTTGTACCATTACGATTAAGGAAGAAACTTGATAGGGTTTCAGTCTTCTTGAACTTATTAAGACTTGGTTTATAACCTAGCCTGTGATCTATCTTGGAGATGTCCCATATGCACTGAGAGCAGTGTGCATTCTGCAGTTTTTGGATGGAATGTTCTGTGTATATCTGTTAGTACGTCTGCTATAATATGTTGTTTAAGGCCAATGTTTCCAGAGTCTGCAGTACAATCTTAAAGCTGACCTTTCATCTCCATTTTCTTCTTGACAAATGTCTAAATCAAAACTGACAAAAATAATTATTCCCGTATAAATTAGTATGAAAAGCTTTGGAGTCCTATTCTGTGACCATTGCCAGACTTGTTAATTTCTCAGAACTTTCTTTTCTTGCTTATGAAATAGGAATAAGTAGTGACAGATTATAAATGGCTGTGGAATTAAATAAAATAATGTATGTTGAGTACATAGCCTAATGAATTTAATAAACTTTAATGAGTGTAAATTTCCTCCATAGATTTCTCCCTCCCATGGTGCCTCCCACTTTTGCATTTAGGATGTATAAAGTTACATTTTATAGATTCTAGATTCTTAGCAACTCCCTTTTAGATGTGTAGTAACTCCTTTCTAGAATTACTGGGTAAAGTAATTTACTCATGGCTAGCTATAGATAAACAAACAAATAAATAAATAAAATAGAAAAATACATAGTTCCTTTTTCTTTCTTTTTTTCTTTTTCTCTTTTTCTTCTTTCTTGCAGTAAGCATTATCTTTTAAGCACACAGGTTTTTTTGAGCATTAGGGGTTAAAGGACTTGTTATAGACTGGATATGGACGTGTTGGAATGCTTTAGAAAATCGATTCTTGCTAATGGAGAGAATGTTTTTAAAGTGAACTATTGCCATTCCTTCAGTGAACCACATACAGCAGAAAAAATTCAAGTAAACATTGAAGGAGAGGCAAGTTCTTCCTTATAGAATTAATGAGAATTGCAGTGATCTGCCATGGGGAATTAGAATCTGAAAACCCTTTTCCATGCGCATTATTCCCTAATGTCTAGAACCAGATAAGTAGACTCTAATTTTAAATGTGCAATTATCCAAACAAGATGAATGTGCAGGGCAACACTGGATAAGACTGTCGATCTTAATGTTAATATTTTTATTCTCCTTTGTAACAGACATATAGTTGGCAAAAGCCACGTGTCTGTGAGATCCCTAAAGACCGCAGCTAACTCGGGAGAGATAGAGCCAGCTTTATCTCACATCAACTATGGAGATACAGCCCAAGGGAGACACATCCCAGAATAAACCCTTTGCTATTTGCCTTTATAATGTCTTTGATCAATTGTTTTATCTTGAGTAGATGTTTTTGCTTTGTTTTTGAAGGAATATTGAATAACAAGGTAGATCACATGTGCTTTTCTAACATGCGCTTTTTGGATCAGAGAAGCTAAAGCAAACAGCATGATCATTGGTAAAAATGGCCTGTTTTATGTGTGTATACTGCAGTGCAGTTTAAAAAATGCTGTAATTATAATTCCAGAACTTAAGAATTTGGGTGGATGCCAGCATTCTCCCCTTCACAGGGGAAATTCCTTTGCAAATAATTTGAAGTTGGGACAAAAATTCCGTAGCTCCTTTTTTAAGATCATTGCGTCTTCATGGTTCAGATGATACAGGGGAGAAGCTTCAGTTCAACCTCCTGGAGAAGATATTGCAGTTCCTGTGGTCTCATCAACCTGGAGAACATTGGTGGCTGTCACAGTGCAGGAGTGAAGAAGCTGTTTCTTCACACAATAGTTATCCCCTGGGCCAACGTCTGTTGCCACCACTGGCCCACCTGTGTTCAAGTCCACACCTACAAGTTCACCAGATTCTGAACGCTCTGCTCTGGCTTGAATTTCAATTCACTGGAACGTCAAAACCAGAGCTCTGGGCAAGAACCATGGCAATCATGAGCAGCACGTTACCAAATGCTTGAATACCAGGTTGGGCTTCCCCTTTATACCAGACTTATGATCAGGGCTTCTGCCATTGCCACCACCCCTGCACCAGCCCTGGATGACACAGCCATCAGCCATAGAATTTTCAGCAGCCCTCAAGCCATCTCTTACTATATCCTTGACTTAAGTAAGCGTGTGCTTATTTGGTCCTTTGGCCAATATTGTTAACATTTCTCAATGAAGGTGAACTTCTCTTCTCCCAATGTATCCTCGTAGACAAGCCCAGCATGTCCCAAACAATCAGGATTTGGGTCATCCAAAGAATGTAAAGCTACCCTCCCACAGGCAAGAATCAGCCTTTCCACAGTTCTCCCTTTAGCTCTGCACAGAGCTGCTATGCCTTCTTTTGCAAGAGCATCTAAGGAAAACAGTCCATTCCCTCGATTAAATAACAACAGATCTTGGGGCGCCTGGGTGGCGCAGTCGGTTAAGCGTCCGACTTCAGCCAGGTCACGATCTCGCGGTCCGTGGGTTCGAGCCCCGCGTCAGGCTCTGGGCTGATGGCTCGGAGCCTGGAGCCTGTTTCCGATTCTGTGTCTCCCTCTCTCTCTGCCCCTCCCCCGTTCATGCTCTGTCTCTCTCTGTCCCAAAAATAAATAAAAAACGTTGAAAAAAAATTAAAAAAAAAAAAAAACAACAGATCTTTTCTCTGAGTCTGCACAGACTTTTTCAGCTCTATCATTTTTTAAATTTCTTTAATTTGATGAAGATATCTTTAAATATCTTCAAAGAATGTTCTTTCCGCTTTTACTACTTTCTGTCTCTCCTCTGCATTCTTGTGAAAGACAAGAATTCACTTATTTTTTTTTTTGACATTCTTATGACACATTGCACATATGAGGATTATGAACCGTCTTTTTGTTCACATCAGGATGCCAGGCCCTTTGGTCCAGAACAAGACCTCTGATGAAGCTTGTATTGGTTTCAGATTTACGCTTCATCTCCTTAACCTCAACCATGAAGAAGTCAGTAGGTTCATCTTGTTTTGTAACGGCCCAGATGGAGTCCGCCACAGGCTCTCTTAGGACGGTAGCACATTCAGCGTGAGCTTTAGTATGTGGAGATATTCTGGCCAACACTCTGTGTTACCCTGTCCATCTCTTTGCTCGCTTTGACTTGTTGCAGATTCAGATCTGACTGTTGTTATTCTGGTACAAAGAACTTCAGAAATGTAGAGATCCACCTGTTTGGCCAGTGCTCCAACGATGAGGACGGTGGGGATGGCTCACTCACCAGTCATGTCATCTTGGGCTACTTTGGCTCTTAAGGAGGCTGTTGGGTGTTGGATTTGCGTTTTACGAAGCAGCACCTTGCTGTACTTAGTAAGCTTGATGTCTCCAGAAGCACGAATTTTCATGGTGCCCTTAGGCCCCGAGTTGGTCCTCAGAGCATCATGCAGCCCTTGGGCCACCTGGGCTTGGGCACCTCGGCCTTGGGGCTCAGGGTCTTCACGGCCACCATAGCTACACAGCAGAGGAAGAGAAAGAGACCAGGCACGCAGATGCCCAAACTCTTGAGTACATTTATATTTTATAAAATCCAAAATAACGTGTAATAGCATGGGATACTTAGAAGTTAGCATCCAAAGCTTTAAACTGTGTGTATGTGCACGTACACACAGACACATACACGTACACACACACACACACACAGAGAACGCTAGAGAATTGTGGAATTTTTTTTAACTGGGAAAAGATATTAGAAATCATAATCTATCCCCCCTAATTTTATAAATAAGGGTAACCGAGGATGAAAGAATAGAATATATTAAAGATAGAGTCAGGAGTTTACATATGTTGGTTTATGTTCAGAACAATATATATATGGTATCGTGTGTGTATGTATACATATATATACACATCTATATACACATACACACATGCACACATACACATGTGTATACATACATATACGTGTGTATGCATATGTGCATATACATATATACATATACATATATACATGTACACGTATGTATACATATGTGTATATACATATATACACATATGTGTGTACATACACATATGTGTATATATGTATGCACATACATATACATACATATATATACATGGATATCAAATACAAAAATTTCTTTTTTTCACTTGTAATGTCCTAACTTATATATATGGAAGATTATATTATGATTTTGGGTCTTTAATAAATGAAAATGACATGTTTGATATCGAGTTTCAGAAATTTTGAAATTAATGTCAGGACATTAATTTCTCTTAAAAATAAATTGGTAATTGGGGCGTCTGGGGGCCTCAGTCTTGGAGCGTCCAACTCTTGATTTCAACTCAGGTCGTGACCTCACAGTTCGTGGGATCGAGCCCCCTGTCGGGCTCTGTGCGGACAGCGTGGAGCCTGCTTGAGATTCCTTCTCTCCCTCTGTCTCTGCCCCTCCCCCAGTCACATGCATACATTCTCTCTCTCAAAATAAATGAAGTTAAAAAAATAAATTAGTGATTATATTTAGAAAATAAAATACATACTTCTGTAGCACAAACCCAGTGAGTGTAAAATAGTGTGAATTCCATCCACATCCACACGCTTTCCTTACTCGAAGATAATGCACATGCACACTGATGAAGGTTTTGTGAGTGATGTGTGCTTGGCACGTATTTTGTGTATAACAAGCGATTTAGTAAAATATTCAGGCAAAGCAGATATATTCAAGACCATGCACGTTCGGAATACAACAGATTCCGGTAGAGGATTTTTTTATTGATAAGTAAATTCTAATAATCCAGACTTCACCTCAGTTTTAAAAGAATCATCCTGATTTTCAGCAGAAGGGCCTATTTATTGTAAACCCTAAGCAGTCTTTCCGAAACCTGAAGAAGATTTGTGAAAACAGCCTGCAATAAAAATCACGCATGCTTCATAAAACACTACTTGATAGATATCACTTGCGCCATTAGGAACCGAACGACAAAGGATGTAATTTCAGTTCTGGCATGCAATATTAATCGAACGCCTTTAAAACATCTTGCTGATGGGAAGTATGACAACGTGACATTGAAGAACGATCAGCTAAAGACATCTGTCTTAATCAGATTTTCAAAGTCAATGCCATAGAAAGCCAAGTTGTTTCATTCACTTTTACATTTTCCCATGTTTCAGTGAGAGCATGGTTTCTAGTACGTTGCTTTAAATACAAGGAGTACAAATTAGTGCCTCCAAGTATGAGTTCATTATATGAGATTGAAGCACACTTTAGCCACACGTGTGGAATTATCTCTGTAATAATGTACATTCTTTCCACCTTTTAAGCTAGTGATGCATTATCCTGTGTAAACACTCTAAATGATATTAAGAGATCCTTTTAAAACTATTTTTAGGTATATATTTGCCCTTATAAATGAAAATGGAATGTTTTTAAAGACTTTCTTGTGCACCTGGGTGGCTCAGTCGGTCTGACTCTTGATCTAAGCTTAGATCATGATCTCACAGTTTAGGACATCAAGCCCGCATTGGGCTCTGCACTTACATCATGGAGCCTGCTCAGGATTCTCTCTCTCTTTTTCTCTCTGCCCCTCTCCTGCTCATGCTTTCTTGCTCTCACAATAAATAAAAACACTTAAAAATAAATAAAAACCTTGTAGAAAGAAATTAAGAAGTTATTGGGGCACCTGGGTGGCTCAGTCGGTTGAGCATTCGACTTCAGCCCAGGTCACTATCTCACAGTTTGTGAGTTTGAGCCCCGCTTTGGACTCCAGCACAGAGGCCTCTTCAGATCCTCTGCCTCCCCTGCCCCTCCCCTGCTTTCACTCTCTCAAAAATAAAATAAAATATTTTTAAAAATTTTTTAAAAATATTAAATTATCTTACAGACATGCTCACATATAAACATTTTCTTTAGCCAAAAAAATTGTATGTATATATATTAATACTTCACAGTTTATAAAAATACTCTAAAATATACATTATCTCTTTTAATTCCCTGTATAGGAGTGATTATTAACCCCGCTGTACAGATGAGGCATTGAAGAGTTTAGAATATGAAATTGATTTGCTCAGGTTACACAGTTACTAAATTTTAGAGAGGGAGCTTGCACCCACGTGTTATAGACTGAATGTGTGTTTCTCCCCAAGTTCATATGTTGAAGCCCCAACCCCCCCCCCATGTGACTTTATCTGTCGATGGGAACTCTAAAGTAGTAACTAAGGTTACTCGGGATCATAAGGGTGAGGGCTTGGTTCCACAGGATTGCTGTTGTAAGGTGAAATGCCAGTGAGCTACTTTGCTCTCTCCAGGAGCTAAGTGAGGACACGGGCAAGGCAGCCATCCGCAAGCCAGGAAGAAACCCTCACCAGAAACTGATTCTGCTGCACCTTGATCTAGGACTCCAAGCTTCCAGAACTGTGGGAACATTAATTTCTACTGTTTAAGTCCCCCATTCTGTTTTATCATGGCAGCCTGAGCGGTCTACTCGACCAGATCGTTACTCTTCGGCATTGTAAATCCACTTATCTCTTCGATGGAAAATGTTAATACCTTGCCATGAAAATGCTCGTGGGCTCGTGAAAGAAAAGATCAGATGATCTGCGAAAGGATATCTTCGTCACCTGCTTTCTTCGGAACCTCTATTTTGAGAGGAAGGTTTCTAGTGGCAATTAGCATCCCGTAGAAAAGCCCCAGCCTTCCAGCGTCAACAAATCGTGCTTACTACTACTTTAAAAGTCACAACAAAGCCTCAGAAAATCCAGATCATTAATCTCCTAAACAACAGTAACTCATATTTCTATAGTACTTTGCAGTTCTTTTCACTGCAAAGTCATTAAAGCAGCAGAAAAAATACATACTGGGAAGGGGCTTTTACTGTTACGTACACACCAAATGTTATCCCAAAATTATTGACCTAGGAGGGCAATTCAGCAAGGAAGCAAGTGTCAGCTTAAACTGTGACTGTTTCTCTTTTGATCAAACAGCATCATCGCATGGTTTCCACTTAAGAAATCGCTCTCATTGATCATGCCAAGAATGGGAAGGATACAGCGGGTTCTGTTAGGTTTTTTGCATCTACATAATATTTAGTGTCTGTGGTAACACGCTTCCCTACCTAGAGGCCATCACGTGACTGGAAGGAAACGTCAAAGATTTTATTCTGTTTCAAAATTAAGACCCGTATAGACAATCTGGACTCAATAAATTGCAGATAACAAATATGAAATCAAATAATATGCTAGGGAAAATGTCAATGGCAAAGTTAGTATTTGGGGGGAAGTGAGATCAACAGTGTTGTTGGATACTTTCTGTGTGTTTTCTGATCACTGATTTTTCCTGTGTTTGCTGAAATATTTAAAAAATAAACATCAGAAAAAGGTTTGGATAAAGTAAAAATCTCTTTTCCCTAAAAGTGATTTTTAATTAAAAAAAATTTTTTTAATGCTGATTCACGTTTTGAGAGACAGAGACAGAGTGCAAGCAGCACAGGGGCAGAGAGAGAGGGAGACATAGAATTCGAAGCAGGCTCCAGGCTCTGAGCTGTCAGCACAGAGCCGGATGCAGGGCTTGAAATCACGAACCATGAGATCGTGACCTGAGCCGAAGTCGGACGGGTAACTGACGGAGCCACCCATACGCCCCAGTTCTTAATTTTTAAAATGTATTGTAACCCATAACTTTTAAGAGATTCGTTAGTTTTCTTTTAGGCTTGAAAGTTTCATGCTGGCTTTTTTTAATTAATTGTTTACACAAAAAATTTTAATAGTAAAATCTGAAGTAAATTTAAGTTTGATACAAAATGATTTTGACTATATGTTCCTTAAGATGTTGCTAGTTTACAACATATGTAGTACAGCATGGTTTATTTTAGAATAAAAATACTATTTTTAACACTTATAACAAGATAATATGGTACAGTATTTGTGCCATGAATTAATGTGGTGAAGTTTTCATAATACTTACAGTTGAAATAAAGTAATTTTTTATTGTATGTTCCTTAAATGCTTTATATGTATAATTTAAGATAATATGGGGCTTTTAATTACCTTAAATTTTGAATATTTATAACATAATTTGTTTCAAGAAAATATCATGTTGTACCCAAAAGAATTATAAAGCTAAAAAACTTCAGAATTCATTATCTGAGCCCACGTTGCTCCCCACGGCATTTATTTACAGAGAAGAAAAACTGAGCCCCAGAAGTTAATTGATTTATATGTGGTTTAGTTAAAGCCAGAACTAAACCCTATACTTTCTGTTTCCTTTTATACAAGACATCTTCTATAAAGACATCTTCTCTGTGATAACTGAAAAGCATAGCAAAATCACGTCATTTCGAATATTCCATTTGCTTTTCTTATTCTTTAAAGCCATTTGTTATGTGTAATAGCATTTAGTCGCCTCCTAGCCTATCCTTATCCATATTACAAATATGTGCTTTATTATATCATGTCATGTACTCCATTGAAAGTCAATAAAATTTAATTGCACTAAAATCAAATGATCATTAGGTAATGAGAGAGAAGAGAAGTTTTGATTGATCATATGTCAACAATTCTTTATTGTCAAGACTAGGACAGCTTCTTCCCTTTTTGCTTACTCTCTCAGGTAAAGTACTTTAAAATGGGTGGAAGAATATCCTGAAACATATACTGAGGCATTTTAAAGGTATTTTTATCCAGTTTTCTATGCATGTGTAATAGGTATGTTTTATGTATGTTTCTATAAGAAATGATTGTGCAAAACTAAGAATTTCATGGAGGGTAAATCTGCGGCATTACTAGGCTTAAGTATACTAAACAATGAGTTATTTCACAAGCAGAAGGTAGCCATTTACATTTGTTTCCATCCACTGAAATATGTTAGGGTGTTTGACATTTTAGATTAGCTGCATACTCTTGAGCAGTAACCATTGCAGTCTGAGTTCTCTTCAAAGAGAAGTTACTACAATTTAGGAGAAGTCGCCTTTGAAATAAAATATCACCCCCGCCAAAAGCTTTTATCCAATAACCAAAAAGAGAATAGCAGAGATAATTCATATGAAATGAAAAAGAGATTAGTACATTCATGTTCTATATGCCATAAGCATGATATTAGGAACTTTGGAGAAAGCTGTTTAAGCAACTCTAAAGAAGGCTCAGTTGTTGGCTCTGCAACTCTGTCTGGATGTAAACTGAGCTCTGTTATCCTATCTTTTTTGTCTTAGAACTACTCTTTCATGTTTAAGCACTCTTGATTTCTCTGATGCCATCAGAGTGATTTCCCCAAATCTCTTTTCCAATTCACTGGTACTCTCTACAGTGGTATCTAATATACTGTTGAAACCATAGACTAAGTTTCTGATTTCAGTGGCTGCATTTTTCTTATTTATACACATCCTACTTTTTTAACTGCATTTTTATACTGTCTTATTCTTATGGTTTTAATTTCTTTCAAGTCTTTAACATCCTAAACATACTGAAGTTTTAGTAAATGATTATATATCTGAAGTTTTGGGGGAGAGCAGTTCTGCTGTTTTGTCTGTAGAATTTGGCTCAAGGTAGATTGTTCCCATTTAAACTTTGTGACTTTAGTCTGTTAATTTACTGAAAGCTGTATTTTGTTTGTGGAAATCCTTTGTGACTTGGGTTGAGAGCGTATTCTTTAAAGAAGTTTTGCATTTGTTTCTGCAAGGTACCCCAGGGAGGAGCATTGCAGATCCAGGATCAATTTTAATATTAATTTTTTGGCTGGAAGTTCCCAAACTACATTGAGAGTATAAGTCTGAATCTCCTGTGCCAACCCCAAAGAAGCCCAGGCTAGTGGTTAAAAATTTCAGGAGTTGGTTTCTTTCCCGTGTAGGACTCAAGACAACACAGCAAGTTTCCTTACTGTTCCATTTGCAGTGAGATGTTTTAAGGCTACTCTTGGACCGAGGGTATAGTATTTCAGGGGTCAAGCCTCATATATGTAGGGGTCTCAGTAACAACTGGTGTATTATGTTTTGTTTCTTCTTTGGACATTAGAAAGGTTACAGAGACAGGCAGTTCTCCGCATAGAAGCTACCAGGTCATCTCACATGCTGTCGGCCATTTTTCTCTCCCCTTGGTTCCTGGCCACTTCTTTCTTCCAATTCAGTTATATTAACCTAAAGTAAAAGTTCCACTGGTAGGCTGACTCTTGGCTCTTTTGGTTCCTGTTACGTCCTCCCTGCCTGGAACAGAGTCTGTATAACTGTTAGACACTCAGTAAGTATGCTAAGTGCATCAATCCAAAAGGTATTTAATATATTTTACCCAGCACTTCTAGCATTTTATGGCAAGGGAGTTGGCAGGTGATCTGGGTGGTCACATGGTTTGAAGTAGAAAAGTACAGTGAACTCTCATAGAAAAAAGAGTGCAAAGATGAAAGTCTTTAAGTTTTGGGGCGCCTGGGTGGCTCAGTTGGTTAAGCATCTGACTCCTGATTTCGGCTCAGGTCGCGATCTCACTATATGTGAGACTGAGCCCTGCATCAGGCTCTGGGCTGAGCACGGATCCTACTTGGGAATCTCTCTCCCTCAAAATAAATAAACTTTAAAACAATAAGTAGATAAATAAAGCCTTTAAGTCTTTCTTTTCATCCTCATTTCAAGGTTTGACCCCAAGGAAACTAAACCAAATTCTCACTAAGTATAGTAGTAAATCAGTTCACCTGTGCTCACTGAAATTATACCCTGTAGTCAGTACAAGTCTTTCTTTTGTGCCTTCTCATTTATCTCTAAGTTTTTCATACTCAAATGTCTTTCTATAAATTATCTGGTGATCAGTCATCTGGTGATGAAGGGGGTAAGCCCAATATTATTTATGTGTATGGTTTCTAAAACACATTTTAAATTCTTGTTTGATTTGCATGCAGCTGGATGAAATGTTCAAGTGACAGATGACTTGTGGTGAAAATGTTTACGTGGTGCCATATTTTAACCAAAGGCTTGCAGGGGTCCATCAGTGAGCAGTGCACTTTCAAAGACTTGAGCCGGAAGAGTAAGTTTATGTGAAGTAATTTTCTGAGTGAGATGAGGCCTTTCATTTCCAGTTTCCACTATAGTAGTGTAGGTAGGTATCTTATTAATACAGCATTGTTGGAGGGAAAGGAGAGAAATTGGAAGTCACCCTGAATATCTAAATATTTTTGCTCTACTCTGAGCTCCACTGAGGTGTGGTCTGACAAAAAAAGACGTATTTCCGCAACTCAGATTTTCCCCATTTATAAGGAAAAGTCTTGGTGCTTCCATTTTTTCCTCAGAGGAAACTAAAGGCAACTCAATGTCTGTAATGTAGATGAGATTTTTCTGGGCAAAAGAGACATTTTCATTGTATAATTTACTGATTTCAGTGTCATAAGATGTTTTGAATTTCTATTATGCGCCCTTCCTAGTAGCTCTTGAAATGTAGCCAGATGAAGGAGGTGTTGTTACCTACATTTACCATTAGAAAATCAAGGGAAAGGGGCACCTGGGTGGCTCAGTCGGTTAAGCCTCCGACTTCGACTTCGGCTCAGGTCATGATCTCACGGTCTGTGAGTCCGAGCCCCGCGTCGGGCTCTGTGCTGACAGCTCAGAGCCTGGAGCCCGCTTCGGATTCTGCGTCCCCCTCTCTCTCTGCCCCGCCCCTGCTTGTGCCCTCTCTCTCTCTCTCTTCCCCCCCCCCCTCAAAAATAAATAAACATTAAAACAGACAACAACAAAGAGGTCAGTTTCGAAGAAAACTCGGGTTTCATTTGTAACCGGTAGGAGAAAGTTAGGGATGTTAACCAGGGAGTGAAGTGAGAAGAACACATTTTACGATCTAGAAAGAAGGGTTTCAGCCCCATCTTTGCTAAGCATCAGTAAATGGGTTTGGCTCCTTCTAAATGTTTGTGTAGCTCAACACGGCCTGTGGGTCATATTATAAACTGTCAGGGGACCAGAACCAGAGTTTGTTTATTCAGCCTGCTGCCCGTAGCGTCCAGGAGTACACAAGCCATAGGCAAGTGAATGTCCAGGATGTGTCTTGCCTAACGGCACTTCTCTGGGTTCAGTAAAGTTAAAATTGTGTTTGTTCCTTTGTGTGTGTCTCTCTCTCCGCCCTCCTTCCTCCTCTCCTTCCCTCCCACCCCCATTTGCCTTTTGTTAGTGGATTGTATTCACATTGCAACCCATTGTTTTCATACAACACAGCTGTCACCCTTCGATTCTGTCCCCCTTGTGAAGCAGGGTACTTCTCCTCTAGGGACCTGGGCCGCCCCACAACTGAGGTCCAGGGAAGGAAGAGGACAGACTTGTGAAGGAAGGTGTGTGGGACAGAGTGGTCGGGGTGACTTTGGGGACACCTCTTCAGCTTCCTCTTCGCCTCTCACCTGACACTTACCTTTCGGTTCCTCCCACGCGAACAGGGGCGCGCGCATGCGCACACATGCATACATGCGCGCGCGCGCACACACGAAAATAAAGGCACCTGACACCTTTCAGTCTCTCCCACGCAAACAGAGGCGCGCGCGCGTACACGCGCACACACACGCAGACACGCATGCGCACAAAGATATTTTAATCCCCCAGCTTTCCTGTTTCAGAGTTCATTTCCTCGGTGTTCCCCAAAGACCGTAGCCCAAGGCTGTAAAGCAGAGAAAAACTGGGACTGAACTGCACACAGCAGTCTGGAAGCTGCTTTTAATTAAAAAAAAATTGAACCAGTAAACATGGCCAGATATGTTTTAAAAAACCAGGCGTCTTCCTCTCCCGCTTTTGAAAATTCTTGACTTGCTTCTCTGGTCATACTACACGGGAAGAAGAGACAGGCTGACTTCATGACTGTGAGGTTAAAATTCCCTCTTCCGGCCAGACATTAGTTGCTTTCTGATTCCTGCGACCTTTCAGATTCTTGTTTTGGTACCTGTGAAGGGAGAAAGTCTTCCTGTTCAGACACACTTGATTGTATGCCCTTGTGCCTTGTGATAGTGGGTATTGATTACTGACAAGGCTTCTCAGTTACAACTGGTCCTTGGACAACATGGGTCCGTTTCTACGCAGATTTCTTTCCATAAATACAGGATTGTAAATGTATTTTCTCTTCCTTATGATTTTCTTAGTATTTTCTTTTTTCTGACTTACTTTATTGTAAGAATGCAGTCTATCAATCAACTGTTTATGTTATTGGTAAGACTTCTGGTCAACAGTGGGCTATTTGTAGTTAAGTTTTTTTGGAGAGTCAAAAGTTATACTCAGATTTTTTACTGCACAGGGGCTCAGTGCCTCTAACCTTTGCGTTGTTCAAGGGTCAGCTGTACTGTTTTCCCTCATAATGTTCTTCCCTAAAGAGAGTTCTTTCTTTTCTGGCATTAATAAGTTACTATTTAGCACTTACGGTATGTCAGGCACTGTATCTTTTAGATTCTTTAACTAAGCACTATAATATACATGAAGCTCAGAGAGACAGATACATAACTTATTCAAGAAAATATCCCACTGCAAAAGAAAAATCCGTGTTATCGTTATTTGTCTCTATGGTACCTTTCACCTCACCAATCACAATAGCATAGTTGCTATTTAGGAAAAGTTGTTAAAACTTTACTCCCTTTCCTCTGCAGAGCACAAATAATACATCATACATTTGCTTGTAATTGGGGTTTTGTAAGTTGCTTATACTGGAATCTGGCCCGTAATCAGATCTCTTCCGTGGCTCCTAACACTTTCGCGGGTTGTCAACATACCTTATTCAGTGTATGCCATGATCCAAGTCGTTACCCCATGTTAATGGGTTTAATGGGGCGGTCTGAAATGACCCTCTTGGGCTAAATTCTTTGGTGACAAAGGGCTGAGCAAAATGACCAAAGTTGGATCTATCTAATATTTGTTACTGATAAATTATTTGCTATAAGTTGTGTTTATCAAATAAAAACAGGCAGCTTCTGGGCTATCCTGAAGTTACACGAGCAATAGGAACTTGAAAAACGTCAGGCAGAAAGAAGGACTAAAATGAGTAAAGGCACTCTTTGGGTATAATACATAATTTCAGTAAGCATAATACAAAAGATTTTATTTTTTTAAACCGGGAAGAATATTTTGAAAAAATAACCTATGCCTTTCCTCAAATATGTAATTTGGAACATTTCTAATCAAAAGCTTTAAGGTACAAGGAAGACATAACTATGGTTAGCTGAAAGAACATACATTTTATAGATCGTTTCAGATCTTACGTGTTATTTTTTCTGTATTTGTGTGTATTTTTATGTAATCTTGCCATTATTTTCACACCTTACAAGATAGATTTTGAATATTTCAGCCTCTGCTATGGTTCCAAAGAAATATTACTAAAACCCGATGTCTGGAGTGGATAACATGGCTCCCTGCCCTTAGGAGATGAGCCCCCAAAGTGGTCTGATTGCGTAATTGTCACCAGTCTGCACATTTCTAGGAGCCTTTGAAGTACAAGACTGAGTGAAGATATTGAAAAGTCCAAAGAAATTTAAGTTAGAGTCCCTGCCTTTCAGGATGTCAGAATTGAGTTAAGGAAATAGGACAGGTTGCAAATTACCTTGCAGTTAAAGACACTATGGGCAGGCTCAGCTTTTTACCACTTAGACATTCTCTTCATTGAATTCTTCACAAGTTGAATGAATGATTATTCATTCAACAGGTATGTACTTGAGTGAATAAATATTTGTTGGCCACACGTCCATCCCCCTGTGGTCCTTGGGCCCCATGCGGGTTGCAAGGTGAATTCAATGTGAATCCTGCCCATAGAGAGTCTAACAGGAGACATGAGACCTATAAAATTAATTATAATAGAGAGGGGATTTGGAAACAAGCTGTGAAAAGGCACAGATAATATAAGACTCAGAGAAGATACATGAGGAGGGTTCGTGGGGGAAACATTTGCAAAAATATTTTGAGGACTAACTGAAGAAATAGGACATACACCTTTATTTATTTTTTTTTTTTCACGTTTATTTATTTCTGAGAGACAGAGCAGGGCAGAGTATGAACGGGGGAGAGGTAGATAGAGAGGGGGGACACAGAATCCACAGCAGGCTCCAGGCTCTGAGCTGTCAGCACAGAGCCCGATGTGGGGCTCGAACTCACGGACTGCGAGATCATGACTTGACCCAAAGTTGGACGCTTAACCGACTGAGCCACCCAGACAACCCTAGGACGTACACCTTTAGAGCCAGTTTTATGTTTTACAGATACTAGGAGACCATTTGGAGTTTCCAAGAAGGAAAATGACATGTTGAGACCTATGTGTCAGGACCTCCCTCTGGGAGGTCCTATTGTCCCTTCTAGAACTCCAGAGTCGTTCTGTCCAAAACTGTCTCAAATGAGTGCAAAGCCTGTATCAATGGATCAGCTTAAAGCAAACGCTGCAGTTGATGTTGTGGTTCTTCTAGTGGATCTGACCACTTGTGTTAGACTCTAAGTGCTCGTCTCCAAATCTAGACCCTGTTATTTCATTTGTGTCAATTTTGAACCCAGGTCATAAAATTTTCCATGGATATTCAGTTTTTCTTCCTGTGAGTGCTTAAAAAGAATATTTTCTCTGTTTTCAGTAATAGTTGTGCTTTCCTTAAACAAACTCTGCGGTCTTTTTTTTTTTTTTTTTTAATTTTTTTTTTAACGTTTATTTATTTTTGGGACAGAGAGAGACAGAGCATGAACGGGGGAGGGGCAGAGAGAGAGGGAGACACAGAATCGGAAACAGGCTCCAGGCTCTGAGCCATCAGCCCAGAGCCTGACGCGGGGCTCGAACTCACGGACCGCGAGATCGTGACCTGGCTGAAGTCGGACGCTCAACCGACTGCGCCACCCAGGCGCCCCTGCGGTCTTAAAAACACTCCAAATCGTGTGAGTGATCACGTTTCCCTTTTTGTGTGAGCAACTAGATAAATAATTGAGAGCCAGATTTGTATCCTTCTCTAAAAATGTACAGAACTATACAGCAGGCGTTTTGTGCACTAGCTTTATCTTATCTCTCCTACTTGATTTTCTTTTATTCTCTCTTCCTTTCTGCCTATGTTAAATTTTATTTTATCCTGTTCTACTTTATAAATTTGTTCTGCCTTGAATAAGTTGGTATAGATTCATACTTCGGCTGCTTCTTGCAACCTGTAAGCCCAAATCTCTAGAGGTGGTATTCACCTCCAAGTGAATCCTCGGATTTGGCCCCTCTCTGTGGGCTTCTGCAGAATCGTAAATGTCTGTTCATTCCTCCCATCTCGCTCAGGCTCTGCATTTATTCTCTTGCACCAGATTTTAGATTGAGTCCAGCTTTCATGACCCGGATTTGTTTTATAGGCGGGCCTCATGATTATGTAGTCAGATCAAAAGAGGTCCCAGCAGACAGAACACACTTGGCTGAAATAACCTGGGTAGACCATTGAAAGGGCCGTGGAGCTTTGTGTGATGTCTTGTTCATTGTAAATTCCCGATAAATACTTGCCAAGTGAATGCGTGAACGTAGAGAAAGCCAGAGTAGTCCTCGTTATTTTTGAAGCCTTAAATGGAAGTTTTGTCTCACCGTTTAAGAATCTTAAATTCAACATATTTAAATACATGATAATGATAACATATCTTAAAATCATGTAATTTTCAACAACAGTTTTAATATCCATGATGCTTTACCTGTGTTATTGACTTAGCATATCTTTGGAACATAGAGGCTTGATAAATGTTTGTGGGATGAATGGCTAAGTGGGTCAATTAATGAAGGAATGAGTGCATTTCGCTGAATCATTAAATACCTAGGTGGGACAATATTATTTCCCCACATCACACATGAGAAAACTGAGGCTCACTATGATGATGCCTGACAGAGTTAGAAATTAAATTTGGAATTGACTGCTATATACACTGCTCTCTCCTCTAGTTAGCATAATATCCAATATATAATTTGTATATCGTATGTGTAGTATAATTCCATTCTTCCTTGGAGCCATGCTTAAAAATATGGAGTCATTTGACACATCCCTGTACTTCTTTTTAGACATAATCTTAATATGTTTCCCTTTGAAATGTTTCCTCTTTTCTTTGTTTCCATTGTACTGACACCAACCTAGTTAAGGCCCTTGGCTTGTTGTTAAATATATATATACTGTGTATATATATATATATATATATATATGTATATATATATATGTATGTGTTTATATATATATATATATATATATATATATATATATATATATATATATATTTATAAAAGCAGCTTTTGAAATGCTCCTTAAAGACATCTGTAGAGATTCTAATCATATGCCCTAATGCTGCAGAAGACAAGGCTAATTAACTATATGATACCTGAATAATAAATCTTTGAATTTTAAACTGTTTCTTTTTTCCTATCACAATTAAAACTGTATGTGTTAGTTTAGCCCTCTCATTTCCTCCAAGAGTAATTTCTTTTCTTTTAATTTTAGAGAGAGAGAGAGAGAGAGCAGGGAAGAGGAGCAGAAGGAGAGAAAGAGCGAGAATCTTAAGTAGGCTCTTTGCTCAGTGCTTAGCATGGAACCCGACACGGGGCTCAATCCCATGACTCTGGGATCATGACCTGAGCTGAAATCAAGAGTCAGTTGCTCAACTGACTGAGCCAGCCAGGTGCCCCTCCTCCAGGAGTACTTTCAGTTTAACTGAGATATAGATAATCTTAATTTTTCATGAGCATCAAAACAATGGACCAAGCAAGATTTCTGTAATTTCTAGGATGGGGATCCTTGGGAACAGAGAATGTGCAAGAAAGAACCTTATTTCATATATTCAGGGGTTTTCTCTCTCCTTCATTTCAAGAGTAAGAAATTATTAGTTGTTAAATGGTATTATATGGATGGTTAGAGGCCATTAGAAATATGCAGTATTTACAGATATTATATGCGATGGGAGGAGTTATTTTAATTCTTATACCCTGTAAAGAGGGTATAAGATATATTCAAGCTATTACATATCAAGAATTCATTTTATGCATTCTGAATTACAGTGTTAGACTCTATTTGGCATAACAATTTCTGCTGGAGTTCACACTGCAGATGAAAGATAGTCCCTGTGTTTCCTATTCTTTTTTAATATGTCTATTTATATTAATAGCATGATTTAATACATCACTTTAAAATTATATTGCACTTTGAACTGCATTTAGTCAAAAATTGACATCTTATATGTATGGAACCATAATAAGTTTAGCATTAAATTAAGGAGTCCTCTGTCTGTTTGTTAAAATGTAGTATTTGTGAATTCTAGCATGTCCAAAGGCAGGTAATGAGATTGAAAAGTCAGTCTCGTGTTACATTGGTTTGTCAATTTTACCTTACGACTTACTAGTTTTAGGGAATGTTTCTTTGGTCACAACCTACCGTTGTGTTTATATTTTGAAGTTGCTGGATCCCTTATGATTGTGGTTGAGAGCAAAATATCTCTACCAGTGACATAATGGCATGAGTCGCTCTGGTCACCTATGACTTACTCCAAGATGTAGTTCTACGGCGTACTGTGAAATTGGCAAATCTGTTCTGTGTGTGTTCTAATGGATGTAACGGTCATTAAGTATATGAGTCTTCTGACGTTGTAATCAGATGTGATTCAGTCTGTTAAATATCCATGAAACAACATCTGCTTCACAGAGTGACCTTCTGCTAAAGAATACTTAGCGTCTTTTAGCGGATCATAAGGCAGGTCTGCCTTATTTGAAATGCACTAAACTAGAGTAGTCTACTGCTGTTTAGCAGCTAGCTTGTAATAATTTATTGCAGTTAAATAAAGCTTAAAAAAATCTCCATTAAATAATTATAGGGATTATATGCATTTCGAAAACCTTTGTGTTCCACCGAAATTACCCATTTAATTTCAGGGTCGGTTTGTTAAAAAAAGCTGAAGTCTGAAGGCACATTAGGGGAGCTGTCAGACGCTGTTTTCTGTAGGTGTTAATAAAACCAGATGAAAAAAATCTGAAACAAATTAAAACCAAAACCAATTTTACCATCTGTTGTATATTAATTAGTACTCCGTGTATCAAGGGTAAACTCGCTCTTCGAGAATGTCACTGAACACCCGCTTAATAGAATAATATGCAAATTGCTTAGGATATGGGTTTAAATGCAGATTTTAATTCTAATTCATCTGTAGTGGATCCCCAAGACATTGGTGGTGTGTGTAGATGTGTATGTACACACACACACACACACACACACACACACATATGTACATGTACTCATACATAGAATGAGTTTCCTTTTCTTTTTTTCAGAGCAACCTGCAAACAACCAAGGCCAGCCCACCCTTCCGCCTCTGCCACCACCCCATAAGCAGCACCCCGCACAGCACCATCCGTCCATCACTTCTCTCAACAGAAACTCCCTGACCAATAGAAGGAACCAGAGTCCGGCCCCGCCGGCTGCTTTGCCCGCCGAGCTGCAAACCACACCCGAGTCCGTCCAGCTGCAGGACAGCTGGGTCCTTGGCAGTAATGTACCACTGGAAAGCAGGTAACTCCTCTGTGGGAGACTCTCAGATTATCTGATCGTTAGGGCTGCACAGCGGATCTGCATGCATCGATATTCTAGAGTAGTCAACAGACTGTGTTGTTTTAACATCGAACATTTACAGATAAACTAGTCTAACCCTTTTCTTGCTAAAAAAAAGTTAGCATACCTCTGTGCTGTGTGTTACCAGCCATTTTTTAGTTGCTGGGCCCGTGAACTTTCCTGTCCTTTTCACACATTGTGTCAGGCTACATGAGACAAGAGTAAATGGCCTCAGTAAAACTCCTCCTTACTGCGGGGTTTTTTTTTTTTCTTTCTTATTGACAAGTTAGCAGGCATGTCAAGAAAAAGTCAGAGATGTAAAATGTGACTCTCAATTCTGTATAGAGGGTGATGCAGCGAGCATGTGTAGCATATACTTAGTTCTAGACGTCCCTACTTTTACAGGCTACATCGTGTCCGTTACATCATAAAACCATAGCGGATTCCTAGGTGTAATAGTCAGATGAGCATTTGTTAAGGATATTTTAGTCTCTCACAACAGAAAGAGGATAGGACCTATTGTCTACAGTTCCTTCCAGAGTGACTGCCCAAGACATCCCATTCATTCTTAGACAGTAATATTTGACGGTAAGATTTTTCCTTACAATGAACTGATATCTCTAACTCCTGAAATAATTTTGCCCCCTTTCTGTACGATGGCCTACAGGCTTCACCATCTTGTCTTCCAGAGGCGTCTCCAGCTGAGTGCCCTTCCTCTGCACATGTACAGGTGTTCAGTGAGGTTCTGAAATTATTACTTAACACAGGTTGGCCCACAGGTAGCAAACCACTCATACAAAAGCATAGATCAGGAAGAGCTGTTTTGAATTAATCCGTTGACTTTGTAAATATCTCCGGGCACAAAAATTTGTCCCTTCTTTGGCCAGACCTTGTCTTCTTTGCACCGTGTATTTACACGAGAGAATATGGCGTCCTACCTCACTGGCCTCCTATTGACAGCTTTGTGACAAAGTTCCCCTGACATTCCTATCATTATTTATTTCTTTTCTGCCGTAAACTTCCATCAGGCTCAGAGAGAAAGAATCATCACCACACGAAAGCCAGAAAACGGAGGACTCCAGACCTCCGGGAATATCCCCCCAAAATGCCTTGCCCCATAGAGTCCCTGGCTAATGTCAGCATTTCAATTAGCTTCTGGATAAAGAAATAGGTTTCATTGTGAATAAATTGGGATTTTTTTTTTTTTTTTTTTTTTGGCCATTAAATGCATGATCTAAACCAAGTCTGCAATGAGAATGAGCTATCCGGAGGTCCTCACAGTTAAATAAGTTAACAGTACAAATCTTTTTCTTCTCCTTTACTCTTGACCTAGGACCAAGGTTCCAAAGAACTCCGGTCTTTTCACCTGTAGCGTCAGGCAAGAGTAGTTGGCTTTTATTGTTTATTTTGTATTATTGAACGCTCGTCTGGGATGGATTAGAAAGAGAAAGTACAGAAGTAGGCAGGAAGGAAATTTCTTCACTTATAACAAGAGTCATGTCTACAAAATTTTTTCCCCCTGCGGTTATTAGCACAGAACTAAATTTGCCCTGTGTAATTAATTAGCACACACTGAACAACTAATCAACACTGATTCACTGTTGTCATTTGGAAAAATTTTATTAGGAAAAAAGTAATTTTCCAGTTGAGTCATCAAATTGAATATGGATAATTGCATTGTAGTTAACAATAATTGTTTTGACAAATATGTATGAAATGTGTCAAGTTAAGTCAGCAGAAACGTGTTTAGTGTTAGGGATGTCGTGTGGCACAGAAGCGTCAAAAACTGTGTCAGTAGGAGACTTGGGATTCTTTGAAGCCAAGTCTTCTCGTGAAGATATTTGGAATAATTTGGGGGAAAGATAAGGTACATTCTTATTATTCCTCGTATTGTACTAATGAGTCTGTTCCTTTTTGGTGGGAAGTTAGGAAAGCAAATAGCTGTTTAGAGGACAACCCATCGTAGCTGATTTCTCCCATATTCAGACCATATAAGAAATCACTCTCAGGATGATCTCAAAGCAATACCGTTTGAAATTCCATTTCAAAGCAATGCCATGAGTGACCCATCAAACAGCATTACATTGTTTAGTTTTGTGAATGTACACAGGAAGAAAATCTCCCAGTTGATAGCATCTCACTAACATAGAAATATATAGAGTAATGAATCAAAACATCGTATATCATGCTGAAAAAAATTTCAGTCTGTTGTCCCGTTTTGTCATCTTCTCATTTGCAGAGGTCCACATCTTATAATATTGCTGATCAAAAGAAAATGGTATTTGAGCTTTGCACATACGCAGTGTATCAACCTAAGCAGCGATGTGAAAATCTCACACTGTCCTGACCTGCTGGGGTTTCTTTAATAGTCTCACTTGGTTGGAGCTCTTGAGGTGAAGAACCAGTCTTATCTGTCATTGATTTTTCCTTTCTTAGTTAAGGTTCCCTATCGAGTATGATTCTCAGGTTCAGTTTCAGCTACATTAACAACTTCATCCAGACGTGGGTCTGCCATTGACTCGTTTTTAATCTGGAGCACAGTTTCGTCTTCGCCAATTACTTCTGTTTACACATATACTCATTTTACGGATTCTCACTTTTCTGGAACTGTCGTTTAAAGGATGTCAGTTACAGAGCATGAAATTCAGTTGTGGGTGTGTAAGAATCTGTTTTGTCTCCTCCCCCTTTCTCCTGCCAGCATGCATTGATAATTACCGCTTGCAAATTGGCATGTAATAACCCATGAAACTCTCCGTAATTTGTAGACTTAGTCCATATGAGTTGGTAGAGAAGACATCAGAGATTCTCCACCTTGTCCTGTTTCCATGCAGCATCTGTACTGATTTATTAAAAAGCATTTTTTTTTACCAGCAGGTTCTTGCTTCCATAACAATGCTTATTTCCTTTCTCTAATGAATTTAACATTTGCTGCTGCTGGAGACAATCGATATTATTGTGTACTGTACGTTCCTCCTCAGTAAATAGAGCAGTTCTGGTCTATAATCTCTAGTGAGTTTCAGATCTCCTAGAGTCACATCCAGACCCAGACAAGCGTTTGCAATTTATCAGCATTTCCTTAGTTTCTCCCCGTCTCCAATAAAAAGCAGTCAGTGCCCATGCGTAATACCCATCCTCACTTAGAGTTTTCCTTCAGGATTCCTTTTCTTTGCACTCACTATTTCTTACACTTTGTAGGATTCAGTTCTGGGCATTTGCTAGTCTATCGCTCATGCCTTGTTTATTTTATACTTCAGCTGCCTCAGTGCATGATAATGGCTGCTAACACATTGTAGAGCCGCTGAGGAAAGGCTAGGACTTGACCCAGTACAGCAGCAGCCTTTAAAGGTGTAGTACAGTAACTCGCATCGGGAGCCCTGACCTTCAGCAATTGTGAAGTTAATTGCCTGCAAGGTCTTCATTTATATATGTGAATTAAGTAGCTTAGTAGTTACCTATTAGACGTTAACAAAATGGTTCATTTGTAGCCATTTAATAAAAGATTTATTAAAGTCTTGTTTTATTATGAAGTCTACTTTGGCATTGATAGTTCATTAGTTATGTTCCCATAGCTCTTTACCTTGTAGTTCACTAATGCTTTGCTAATTATTAATGTATGAAATTGCCTATTAAATTACGTCTTTATTATTGCATTTTTTATTTAAATATTTAAATGTCCCGGGCTGCTCTAATGTGAGATCAGTTGCTACGGTTTTTTAAAAAATACCTAAGCGGAAGTATTACTTACTAAATTAAGATATTCTCCCTTTCTTCCCCCCTTTTATCCTCACTGTGAATGGTTCTAGGGAAAGGCAAGACACTCATACAAGCATCAGGTATCAGTCAGCCTTTCCTATTAGAAATCCAGGCAGCGGTCTACACATGGTGGCCTTATCCTACCAGGGAAAGCTTTCCCAGGTGAAAAATGGTACCATCACCTGAATGCTTGTAACCCACTACCTTTAGCAAGACAGTAAGTAGTTCGGTCCTCCATAATTACGGATACAGCGTTAAGTAAAATATTCCTGGGAGGGTAATCCACTGACTTAAGATTGTGGACTGATACCATATCCTTTTGTCAAGGGTAGTCTGGGGTCACCCACAGGCACCTGTGGGGAAAAGGAAACCATCACAGCCCATTGAAAGAGATACAAAAATGAAGAAGCTAGGGTCACTCCACGTTGGATCTGGGCCTAGGCTAAGAAATTCTTAACCTTTGGTTGAGGGTCTCACCACCTCTGTTTGCTAAAAATGAACAAACAACAACAACAACAATAAAAAAGCCTATAAACTCATCCAAAATTATATCCTAATGAATAGTAGAAGTCAGCGGGATTCTAGATCTCTTGAAAGACTTCACCTTTGCTAACTTACAGTCTCTTTTTTTATTTTATGTTTATTTATTTATTTTGAGAGAGGGAGACACTGCAAGTGGGGGAGGGACCAGGTTGGGCGGGGGAAAGAGAGAATCCCAAGCAGGCTCCACGCTGTCAGTACAGAGCCCGACCTGAGCCGATACCAAGAGTTGGACGCTCAACTGATGTGACCCACCCAGGTGCCCCAACTTACACTGTTTCTTAAAAGGCCCATAAAGGGGACGTGCGTGTGTTTCTCAGAGTAGTAGGAAGAAGGAGGTACGATGTAAAAGGATTTGCCAGGTGGTGTTTGCATGGAAGGCTCATTTCAATTTGGGACGTAAAAAATTGTCTCGGTGAGAGGAGGGAAGTTCCAAACGCTCTTGTCCTAAGTCAGTGTCTAAGCTCCGTGGTGACCATACAATTTATCATCAAAGCAGACAGTTTGAGAGTGAAAGGGTTTTAAGAGCAATTGCACTGGAAATTTTACAGGCGTAAACTGAGACTGTCCTGGACACAGAGGGACCTACTGTTACCGACGAAATTGCGTTCCCAAGAGTAAAGTTGCTTGTAAGCCCATATTCTCTTACACCTCAGATAAGAAAAAGAGACCAAATGAGAAAGGTAGTGGAAAAACAGCTAGTGGTTGGAGCAGCCATTGGTTGACTCTCAACTTGAACTTTTCTGGTTTCTACACCAACTTCTAGCAGATCGTTAACCCTTTGTCAGCCCCTTCACAGCTTCTGTTTTCCTTCAGGTGTGTAGCTCTTAAAATAATACGTCAAATATTTGTTTTTGTTCTCTTCTCACAATATCAAGATGACAAGAGGGAGCGTGTATTGAAGCCAATATATTGACTGAGATTTTGTTCAAAAAGTTCGAATGTAGGGGTGCTTGGGTGACTCAGTCGGTTGGGCATCCAACTTCGGCTCAGGTCGTGATCTCGCAGTCCATGAGTTCGAGCCCCACATCGGGCTCTGTGCTGACAGCTCGGAGCCTGGAGCCTGCTTCGGATTCTGTGTCTCCCTCTCTCCCTGCCCCTCCCCCACTCACCCTCTGTCTCTCTTTCTCTCTCTCTCTCTCTCTCTCTCAAAAATAAACATTTAAAAAACAAAAGATTCTCTCTCTCTCCCCCCTGACCCTCTCCCCAGCTCACATGCTCACTCTCTCTCTCTCTTAAAAAAATACACAATGAACTACTGTGTCTCCAGCAGCATTACAATTTGGTTTCCAAAACTTTTTCTTCTATAATGAAATAGAGACCTCATTCGAAAATAAAGTATGAGCTAGGAGACGATTTACTAGGATAAGTGAAAGCAAAAGCATGATTGTTTAAATGTGATGATTATTAACTAATTGTAATGCTGCCGCCTCAACTTGCTTGGCTACCACACGTCATTGCCAATAATCAAGATGGAAAAGTAGGCTGTGAGTTGACAGTAGCTGTAAGGTGAAGGTCATTCCCAGAAGTCAATATTGATATATATTCCTGAATAAAACCTAGTAGTTTTATTTTTAAACATTATTTTTTTGGGCTCAAAATGGTTTTACCAAAGATCTAATCTGTAGCAAAAACCTAGCATTGAGTATGAAGGCTTTGTCATTTTTGAGCTGAGCATACCAGAGGATCCAAGAAGATGGGGTAGGAGAGGAGCTCCAACATTTACAACAGCAGGCTTTTTCTCTTCCTCTTCTTCTTCTTTTTTTTTAATGAAATTTATTGTCCAATTGGTTTCCATACAATACCCAGTGCTCATCCCAACAGGTGCCCTCCTCAATACCCATCACCCACCCTCTCCTCCCTCCCACCCCCCATCAACCCTCAGTTTGTTCTCAGTTTTTAAGAGTCTCTTATGGTTTGCCTCCCTCTCTAACTTTTTTTTCCCCCTTCCCCTCCCCCATGGTCTTCTGTTAAGTTTCTCAGGATCCACATTTAGAGTGAAAACACATGGTATCTATCTTTCTCTGTATGACTTATTTCACTTAGCATCACACTCTCCAGTTCCATCCACATTGCTACAAAAGGCCAGATTTCATTCCTTCTCTTTGCCAAGTAGTATTCCATTGTGTATATAACCCACAATTTCTTTATCCATTCATCACTTGATGGGAGGTGGGCAGAAAACGTCTCAAACAGCTTCATCATACTCTGCCTTGAAGCCTTGCTGTGTGAGAGCAGAAACACTCCGGCTAAACCCTGCAGGTGGGAGATGGGGGGTGGGAGGAGGCGGGAGTGTCAGCTCCTCCTCCTTCAATTTCTCAGTCATGTCTTTATCAGCCCTAAGATCAGGTGGAGCCCCACCAGCAGGATGCAAGTGTTGGGACCCTGGTGTCACGGGTCAGGACTTTTGCACAAACATTTTCAAAAGATACAGGACTCAAAGAGAAAAGCAAATTAAGAATATATCTGTTCACAGATAGGATAGGGGATGTCATCCAATCTGTCCGTCTTGTCCAACTGTATCCATAAACCCAGATACAAACACAGTTTCAGCATAAAATCTCTTGCTTTTTTTTTTTTCGTTATTCCTGTCATTCAACAAAAAGTGGGTGAATTTTTTAAATTTTTTTTTACATTTATTTATTTTTGAGAGACAGAGCACAAGTGGGGGAGGGGCAGAGATAGAAGGAGACACAGAATCTGAAGCAGACTCCAGGCTCTGAGCTGTCAGCACAGAGCCCGATTTGGAACTTGAACTCAACAGGCCTAGAGATCATGACCTGAGCCGAAGTTGGACGCTTAACTGACTGAGCCACCCAGGCGCCCCATAAGTGGGTGAATTTTTGCAGGTAGGAACCCCAAGTCTGTGAATTTTGTTCCTGAAAAGAAAAAAAAAAGCTTTAAATTATGATGAAAGGCAACTATTCATATTCTTGAGACATTTAATTAACTAAAGTAGTAAATGTTTGGAATGAATCCGTAAAATCCTTGATGGAAGCATTGTCTCCACATCTGTCAGAAGTTAGACCTCAGTCTTACTTAAGGTATTTAAAGCTTTAGGTGTCTTTCGAGCATGATGAAGATACTGTACAAGAGAGTAGGCATGTTATTTTGTTTAATTGAAGTGAACCAGTTTCTTTAAAATAGCAATTAAAACACCAAGAAAGTATGCATTAATTAATTATTTGCTATAGGCCTTAAGTGATTTTCTGAAAGCATAATTTCCAACAAATTGCAATTGCTGTACCCTCTGATAATGTTTGGTTTTGGATAACCAGCAATCTGTATAAAATATTCATACGTGATAACCTTAATTTCCATAGTACCTCGGAAAATGAATTCTTAATTACTTCTAACACATTTCTAGCCCCTTCTCTGAACAGGATCAAAGTAGAAGGTCACGCACACCTTTACTCTGGTCATAGCTAATGACTGGGATTTAATTCTTATCTTTCTCTGAATCTGACCTGTTCACTTTGAGGCAAGTCACTTCTTGTTCCTCAGCCACTGTTTTGTGAGGTTTTTAAATCCTTTTACCTTCCCTAATACTGTCTGTGAAAATGGGTCGATCCTTGTGTGTGGGTGCATGCTCTGTGTATGCACGTGTGTGTTTTATCTCAGACTGACATCACTGTTACACGGAGCTTCTGTCTTTTTCCTAGAATTTGTTTCCGTCCAGTTTTGAAGCTGTGTTGTGCTCTCAAGTTTCATCCTCTGGTTTTATCACCAGTTAATAAGCACCCTCTCAGAAGAGAATTGCTTACTGTTTCTAGTGTTTCTTCATTGTTCCCTTGACATAGTTTTTGTCTTCTCTATTTCTTCCATCAGACCTGAGATAAAGTCTGTTTTCTTTTTTCTTTCCCATTTTTTTTGATGTTTATCTATTTTTGAGAGAGAGGAAACAGAGTGTGATCAGGGGAGAGGCAGAGAGAGAGGGAGACACAGAATCCAAAGCAGGCTCCAGGCTCTGAGCTGTCAGCACAGAGCCCGACTCGGGGCTGGAACTTACAGACTGTGAGGTCATGACCTGAGCCGAAGCCAGACGGTTAACCAACTGAACCCCTCAGGCGTCCCAAGTCTGTTTTCTGTTATACCATTTTCTTTGAACCCTTTCCTTGGAGCCCACAAGATTACATTCTTGGACATGCAGTTAACCAGCTAAGCTTAATAACTTTTGTTGATAACCCCTCTGATTCTACCATGAACCTCTTTATGATTTCTTAGCATCTGAACCGCTTAAAATACTACCACCAGAAATCATTGTGTCGCAGTCACATCCTGCACTGATGTAATAGTACTCCTTCCTGGTCACGGAGCAGTGGGAAAAAGCATGGGTTGGTGACAGACAAATCTGTGTTAAAATCTTAACATCCAATTAGCTGTGTTGCCTTGGGCGGATTACTCACATATTTTTATCTTGTTTATTTTGTCATAAAACGGGTTTTGATGGACTTCTCAAAGATTTTAGAAGGATTCATTGAAATGTCACTGCAAGGTACCTGGCACTTTAGCCTCTTTGCTTTTTCTTTATTTTCTTACACGCTCCACTGAAGAGAAAAGTAATTGATTCCATATTTACACAGGTAAGTGACAACTACAAAGGCAGTAAAGGCTTGGTGAAGGAAAGGCAGTGACAGCTAACAAGAATGGACATGTTGATAAAGTTTGTGAACAATGTCATAGCCTTTTCACCTTTGGAGATAGGTATTTTTTGATCATGAGAGTGATCAGTGTAGTCCCTATTTAATTGGGGTGACTTCCTACAGGAATTAAACTATGAAGTAAATTTTCAAAGACAGAATTTGCTTTCGGAGAAAGTAACGGTGAACCAATGGGGAAGACATGATCTGAGATAGTGGTAGGGCAGTGGTATTTCATGAACTGAGTCCTGGATGCATTCACTCACTCAGCCAGTGTTTATGAAAGTCTTACCATGTACCAGTTTGAAAAACTCAAGGTTGTTATAGATGACGCGGATAAGTTCTGACTGCTTTTGAGAAAGATGGACTCTATTCCAGAACAGATTTCACAATTGGAGTTAATCCTGCAGTTAACCTTATCTTGCCTTCTTTCAAAGCCCATTGAGATTTAGTAATCAGCCCGAGGTCACATGACTAATTAGCGGGGTATCTCTCAACTAGATCCCAAATTCTAAATTTATTTCTTTTCTTCTTGTAGTGTCTCCAAATTTTTTTATAAATTACATATGAAAGAAAAGAAAAGCACTCAACCCAAAATACATGTATTTATTACATCATTAATTATGCAGAACTAGCAATGTACTAATCTTAGGCATGTTATCATACATGTATAAAACTAAACATTGAAAGGATGAAATTAAGTAACATTTTATTTTGGTTTTTTAAATGTTTATTTATTTATTTTTGAGAGAGAGAGAGAGAGAACGCGCACACAGGGGAGGGACAGAGAGAAAGGGAGACACAGAATCTGAAGCAGGCTCCAGGCTCTGAGATGTCAGCACAGAGCCCAACTCCAGGCTCGAACTCCTGAACTGTGAGATCATGACCTGAACTGAAGTCAGACACTCAACCGACTGAGCCACCCAGGCACCCCATAAATAATATTTCAAAGTTAATTTATTTTGAGAGAGAGCGAGAGCAGGGAAGGGACAGAGAGAGGGGAAGAGAGAGAGAGAGAGAGAGAGAGGGAATTTCAAGCAGCCTCTATACTGTCAGTTCAGAGCGTGATATGGGGCTAGAACTCACAAACTGCAAGACCATAACCTGAGTGGAAATCAAGAGTCATTTGCTTAATGACCGAGCCACCCAGATGTCCTGAAATAAATAACATTTTTAAATAATTTTATTTTCTTTCAATCTATTATTTAGTTTTGTTTGTTTAATAAATTATTAAATATACATTTATAAGACAATTACATATCAAATATTAATCATACCTTACACCTTTTTTGACCCTAACAACTATATGAACTTCCTGATCATTAAATATATCTACACACGCACACACACACACACACACACACACACACATACACACACACACACACACACACACACACACACACATTTTGAAATGATTAATATATCCATCACCTCACATACTCTGTGTGTGTGTGTGTGTGTGTGTGTGTGCGCACGCGTGTACATTTGCATGTGTTGAGAGCACTCAAGGTCTATTCTCTTAGCAAATTTCAAGTATCCCATGCAATATTATTAGCTATAATCACCTGGCTGCACATTAGATCACCAGCACTTACTCATCTTATAACTAAAAGTTTTACACTTTGGGCACCTGTGTGGTTCAGTCGGTTAAGTGTCTGTCTTTGGCTCAGGTCATGGTCTCATCGTGAGTTCAAGCCCCACGTCGGGCTCGGTGCTGACAGCTCGGAGCCTGAGCCTGCTTCAGGTTCTGTGTCTCCCTCTCTGGCCCTCTCCTACCCAGGCTCGCTCGCTCTCTCTCTCTCTCTCTCTCTCTCTCTCTCTCTCTCTCTCTCCTCAAAAATAAACAAAAACATTTATTTATCTTACACTTTGGCAAACACCTCTCCTCAATTCCCCCACCTCCCCAGCCCCTGGCAGCCACCATTTTTCTCTCTGGTTCTATGAGTTCAATTTTATTAGATTCCACAGACAACTGGGATCATACTGTATCTGTTGAAATTTGGCTACTTTCTCTGATGTTCTAGCAAACTAATTAGAAGTTGTTCCATTTTTACATCTTTAAATAAGGACCAAGCTCACTAAGATACATGTTTTTCAGACTTTTCAACAGTTTAGAAAATTAAAAATTGTTATAGATGGTAGTCATTGTTCTTGGCAACAAAATAATATGTTGATGGGAACATTTCCAAACGCGAGTTTTAAAAATATCCTGTCTGCACTAAGAGTTTCTTTAGAGGACTGGTACTTTCTTACTCACCGTTGAATACTACTTTACCTTGAAGGACAGATTAATAATTTTCCCAAAAATATACTCTTGGTAGCATACCACACTAACAGCCACTTGTCATCCCAGAAACGGTCAGCAAATTTGGACCCTTCTTGTTATATGTTTAACTCGTTTGGAAGGTTTATAACTCTTTTGGGTACATTGCCATGAGCTAGCTGGCTAACCTTTATGTGGTTAAAAAAGATTTTCAGGATCACTCTACAACTCGTTTCAAAATACCATGAAGAATCATGTGTTTAACCCATCTCACACAAGCCACAAAAGTTGAAAGGTGAGAGCGTTACTTGGGGAACACTTCCTCTCTCAGGATACATCACTGAGGTTAGTGACTTTCCCACCAAAGAACTGAAGGCCACCTCCACCATCATCACCGCATTATGGTATTAAAGCTTAGTGTCTTTCTTATTCTTTAGACAGGAGGTAAATACAAATTGAAGGGAGTTTTTAATTTTTTTTAATTTTTATTTATGAGAGAGAGAGCGCGCGTGCACAAGCAGGAGAGGGGCAGAGAGGAGACCCAGAATCAGAAGAAGGCTCCAGGCTCTGAGCTGCCAGCACAGAGCCCAATGAGATCTGGAGCTCGTGAACTGCACGTTCATGACCTGAGCCAAAGTCAGGCGCCTAACCGACTGAGCCACTCAGACACCCCTAAATTGGAGTGTGTTTTATACACGAGTTAAGATACATAGCTCGTATAGAAACTACTCCTCTATTATGTCACTGGTCAAGAACATAAGTTTTAGGGCCTAAAAAGACCTGGTTTTGCCTCTGTATACACTTTGAAAAATTAAGGCTCAGTGTACTCAATTTAAAGAAAAGAATATAAGAGGTGCCTTGGTGGCTTGGTCAGTTAGGCGCCCGACTCTTGCCCCCAGTTCAGATCTTAATCTCAGGGTTGTGAGTTCAAGCCCCACGTTGCACTCTGTGCTGAAAGTGAAGCCTACTTAAAAAAAAAAAAAAAAAGCAGATTTTATAACACACGCGCGCAGTGAGGATTTTGTGAAGTTAAAATTAGATCGTGTTTTCTTTGCGCATGGTAAATAGGTCCTCACTCAGGTTTATTTTGGGGGCGCCTGGGTGGCGCAGTCGGTTAAGCGTCCGACTTCAGCCAGGTCACGATCTCGCAGTCCGTGAGTTCGAGCCCCGCGTCGGGCTCTGGGCTGATGGCTCAGAGCCTGGAGCCTGTTTCTGATTCTGTGTCTCCCTCTCTCTCTGCCCCTCCCCCGTTCATGCTCTGTCTCTCTCTGTCCCAAAAATAAATAAAAAAACGTTGAAAAAAAAAATTTAAAACACTTTCCTCTCTCTGGGATGGTTGTTTTATGCTTTGTTTTGTTACTACTTAATGTTCACTACCTCATATTTGATTGACTACGATACCTTCAACATCTCTTACAACCCTGAAATTCTTTCATTCATCATAAACTTAACATCAAAATTCACCTCTTTATCTGGATCACACTTCCTTCTCAAACTTGCAGAGAACGAACTTTGCTGAACAGTTTTGTAAGCATAGATGGCTGTCAATAATTAAATGAATTAATAATTGAAATCTTCTTCAAATAGCCCATAGGAATTTTAAGGCATTCTTTTTCATTCCCATTTTCATCTTAATATATTTAGTACATCATTTCCCAACAGTAGGTATAATTGATAATCTTAACACATGGAGGAAAATATCTAATACAGGTTTCTGCCTTTGATGGTATGGCTGCACTATTGTAATAACTAAAATTTGAGACAAAGACTGTTGAGCCTTCTTGATCATGATAAAAAGGAAAGAAAAAGAAAAAAAATCTGCATATTTGACCTGTTGTTCAGTTCCTAACCTCCCAAACTGTAACATGATTTTGTGCTTAATTATAGACATACCTATGTTAAAATAAGCCATAATAAAAATCTTTGCTTCCTATTATAATAACCCTATATATTTTTGAAAGGTGTGGTTATGCTTAAATTTTATATTATATTAAATTAGTTTTTTTATATTATATTAAATTAGTTTTTTTATATTATATTATATTCGTTTCTCAATTAAGACCTAAAAGTAAATATGAAAGAATTCACTAAAATACATTTTGCACAAATCACCTTTTAATATTCTAGAACTTTTCTTCCCAATTTTCAGAGATCAATGAACATATAATGTTGTATTTACCATGAACATGTTTGCATATTCATTATAATTACAAATTGCTACAGTGGCAGTTGCTAAAATGTATAATTATTCACACATTCATATTGCAGAATTTTTTGGCAAAATGTTAAAAACAGTTTTTGTCTCAAATCACGTTTTGTACAACCACTAATAGCTCATATTAATTCAGGTAACAGCAGTGAAATGTATCTTGTTTATAAGCTTTTCATTTAAGACATTTTTCTTGCTGGGATCACCTCCTGGTGTGAAAGTTGTCCAAAGATAATAGCACATCAATTCAAAAGTGTAATAGATTTGAGACCACAACATGCTATCAGCATGAAGAAGGAGCTTATAGGTCTCACTAACTCACTGTGTCACAGCTAGAATCATGACATATTTGTTCTTTTGTTTTCACATCAAAATACATAATTTACATCCTAATGTTGATTACTCACTTGGGGGGGGTGTTTAATTTTCTTATTTAAAATATTTTCTTTAAAATGCATACCATAATTAATTTAAAGGTAATAAACGAAGCATTTTAATTAGTAGGACTCTATAAAACATTTTCTTTTTACAATTCAGGGATGCATAGGATATTACTTACTATAAAACATTTCCAATTAAGTTTATAGTAATAGTACCTTTTTTTTTTTTCAACGTTTATTTATTTTTGGGACAGAGAGAGACAGAGCATGAACGGGGGAGGCGCAGAGAGAGAGGGAGACACAGAATCGGAAGCAGGCTCCAGGCTCTGAGCCATCAGCCCAGAGCCTGACGCGGGGCTCGAACTCACGGACCGCGAGATCGTGACCTGGCTGAAGTCGGACGCTTAACCGACTGCGCCACCCAGGCGCCCCAATAGTACCTTTATATTAGAGGCAAAATAATGAATCCATTTTGAACCAGCCCTGGGCAGTTCTTAGAAAATTTATACACATGTACACACACACGGGCATATACATCTACTCTGAACTCACCCTACTTAAAAATTATCAGAGATTAAATTACCAAAAAGCAAAAAGACAAATAATGAAGTTCAGTCTCTTATTGACTCACTCCGGGTAAATTTTATTATTTCTTAACCGTTTCCTTTTATATCCATCCTTGAGGCAAGCCTTTTCAGCTTTTAGCTGCCATTTGCTAGCTTTCATTTTTAGTTATAGCTTTTGTGAAGTACTCGTGCTAACCACGGCGGTTATTGAAATTAATTAAAACCTAGTCCTCTAAATACTTTTTACTTTCCTCATCCGGGTAAGTACTCTTCTAGACTCTCGAAAGCATGTTTTAAAAACATATGGAAAGACTGAGAGAAAAAAAAACTTTCTCTTTAACTGTAATAAGGAGGATTCAGCATGGGATTTTTTTTTTTCAGATATGCTGGAATCCTGCTCCCTCTGAACCTCAGTAAGAGGATTTTTTGTCACCTTGTCTGGTACCTCTGAGGCGACCCCTGCTACGACCTTTGTCGGAGTGGGTAGTGCGTCCACTGTGGCCAGTGCTAGGAACACCACCTTGAGGGTCACTGTTGTCCCCAGCAGCTTCAAAGAAAAGTTAAGGAGAAGGCATTTATGCAGGAAATAGTTTTTATTTCTTTTCCCTCTCCTCAATATAGCAGATGTATCAAGCAGTAAAGAGGTTGTATTTATGTGTATCTGTGCGTGTGCACAGTGCCTTAAAAATATTTAGAGCTGAGTTTTCCAGACGTCTCTGCTAATAGATAAAGGATGAGAGGTAGTTTTTTTTTCCCCCTATACATTTTAATACAGGTAATAAATTGAAGCCAGGATTTTAGAGGAAAAAAGAATACATAAAAACTATTCCAGCCAAAAAGGTTAAGGGTAGAGAAATGGCATTATCTGTATGAAGAAAGTAGGAACCCTTTGGGATGTTGTAAATACCCACGGTGAATTATCAGCTCGACTTCTACGTGGTTCACAAACCCAAGCGTTAAGTTCCAAGAGAGAAAGAGAACCCCCAAAAGAAGGTGCTTGTGGAATAAGATAGTGTGTTGGTGGATGCTTCATACACACACGGAAATACAGATAGTACAGGAAACAAGCGAAAGAGGACAGATATTGGCATCTCGTTAAAATTTTTTTTAATGTTTATTTATTTTTGAGACAGAGAGAGACAGAGCATGAGCGGAGGAGGGGTAGAGAGAGAGAGGGAGACACAGAATCCGAAGCAGGCTCCAGGCTCTGAGCTGTCAGCACAGAGCCCGACACGGGGCTCAAACTTACGAGCTGTGAGATCATGACCTGAGCCAAAGTCGGACGCTTAACCGACTGAGCCACCCAGGTACCCCACTGCCATCTCATTTAGAGATAAAGTTCAATAAACATGATAGATAAAAGTAGCAGTGAGATGAGAAGGTCTGAAGGACCTGATTTCCTAACACTTAGATGCATTTGAAAGGGAAGTACCATAAAGGGGGATGTTGTAAGTAAAAAATTAAGATTGAGATGACCTAGAGCAGTGAAAAATGTTTAAGCCATTTGATTCTGGGGTCAGATGGACTGAGCCTTGTATCGTAAAAATTCCATTTGTTCAGAGTTGACAGCTTGTTGTGAGCTACCAGCAGTAGCTTTCTAAACAGGAATCTTTTGAATGATTTTCTGATTTGTTATAGAGTCTTGGGAGTCTTGAGTCACACTGAATCATTACTGTAGCGGTTCTCAAAGTGTGGGCTCTGGGCCGGCAACATCAACTGCTGGGGGTTCCATCGAGAACCAGCCCTCCAAGGGACTCTGATGCAAGCTGGTGTTTGAGGACCGCTGCTTTAACGTATGAAATGGTCTCTAAGTACATTTTGTTCATATTAGTGGACCAGCCCTTGGCTACCTAAGTTCACCAGGCCCTACCCAAACCTATGATACCGTGATCAGTCTGATTGAACTGTTCTCTTAGGAAAGACTGGAGACTGCCAAACACCTTTTACTAAGCCTTACTCAGACGCTAGTGTGGGTGGGCTTCTCCCTGAAAATTCACAGCCTCTGCAGTCTCTTAGTTCGATCTCACAGAGCTTCTGGGGGCCAGCCTCCTCGACTGATGGTGATTTCTTTCCAAATAACTAGGTACTGAAACACGGTAAGTAATTGTTCTAGATGTCTTTGGATACCTATTGAGAATCGGTTGCTGAAAGGTAGGAAAAACAAGCAGGAACCCGGCCTTGAATAAGAACAGGTAATTTCCTACATGGGCTTTTGTTTTCTTTAGTCTTCTGTTTGAAAGCCGCCAGGAATCTTGTATTTCGCTGCAGGATTCTCTAAAGCGCAGCATTTAAGTAAACCGCTTTTTAAGCCTTTTAATTAGTTACAAACACAATGCTAGATATCCATTTAACAGATAATCCAGTTGGCTTTGGAACTTAAAATTCAGGATTTGGTAGTGAAAATTCTAAAGACGGTGCTAATGAAGCCCAGGTTATTTTTAAGTATCGAGAGTGCTCTCATGGTGGTTAATATCCTCGTTCAGGTATATCATTTGTTTCAAATATATGCTAACAAATAGTAGCGGCTGCTTTAAAACTGAGAAGCATTTAATAAATATATTCTCAGTTACAGGCGACAAGCAATTAAATGAGTGGTAATGGGCGATATGGAAGGAAGATAATACACAATAATTAAATTGTATATATTCTGACAGTTTTTAAAAAGTATTTTATCTTAAAATGAATTCTAGGCAACCCTCCCATTGTTTTCGCATCATCAATGACTAAAACTATTTTGAACTCAGTAGTTAATTTTAGCCTTCATATATTTCCAGGTAAATTTAATCCGTAAGTGTGGGATTCATTTGCTTTAGATCTGAAAATGTCATTTTAGAAGAGTCGTTTGATGTTGAGGAAATCTTGTGAGACCTTTAATAAGCCTCTTAAATCCAGAAAGTTATATTTTGCCTGAAGGAAGAGGAACCTATACCTTAAAATTCCCTTAGCTCTTAAGTGAGAACTTTGGATTCTGAAAAGGTGGTAAATGTGACCAAATACAGCCAATCTCTCTTCTCACCGGCACGTTGTCTTTGAAATCAGAGCATCTAATTTGAAGTAAGCAGTCTGTTTTTCTAGGTAAAAGTTTTTACTGATTTGTCTAGAACATAAGTTCTAGAACATAAGTAGAAAGCAGGACATCAAGACGTTTTATGTAAGCAGCTCACGTTAAGTTTGATGTCAATTACTCTCTTTGTGCAACGAAGAATATAGTGAGGAAGGAAGTGTGAACATCTCCTAGACAGTAGTGTCTTTCTCCCCATAAGATAGAATAGATTATATACAAAAAGAAATAGTTTTCCAGGTGTGCATATGTCCCTAATAAAGGTTTCAACTGTGCCTTAGGGGTAGAACTGAACACTACAACACTCTTTATTCTAGTCCTTGGCTTTGTTGGGTAAAATCCCTAAAAAGATTTCTAATGTAAAATATTGAAGAAACCTCTTCTCTGTGAAGACAACCAGTAATGAAGTTGATCTAATTAAAATGTCATTCAGAGGTTGTACACTTTCTTTTGGACTTTGATTTTCTATCTCAGTGTCCCATTGAGGAAATGAGTCAAGCCACTTTGAGTAACGCTATATAACATGTTTCCCAAGGATGCTTTTCATTTCACTCCCTGTAATTTCCAACTTATGAGAACATACTCGATCCTACAGGAGTAACATGACTGTACTAATCTGAACAAGACGAGTATGAACCCCTTTATTTCCTAGTGACTCTTGTAAGCTTACGATTTAATTATATAATACAACTTACTTAATTTATACCTGATATCAGCATCTTTCCATGAGCACCAATATGCTGTGATATATAACATGATATAATATAATACAATATAATGTAATATAATACAATACAACATAATGTAATACAATGAGAAGCACTTTTAAATTTACTTTAAAAACCTGAGTATTGGGGCGCCTGGGTGGCGCAGTCGGTTAAGCGTCCGACTTCAGCCAGGTCACGATCTCGCGGTCCGTGAGTTTGAGCCCCGCGTCAGGCTCTGGGCTGATGGCTCGGAGCCTGGAGCCTGTTTCCGATTCTGTGTCTCCCTCTCTCTCTGCCCCTCCCCCGTTCATGCTCTGTCTCTCTCTGTCCCAAAATAAATAAAAAAAGTTGAAAAAAAAAATTAAAAAAAAAAAAAAAAACCTGAGTATTTTGCCATTAAAAATGTTATGATAGTGTTTTGTAGTTGATTGTTTTGAAAGACAACCTCAATCAAAAGTAAGCCATTTCTAAGGAGCAGCGCATACTTGCTAAGACATGGAGTAAAACAGAGCAAAATAAATAATAAGCAGTTGTAAGTGGCTTGAGAGGAGAACCAGTAAGAATTATGACTGGATATACAGCAGTATCTCAGCGTACTTACTGTGCAGATTTCGTATTTCAAACATGACATTTCATTTGAGAGTAGAAAATTTAAAATGAAAATGTAACTTTTGTCTCTTCTTTGCCTCTGCCAAATCAATTAAAAAGAGGAAACTGAGGTATAAGAACTCAAAAGAACTTTTCAACCCCAGCAAAAAAAAAGACAGACAAGGAGGGAGGGAGGGAGGGAGGGAGGGAAGGAAGGAAGGGAAAGAAGAAAGAAAAGAAAAAAGAAAAGACCAGACCATAAAGGAAAGAATGCAGGGTTCTCTGGCAGGGTGGATACAAGGGGGTGGGTGGGGGCAGGGGGCAGGACAGGCAGGCTGGAAGAATAATTGAAAATTACCCCTAAGTCCCTCAGAGAGACCTACAGGATAGAGTTACCAACGGTGACCCAAAGGCCTGAATGGGGACAACAGGAAAGACGAGGGCATTCAGTCTTTGTCCCTACCAATTTTAAATTTGTGACATGACCCATAGAAAGATACCTCACAAGATCGGCTAGAAATACAAGCCAGGACAGGAGGTGGAAGCTGAAATGAAAAGGTGGGTCTGAAGGCAGATCAACAAAGAAACAGATCTTTCAACTTAAGAAGAGAAACGAGCACTTATTAATTGCGCTTAATGCAGAGCGATTGTTTCCATTTATGTTTTCGTTGCTGCGCGCGTCACAGTTAATAACGCGGTGCAGTTCCGTGGTTCCCGTCCGGTTGTTGTTGTTGTTAAATAGAATCCCCCTCAAGATTCCAAAGCCACAAAGCAACTGTTAGTGTTCAGTGACCTTCCTGCTCCAGCCGTCTTTTGGGCTTTGAAATTGATTTTCCTCATCTCAGTCTGTGATAGTCTCTCTTCAAGTGTGCCTCTCTAGTTCATCACCAGAGTGAAAACGCTGGCACAAATAGCCGAGGAACTGGAGGCAGGCGTCACGCAGGGCATCATTAGAAACATCAGAACGAAATCAGCCTGCTCGGTGCGCTCCGTGTTAAAACGCCGCTGCGGCTGCTGCTGCTTTATTGCCGAATACAATGGGGAATATTCTCACAGGATCCCCTTTTTTCATTCCCAAATATGGTCTGCGAAGTCAAGAAAATTTCTCCCTTTATTCTGCAAACCTCATGTGGATGCCAGGTCAAAACCGCATGTTTTTGATAGTAATTTTTGCAGAATTTTTTGTACGTGCGAAGCATATTCCCAAGGCCATATGACCTGGCAAAGAGTCCCAGGATGAGGAGAGACTGGAATGACTCACAGAAATGTGTGCCTTAAAATGAGATCAAAAAAAAAATAATAATCGTAATTCTCTCATAAGAAGACTCACAGTCTAGTTTTCGTGTGGCTGAATTTCACGTGGCTTGGTTTGTCCATTTCATCTTGATGGGGTCTACTCCTAAACCAAGCATGACGTTGGACCTTGACACGGGTAAAAAGACATTCTGGGCCTAAAGAGATATGTTAGTCCCCATATATTCTCGTCAGTGTCTGATGTTTTCTGTATTGCAGTGGAAAGGACATTGTTGATGTTGGAAAGGAGGCATCTTCTCTGAACCTGTCTTACCAAATCTGAGACTACATGTCCCACACCACACAAAATAGGTTGACAAAGACCTTTTCTGCCGATCCTAGTTAGTGACCAAGAAGTTCTTCCATGTGTGTTTTAACAGGCCTACTCGGAGGCCTAATTTTGCCTAAAGGAATCGTCTTCACGCAGATGATACCATTTGTTTGAAATGGTTTCTAAATGCACCCGTTTAAGCAGTTTTTACACATTTTTTCTGTGCTTCCATACTAGGAAGCCGTCTAAAATTACTCAAGACCAGTGATTTAAAAATATAATACACTCATGGTATGGCTTCTCTTTCAGTGTTTTATGATGTTTCTGTATTTATTTTACAAATATAGTATCTCTAGGGCACTAATTTGATATGGACAGTCATTTAGACAGAGGACGGAAAGTGTACTTCTGAGTTTTAAAGTCAGTGGCCAAAAAAATACAATTAAATGCTGTTTCTCTTGCAGCACCAAAAGTAAACATACATATTAAGTAAATTAGAAACTCTTTTTTTTTTCAAACGTTTATTTATTTTTGGGACAGAGAGAGACAGAGCATGAACGGGGGAGGGGCAGAGAGAGAGGGAGACACAGAATCGGAAACAGGCTCCAGGCTCCGAGCCATCAGCCCAGAGCCCGACGCGGGGCTCGAACTCCCGGACCGCGAGATCGTGACCTGGCTGAAGTCGGACGCTTAACCGACTGCACCACCCAGGCGCCCCGAAACTCTTTTAAAGTAAAGAGATCTCCAGTTCCACTATTATTGATGGATAGAGTATTTTTGAATATTACATCTTGGTTGTCAGCGATATCTCGAAGCTGTATTTCGCTTTATGAAAAATAATAACTTCATAGCAATTCAAGGATAGTTTTTGATGAAAGGTCTTTGCCATGGTTATCAAAGGAGATGGACGTCATGTCTTGATATTTCAAATTTTGGAAATTGAAAGCAAGATGCCTAATTCGAGGTTGGCATGTATCTAGCTCATTGTCTGACACACAGTGCCTGGATGCATGTTTTCAGTGTTGGGGCTACAATCATAAGCGTTAGGGCCACATGGGTGTGGGTTCAAAATCCCATTTCCCATTTCAAATGACCCAGACCACTTTGCATAGAGCTATAACACATTTTCAGAGGTGCCTGCTTGTCTCAGTTGGTAAAGCGTCCGACTTGGGCTCAGGTCATGATCTCCCAGTCCGTGGGTTCAAGCCCCACGTTGGGCTCTGTGCTGACAGCTCAGAGCCTGGAGCCTGCTTCGGATTCTGTGTCTCCCTCTCTCTCTGCCCTTTCTTCTCTCTCTCTCTCTCTCTCTCTCTCAAAAATAAACAAACATTAAAAATATTGGCGAGGGAGGGAGTGCCTGGGTAGCTTAGTTGGTGGAGCATCCAACTCTTGGTTTCAGCTTGGGTCATGATCTCACAGTTCATGGGTTGAAGCCCCACATCGGACTCTGTGCTGACAGCATAGAGCCTGCTTGGAATTCTCTCTCTCCCTCTCTCTGCACCTCCCCTGCTCACTCATTCTCGTTCTCTCTCTCTCTCTCTCTCTCTCTCTCAAAATAAAATAAACATTAAGAAAAAGAAAGAATAATTTTTTTTAAAAAAGCATAACATATTTTCCAGGGATAATTTTTATTTTGGTGCCTATAATTTCCAACTTTTATTTACTTTTATTTTAGTATTAATTTATTAGCTATAGGTCTTTGGCCAAGGTGCTCAATTTCTCTAAGACTCACTTCCTCCATCAGCACAGTGGTCACCATTTCATTTATTTTACAGTATTTATTGAGCAACTACTATGTGCCAGGGAACTTTTTTTTTTTAAGTTATTTATTTCGAGAAAAAGAGAATGCATGTGGGGAAGGGGCAGAGAAAGAGGGAATCCCAAGCAGGGATTCTGTCAGTGCAGAGCCCAGTGCGGGGCTCAAACTCACGAACTGTGAGATCGTGACTTGAGCTGAAGCCGGATATTTAACCGACTGAGCCACCCAGGCGCCTCTGTGCCAGGAACATTCTAAGGTCTGAAAATACAGAGGTGAATAAGATTTCCCGGTGCTCACATTGTAACGGGAGAAGACACATCATCGATTTGTGCCACGACTATATGGTTCTTATTCCTCAACTTAGTAGGCTAGATAAACAGCCTTTTAAATATGTTTTTGTCTATATTTTATTTATCGCCCTCAGGCCTAAAAACTTAGATAGTTCCATGTCTCTCCCCGTCCTACCCCTGCCTTGTTATATGTGATCCTGTGAGCACAGCAGGAACATCTCATGTTTCAGTCTCTACCAAGACGGGAAGTTTTCGCGCTCTCTTCCTTCATTGTTGACGGCCATGTCATGGCTGAGACGGCCTTCGTCCTGTTCCGCGCGGCCTCTTCAGGTCCAGTGGTGCACTCTGCTATTTCCAAGCTACTCTAGAAGCAGTAGGAGGAATTTTACTTCTTATAATTGAAGCTGAAGCACAGGAATCCTGGAGAGGCTCTCTACAGCTGAAATACCTCCACGCGCCCTGCATTCTCTTTGAGATCCTGATGCCTCCTCGGGCCTCTGTTTCAGATTGAAGGCCCAGGTTTCTTCTTCTCTCGGGTTCTGCTGATACGCTCCTTAGTCTCTGCTTCTCTGGCACCGGGGAAGCCAGGAGCAGGGCCTGTGTCTGTGAAACACGGCGAACCTCCTGCCTTCATCCACCCCTTCCCTGTTTTCCTCTTCCTAAATAATGAAATGAAAATTTTTCTGATCTAAGGGGAACTTGTATCTCTTAATTTCTGTATCACACGTTTTGGTTATATCCCAAAGGGGGAGGGAACCTCAGGGGGGAAAAACACACTTTGCATAGTATTTAAAAATTTTAACGTGCCACACAGGTCGATAAACAAGAACTGATTGTAATAAGCGTGTTGAAGGAAATAAGCTTGTTGGACACCAGTTAGTGTCCATTTGCACCTGTCTGTCCATCACCTTCTCCAAGAGCAGTGCCCGTGCATCGTTCGGGCTGCTTCCAGTGGCATTGAGCTGCCGAACATCTTGCTCACTTTTGAAGGACCATCCTAAAAAACAGTGAGAATGTAGACCAGGGCACCAACGACACAGGTCAAATCCAGCCTGTCACCTGCTTTTGTGTTGATCATGAGCTCAGAATGGTTTTTGTATCTTTACGTGACTCAAAAAACAATAATAATAAAAAGAATATTTCAAGACATGGGAAAATTATATGAAACTAATATTTCAATGTCCGTAGTCAAGTTTTATTTGAATGCAGCCGCACTCACGTTATCTAAGGCTGCTGCCATGAGCTGGTATAGCCAGACGAGGCTAAAATATTTACAGTTTGGTCCCTCCCAGAAAGAGGTTGCTTGAAGCTCATCTAAATCATCAGGTTACTGCTTGGCGTGTGACCATCTTCTCATCCAGAGTGCTTGCCAGTGTGCAGAATTGCCAGTGAAATTTGTAAACTGGGGAGTTAATTTTGCAAACGTCGGTTTTGAGGGTGTTACATTTGAACGGAGATTTTAAAGTCATCAAATGAAAACTTTGGGTCTTTTATAACGTAGGTTTCAAAATGTGACTTTGGAAAGAAAAACGGCTAATGTTTATTGAGCACTTCCCTCGTGTTCAGATCCTAATATAAACACATCGTATGTGTGTAACCCTTGTATATTTAACCCTCATAAAACGCCTATACAACAGCCCCTCTTATTATTCCCATTTTTCAGATGATAGAACCAGGATACAGAAAATTTGAGTAGTTTACATCATCCAGCCTGTTTATGGGTGAAATTTGGATTTGAACCTACACGGCCTGGGTCCAGAGCCCGCATTCTTTTCTTTTTATTTTTTTTTAATTTTTTTTCAATGTTTTTTATTTATTTTGGGGACAGAGAGAGACAGAGCATGAACGGGGGAGGGGCAGAGAGAGAGGGAGACACAGAATCGGAAACAGGCTCCAGGCTCCGAGCCATCGGCCCAGAGCCCGACGCGGGGCTCGAACTCACGGACCGCGAGATCGTGACCTGGCTGAAGTCGGACGCTCAACCGACTGCGCCACCCAGGCGCCCCTGGAGCCCTCATTCTTAATAACCATGCTGAATGGGAATATGGTAGGAGATTCAAAAAAATGCTGTTTCCAGCCTAACATTTAATTCAGGCTATAGACTTTGAAATTGGCCTTACACGGTACTTCCATGGCGGAAAACAGATTCACAACACAACTGCTAGTATCATTTATAGAATAGTAATTTATCGTTTGCATCTGTCCTAATTTTGTGGTTGACACAGAATTTTTAGATACATTAACCGGTCTACCACCCTGTGAGGTAAGTAAATCCTCAGCTCCATTCCACAGGTGGAAAACAGAACAAAACGGAGCATCTGTGGGATCATGTATCTAGGAAATGATAGACCAGGAACTCAAACTCAACTCTGATTTCTACACCGGAATTCAGTCTGTCGTACCTGTGTTAGGCAGACTTTCATGACTTTTGCCATATCGCTACACCAGCTACACTATTGTTGACATAGTAATTTTCTGGAAATGGATTCCCTGTGACTTAAATACCTGATTAACCTTAGCAGTAATAGACACCAAATAATGACTTTGACTCCTCTTGTATTTATCAAACACTTCTTCTCTGCCCACAATATTCCAAGCGCTTTACAGTAAATATTAACTCCTTTGAGCCGCAGTGAAACTCCTGAAGGGTAGATGCTATCACTATCCCCATTTTATATGTTAAGAAACCAAAACAAAGAGAGAGATTAAGTAAGTAACTCGTCCAAGGGCACATACCTGGTAAATAATGAAGCAGGATTTGAACCTCCGCAATCTAACTTTTGAGTTCTGTCCTTTTAACCCCTTAACTTCTTTGACATATTCAATTTATTTTCTAATACATTAAAATAAGTCCATCAGTAGTAATATTTAAAAGATTCAGCTGTGTACCATCTCAGATATTTCATAAAAACTGTATTGTACCATGGTGGAATGTTCCAGAATGCCTATAACCTCCTGAGTATGTAAGAGAGAACACAGTCTGTTGACTTCACTGAACAGTGAAGGGAAAATATTAGAGAAAATAATATTAGGGAAAGTAATAACAAATATTAGGACACAAAGTGAATACACAATAAATTACTGGTATAATATGAAATATAAGCCATGAAAAACGTGGTGCTGTTTTTTTTTTTAATTTGGAGACTTTTATTGTTGATAGGAATCTTAAGTTAGTAATCTTTCCCAAAGAATTTCTTACACAGCACCCTTTCGTGTGATCATTTCATTTCTGCTTACACACCTTCAGACAAAGAGAATGTACAACTTTCACAGCTACCGCCATCCAGCTCCGTTGTTAGAGAATCTTTCCATCTTTGATCTCAAACCTGCTTCACTGACCCCTTCATTTATTTCGGTTGGTTTTAGAAGTGTTCTGTGATTCCTTCCTTTTTCTCTCCCTTCCTGGCCATGTTTGACATAAGCTAAAAATAAAATTAGTTTGCATCCCTTGAGACCTGACCAGCTGCCTGTGGCCAGACTTGATGGTGCTTGTTAGTGGGAGAGCAGGCTGGGGTTAGAATGTTTCCTTGGACGTCCAGAAAATAAATCAGTCTGCAGGACATCGACGTGGTCATGCATTCTTGTGTTTCTATGAGTACCTGGTCTCAGAGAGCAGCAAATACACATGTAGCTATAAAATAATAAGATGGGGTTGTTCTTAAGTGAAATGTGAGTATGTTCTTAATGCCGTTCCTGCAGGGAGGTTCCAGAATGGTTTTGTGCAGGAAATGGTATGTTTGGAATACCTGTATAGTGTCTCAAGATATCTCCTCGAAGGGACAGTAAAACTGTGTGAGCATAAGTACCGCCATATATATTTCACATCAGTTTCTTTGATCAGACTCACTGCTAGGAGTTGGTTAACATTTTTCCGTAAGTTCTGATTTTTTTTTTAATTATATGAGGTACGTCCCGGAGAAGCGCTCCTGTCCAGCCGCGTCTGTCTCCCACGTTTTAACATATGTGTATCTCACGACGATATTCTCCTGTCCCGCAGGCATTTCCTATTCAAAACAGGAACAGGGACAACGCCACTGTTCAGCACTGCAACCCCAGGATACACAATGGCATCTGGCTCTGTTTATTCGCCGCCTACTCGGCCACTACCTAGAAACACCCTGTCAAGAAGTGCTTTTAAATTCAAGAAGTCTTCAAAGTACTGTAGCTGGAAATGCACCGCCCTGTGTGCTGTAGGGGTCTCCGTGCTCCTGGCAATCCTCCTATCGTATTTTATAGGTAAGAACAAACATGCACAGTTACTCTGTCTGTGAGTTGGGCTGTTCTGTTGTGGTTCTGTTGGTTTTATCTAGGTATGTGGCCCGGAAGTGCATTACGAGGTCTATTTTCTGGAGGAGGGGTTAGTTAATACCTTGTAAATCGCAGAGCGTCTTAAGCGATTTTCAGCAAACTTAGATAAGGAGAAAGAAGGACAAAGAAGGAGGTATGTTCTTTGCACAAAGAAGGAGGTATGTTCTTGGACACAGGCTAGGGTGTGAACTTGTGTTTGACTTACCCCTCTTGAAGCGTGGATGATTCTGTGACATTTCACGTACACAAAATCATTCATGCACTTGCACGAAGGCTTTCTAGGCAGGAGTCCCCCTCGATGCATAGTCAATGGGGAGCTGTCTCCTACGTGTGATATTACACATCTTTCAGCTAACTCAGCTATCTAAATGTAAAACTCATCACTCAGGACCATCATCTTGCACTCAGCAACACTCTCCGGAGAACCACGCGTCCATAAAACAATGAATGGATTACATACTCATTCATACATGTGGATTTTTCATCTTTTCTGATGTAGTATTGATCATATTTTTCATTTACTAGTAACCCAAATGATGGAAGCTGCTAAGAGAAGCCGTAAATGTTCCTTTTATTTAACTGTTTCATAACAGGTGTGAGCATTCGAACTATTAGAAATGGCTTTTTTTTTTAATGTCAGAAATGACCACATCGGATTTTGATCCGCTTGTGAAATGCTAATGGTGTCCACTGAGATTAATCACCGACTATATGGTTTATCTAACAAGAACAGCAGCCAGGGGTGCACCCTCCAGTTTACAAAGCGATCTGTGAAGCCCATGAAATTCTAGAACTGAATAAGAGAATTACAGAGCTGTATATGGAATGGTATGATGCTTTTGCAATGAACTGATTTCTTTTATTAGCTACAGTACCCCTCACTTATAAATTATATATTTTGGAAAGTGAAATGCCATTTTGAATCACAATATTTGAAAGAAGTACAGAATGGGGCGCCTGGGTGGCTCAGTAGGTTGAGGATCCAACTTCGGCTCAGGTCATGATCTCGAGGTCCGTGACTTCGAGCCCCGCGTCGGGCTCTGGGCTGACGGCTCGGAGCCTGGAGCCTGCTTCGGATTCTGTGTCTCCCTGTCTCTCTCTCTGCCCCTCCCCCACCCTCTCTGTCTTTCTCTCTCTCAAAAATAAATAAAAACATTAAAAATTAAAAAAGAAAGAAATCTAGCATAACAAAGCATGAAGGAACTTGAGAGATGATTGAGTCAGAGATGGCAAGGTTGGGCCACGTTGCGTGCTATTATTTCCAACGCTTTGTCGATGGCAGGCATCACTGATGAATCAGGGCACTCTTTCCCACTAAACCTGGATACGGCCTCATTATCCTCATGACCACGATTCATACACCACCTCAGCCACTGTCCGTCAGAAATGAAAGCAAGACGCAACCTTTTTGTTACTTTCCAATCTGAGTCAACTCCCTCCTTGTAAAAATGCTCAAACCACACCCTAATGAAACAATGCTGTGCTGTTTCATAACACTCTAGGTAAATGAGGAATAGCACAACACAAATTGGGATTCAGAGACAAACTTCTAGCATTCAGCTAGAAAATACCTAGCCATTAAGAGAATCTCTTCTACTTAGTTGTATGAATTATCTGTATCTGTCAGCGGTGTGCTGCTAAGGAATTTTAAATGGTTCTGAAATGCACCGGGCATAAATGGGATGTAATAAATTAAGCATACATGTTTGTAGGGGACTTTTTTTTTTTTTTACCATAGTACATGCCAGACAGACAGATAACTACTCTGTGGGGCTGGAAGTCAGGGTCCATGCCGTTGCTGTGCTGTGAGACATATTTTCGGATGGTACACGCTTGTGCCCCACCAGCCGTTGAATATTTTGGATATCAGTTCTGATACCATTTAGTTTTGTTTACAATGTGTGACTAGCAGGAAGAAATAGCATTTTAATGTGAGATTAGCTCCTTATTATTTGTGAGAGTTGGACTCCTTTCAAGGCTCCCTTCGTGAACTTGATAGAGTATCAGACTTCTAAGTAAAAACTCAGAATGTTCCTTTTCTTCAAATTGCCCATTTTTCTTGTTTGGCGGTTTGCATCACACTTTATTCCTGCCACAGCCACTCTCATAAACTTGTCCTTGTGATTTTATCTTTCCCCACATGCAAATACAGTTAATACATTTTTTATATAGTCAGTATACTCCGTACGACAGGTATGTGTCGAACAGTTGTTATGCTCTAGTTACCGTGTTGGACCTTAAGGCAACGCAACCCAGGTGTTATCCAGCAAAAATGACTTGCATCATCAAAGAATTATCTCCTATTCTTCTTGCTTTAATTAAGCACAGATATACTTAGAATGTTCACTGGTCTTCCAGTGCTTCAATGACTAACACACTAACGCAGTGGTTTTTGTTGTTTCAATCGGGTAAAGGACTCGTTCATCAGCTGGCATGATAAATCTTTCCAGACTGAAGAAGCCACCTTTACCCTTGAAAACAAGAATAGAACACCCCTGTCAGGGAAGGTTGTCTTTTTCTGTTGAGTGTGCATATAAAGCAGGGATGGAGAAAAAAGGAACCCTTGCCTGTCCAGCTTAGATCAGTCTGATAAACCCCAGAATCAATGGGGAGACCGATGTCACCATCAAATTGACCTCACAACCTTTAACAAAAGTGCTGCCATCCTGAAACTTTTTGTTCCCCCGTTCCCTTAGAGGTCCCTTTTCTCGCATGGACTGTCGATATGAATAAAGTTCAAACCTTAAGAAAAAAATAAAATAAAAAGCTTGAGGAATTACCTCTCTCCTAGAGTTTTCTTTGTCACCTTCCAGTAAGGTCATGAGAAGTTAGGAGAATGTAGTATTAGCCCGTCTCTCGTCTAAGATAAAGTTATCTTGGGAGAGTCAAGGTGAATAGCTTTCTGAAAGGGAAGGAGGAGGGGAGGAGAATGGGTTTTGTTTGTTTTTCCTGTTTGTATCAGAATTTCAGAGAATAAGGAAAAGCTGGAAAAGAGAGTGAAAATACATTCCCACGGGTGCTGCGAACTTTGTGCACAGGTAGCCGCACGTTAACTTCTTGGTGTATGCCTCTCCAGATATTTTTTCCATGCATATATACGCTAGAGTTCCATACCTTTAATCCATTTGGTACCAAGCTTTCTTGCTTACCATTTGTGAAACGTCATATGTGTTTGATTTTATTTAGTGGGTGTGTTTCACTCGGTCCCAAAAGTGCGGTGACTGTTTCCTTATGCATTTAAGTGTGTGTGTGTGTGTGTGTGTGTGTGTGTGTGTGTGTGTGTGTAAATTTTTTATCTGAATAAATTCGTTGAAAGCATATACCAAAATGGTAGGCATGTCTTACATTTTGCAAACCATGGCCAAATTACCCTGTTTACACAACTACCAATGCTACTCATTATCAGTAGCCAATCTCTTTGAACCCTTGCCAATCTCTTAGGCTAAAGCATTTTATTGTTGTTCTCATTTATTACTGAATATCTTTTCACAGACTCATGGACCATTTCTGTTTCTTCATGTGTGCCCAGTTTCCCACACGGGGCTTTTCTCCTTTTTCCCCTTTCATTTGCAAGTGTTCATTAAGCATATGAGTCATTTGTCACATATGTTACATATTTTCTAATTTATTTTTAATTTTTCTCATAATTGTTTTGCCATATGTTGTATAGAATGTTTTAGGCAATCACGTTTATCAATGTTTCTCTATAATATCTTATTGTCATGTTATACCTATAAAGTATTCACTCTCTAAACAGTTCTTTTAATTTATTTAAATTGGCACCTTTGGTTTAGCATCTGTTGATTTTGGCTCGGGTCATAATCCCAGGATCATGGGATCAAGCCCTGGGTTGGAATCTGTGGTGACGGCAGAGAAACATCTTGGGATTCTCTCTCTCTCTCTCTCTCTCTCTCTCTCTCTGCCCTTACCTCCCCCAAAAGGAATAAATAAACTTTATTTTTTTGACACATGAAATAGTTTATTATCAACCATAATTGCAAATCAGTATATTATAAAAAATATTTCAAATTACTATGTTGAGTCATAGGCAGGTATACGTCATTACAATGGTACTTATATGTTCCAAATATATGTTATCACACGTAAGGGTCTCTAGTTGTTAAGAATAACAACAAACTAATGTTTGAAAATATAATCATCGTCTGATGATGCTTCATTGTCAACCAAAAATACAGCAATTTTCTCTACAGAATAAAGATGAAAACTATGTTTTTTGAGGTAAAATTGACTTGGATGGCTAGATTCTATAGTGGCAGTAAGGCTTCTCTAAGCGTTCTCCCTTTGATTTGTGTGCATTTGAGCTTACACATCTGGTTGGATTGAATGTGTGACAGACGATGGTCGACGAACTACACATCAAGGAGCATTGAATCAATAGATAGTTCATGAATATTGTTAATACAAGAATTAAATTTTAACTCAAGTCAATAAATAAACTTTAAATCAATCAATCAATCACTTAAATTTTCTTCTAGTACGTTTATGGTTTTTCAATAATTAGGTTTAGGTGAACCTTTTTCTGGGCACTCTGATACATGCTAGAGGTTCAAATTAGCTCTTTCTTCCAGAAGCTCATGGTCAAACGATGTTTGCAAGCACACTTTGAACGGTACATACTTCCGTAGCAGTTTGAGCCTTATGAACAACAGCAAGAAAAGAAAAGAGAAGAAAAGAAAAGAAGAAAAGGAAAACACCTGTCGCTGGCTGAAGAAGTTGGGAAAGACCCAATCCATCAGGTGATGGCCAAAAGATGGGGAAGAATTTGGTTCACTAGTCGCGATGACAAAATGGTTAGCGGGAGATCACCTTGAGGAGATGTCATCCAAAGCATGGGAAGGAAGAAACGTGACATAGTGGTACATGTGACGCCCTCACGGTGTGCCGGACATGGCGTCTGAAGCGGCATATGAGTTGCCTGATTGAACACACAACAACAGTATGAAGTTAACAGGAAAAATCTATCAGCCCTTTAACAAAAAGAATCTACCACTTAGGGAGACGTCTCACCTAGAGTCACACAGCCGGTCAATGACAGAAGCTGGACTGGCAAGTGTCAAGGACCCCCCTATATTATTTATACTCCCCTCCCTGAGGTTTTTGAAGAACTGAAAATAGGGAAGGAATTGCAGATACCAAAACATAGCAATGGAAAAGAATCCTCAAAATAAGGTTGCTTCAGTGGCATTCCAGAACATGTAATCTGAAGACAGACTTGTGCTTCTCAAACTTCCGTGCGCCTAGGAATCACGTGGGGATCCTATGAAAATGCATATTATGACTCAGGAGATCCGAAGCGAGAATAAGAGGTGTGTGCCTCAAACAGGCTCCCAGGTGATGCCGCTGTGGCCCGTAGACCACACCTTGAGTAGGCGGCTCAAGGCCAGCTCTGTCAAATGTTACATCCGATGATGGAAACAGTCTCTTTCTGCCCCGTCCAGTTCAGTAGCCACTAGACACATGCGGCTATTGAGCACTTGAAATGTGGCTAGTGAACTACAGAATTTGGGTTTAAAGTTTGTTGTTGATTAATTTAAACTCGAACAGCCACACGTGGCTAGTGGCCGCCCTATTGACAGCACAAGTGTAGACGCCTCCTGTTAGAACACTAGTGTAGGCGGGAGGGCATGAAGCCCTGTTGGGATAGAGGAGTGAGTAGAATTGAGAAGCTATAGCTGATATGTAATAGACTGGAAGTGCCACGATTGATCATAGTGCGATTTAATTTTTTTAATGTGTGTTCATTTTTGAGAGACAGAGACAGGGCGCAAGCGGAGGAGGGCAGAGAGAGGGAGACACAGCATCCGAAGCAGGCTCCAGGCTCCGAGCCATCAGCCCAGAGCCTGACGCGGGGCTCGAACTCACGGACCATGAGATCGTGACCCGAGCTGAAGTCAGACGCTTAACCAACTGAGCCACCCGGGCACCCCCATATTGCAATTTTCAAAGTCAAATGTCCAGGCATGTACCCGTGGAAATTCTTCTCAGCGGAAGTCACATGATTTTCTTTAGATGACCGAGTTCCCAGTTACAGTCCTCTATAATGCTTTAATCTTTACATTGATGTGTCTTTACACAATGAAAATTCTACAGACCACAAATGGTGCAGCTCAGTGGTAATACTTTGCGATACTGACTTATCAAAAAAATACCTGCCCCCCTTTTTCTGGGCCTGCATTTTACCCATTCTCCTTCCTTTTCCTGCTCTAAAATTATAAAGAGGGGCAAATATCCAACAGTTGTTCACCAAAGAATGGATTAAAAAAAAGGAATGGTCTCTTTGTTACTGTGGCTTTGCTTCTGTTCAGTTATAAATGAGTGAGGAGGCTTGATTATTCTTTACTCACAGAAGGCTCTTTTTCCTGGGTGGGAGCTAACCCAAAACTTTGTTTAATTTTTTTTTTTTTAACGTTTATTATTGAGAGACAGCAAGAGACAGAGCACAAGCTCTGGGCAGAGAGAGGAGGGGCAGAGAGAGGAGGAGATGCAGAATCTGAAGCAGGCTCCAGGCTCTGAGCTGTCAGCACAGAGCCCAACGCGGGGCTTGAACACAAACCGCGAGATCGTGACCTGAGCCAAGGTCGGATGCCCAACCCGACTGAACCACCCAGGCGCCCCTAGCTAACCCAAAATCTTGATGCTACACACGGTAGAAAATGCCAGAAATCTTGTCATAAATCAAAAACATTATTGGAACATTATTTAGTCCAAATAAATGTTGGAGTAATTACGTCAACATTATTTAAAACTACAGCAGATTCGAGTCAGACTTCCAATGACACCATCATGGGCATTTAATTTAACCTCATTGACATTTCCGTATGCTTTTAGACAGAGTCTGAAAATTCAAATAATTTCCCAAGTAGAGTAGCACTAAAAGTGTCTGTACACATTCTTCAAATTTAAGGAAAATAAGGGGCGCCTGGGTGGCGCAGTCGGTTAAGCGTCCGACTTCAGCCAGGTCACGATCTCGCGGTCCGTGAGTTCGAGCCCCGCGTCGGGCTCTGGGCTGATGGCTCGGAGCCTGGAGCCTGTTTCCGAGTCTGTGTCTCCCTCTCTCTCTGCCCCTCCCCCGTTCATGCTCTCTCTCTGTCCCAAAAATAAATAAACGTTGGAAAAAAAAATTTTTTTTTAAATAAAGAAATAAAAAAAAATTTAAGGAAAATGAGAGAAGACAAAAATGTTACCAAATTATATTGCACTGGCATATATTATCAATTTTTGGCTCTGTTTATTCCAACCAGTAATTCATTTGACAGCATTTTTTTTCAATAACAGCTTTATTGAGGTATAATTCACATACTGTACAGTTTACCCATTGAAAGTGTGCAGTTCACTTGGTGTTTAATATATTTGCACGATTTGCAACCTTCACCACCCTCAATTTCAGAACGTTTCCATCACCTCTAAAAACGAAACCCTGTTCCGTTTAATAGTTGCATCCCATTTCCCTCCAAAACCCCCATGTTTTTTTTTTCCCCGTGCAAAGATCTTAAGTTTTAAGGGACTGATTTGTTAACTCATTTCCTAATAATAAGAAATAGCCCGGCATGGTTTTTCTTCTGGACTCCTCACGTTTGCTGCTAAGCGAAGAACTACATTGCATTTTCAATATTCCTTTTCGTTTAAAAAATACATGTGTAGTTATTTATTTCCTTTGAACAGCTGCTACCAACCGATTCCTAAAATAGATGTTGTCACATGGCTGCTAAAAAGGCTGTTTAACAACATAAGCATTCCCTAGATCTAGCAAAACATAACCTGTCGGATTTAGGTTCATTGCAGTTACGATGCTGTGGCAGTTATCTGTCCTACTTCTGTGTCGATTTGCATTTTATGAACATTTTTACCTCCCTGTGTACCTTGAAATTGATTATGGTACCAGCTATGTATATGCAGCTCAGGGTCAGGAGGAAAAATATGCCAGCGCTTTGTGCTTCATGAAAAATCAACCATTTAAATATACGTGGCAAAATAAAATGTGTTGTGACCTTCTTTTTTTTCTTTTTGGACATGTCTTCATAATAAAACTGCCGTTTTATTAGGTGATAGAACACAGCCAAGCAACGTATTACATACCATTTCTCACTACGCCTTCTTCCCTCAACTCCTGGTTGCACTACATTTTGCAAAATGCGTTTTGTCTGGGGTGGAATGCTACCTTTTTAATAATACTAATGTGATTTCATCACATTGGAGAAAAAAACAGATTGCCTATATTTTAGAGGCTTGAAGCTTATAACCTAAAATTTTTAAATCAATATATCAATATTTTATATCATCCTTGGATACGTGAAATGAAGGACAGATTTAAACCTGATTCAGTGGTGAACGCAGGATCAGAATTAAAGAGTTCGCCTCTAGAAGAGGAGGAAACTAGTCATAGGATAAAGCATATTACTATCAGCACTCTGCAGTGAGTCTATAAATCCAAAAAGGAGAAAATCCACTAAGGACCCGTTCGAGATAGTTGTAATTTTTCCTTATTGAGAACAGCACTTTGTGTGTGTGTGTGTGTGTGTGTGTGTGTGTGTGTGTGTGTGTGTGTGTCCGTCCACAGAAAGTTCAGCTATTTTGTCATATTTGTTCTCTGTCCTGACTTTCGCTGTGAACTGTACAAATGGATAGAAAATACTAGTTTTCTATGTCCACATATCCCGTAGAAGCCTAGCAGAGGCTGAGAGGTCACTTAAAATTCAGTTCCTTTATAGTCGCCTCTATATAATTGCGTCAGTAGCTTCTGAATGGAGTCCAAAGCAAGCAAGGGAGGTATACTGCACGCTCCTCTTGTGGACATCACAAATTTTTTGCTGCTTTTTATTAGCACAACTTAAAGACGCCCAGTGTTGAGTTTCTCCTGATATTTATGACTACGCGTAAAAAAGGAATCACAACCAATTTCAAGAAATTAATACAAATATAGGAAATGCACTCCTTCCCACCTCCCCCCGGAATCATGTCTCTTACTCTCAGCTTGATATGAGGTCAGCGAAGGTAAATAATCCACGAGAAATACTCTAGGTAAACGGACCATTTTTCCCATTCAAATATAAAGATCTCCCTGACTTGAAAAACACCCAAGGACGACAACAGTAAGAAATACCTTTCAAGTCAGCTAAACTCCAGTTTCTGCCAGACATAAATATCTTCTCTGTGAAATACGGTGCTGTTTTCTCTGTTTTAGGCTATCATTTTTGCAGAATGTAGCAACATCTCCTGACTAATGACAAGTGGAAAGCATAATACAATATTTACCATTTCAGTGCTACATTGCATAAATATTTAATTGGTGTTGCAGATGTCATTTGCTTTTACATTAGTGGTACTGAGAGCCGTGTGTTCTGGGAGAAATATCTAAACACAGAGGGGTGAAAGGAAAAGTAACTGGCACATAAATGATTTTTTTAAAAACTTGATAGATTGCTAGGAGTTAGAGGAAGGAATTCATCATAAAACCTTTACATTCTATTGAATCTGTATTCAAACAAAGGTCTCGTCCTATAGTATAACGGGTAAAATAAAACTCAAATACGTATAGACTCTCAATTTATTGTCTCTGCGTACCCTTAGAATGTCAATCAACTCCTCACACCTCGCCTTTCTTCCTTACAATTAAGGTTCCATGCTTTCTCTGTTAGTACTTTGTAATGTAACACCAGAAAAGGAAGTGACCATTCGCTCATCCATCCATCACTCATTCAATATTTATTTATTGCGACACTGTGACAGATACAGAGGCGAACGAGATCACACGGTCCTTGCCCTCTTAGAGATGACATCTCAGGGCATGCAAACACTGAGCACTTAATTAGCATCGTGAGGACTATTTAAAAAGGAGAAACGTAGGAGACGAGAGACCGCATCAAAGGCCGAACTTCCTGAGTCTGAGCATTAGAGAAAGGTTTTCCTGCAAAAGCCTGAATAGTAAGTAGGATTGTGTGTTTGGACATAAGCTGACGTAAGGGCAAATCTGAAGTGTTACCACATAACAGAAATGTAGCCCAAAGAATCATTTTTCAGGAATATTAAGAGCAATATATTGTGATATAATAAAGATAAAATCGAGACGTGTCTGCAGACAAAAAGTGATGATACACATTTGTTTTCGTTGTTGAGTTAGTGTAGCTAGGAACCCATCTTGTAGGTAACCATCTAGAAGGGGGAAAGAAATGTTAACCTTGGAAGGTTGGGACACCTTGATTTAAAATTGCCACAAGGGGGCACCTGGGTGGCTCAGTCAGTGAAGCATCTGACTTCTGCTCAGGTCATGAGCTCAGGGCTCTGGCTCATGAGTTCGAGCCCCGCATCAGGCTCTGTGCTGATTCTTTAGATTCTGTGTCTCCCTCTGTCTCTGCTCCCCTCCTGCTCACATGCATGCTCCCTCTGCCTCCCTCCCTCCCTCCCTCCTTCTCTCTCTCAAAAATAAAATAAAAACACTAAAAAATTTTTTTAATTAAAAAAATTGCCACAAAAATTTATGGTCTGTTTATGTTTGGTTTTCCCCCTTTAATTTTATTTTGTGTTTTATTTTTTTATTATTTTTTTAATGTTTATTTTTGAGAGAGAGCATGAGTTGGGGAGGGGCAGAGAGAGAGAGAGAGAGAGACACAGAATCCGAAACAGGGTCCAGGCTCTGAGCTGTCAGCACAGAGCCCGATGAGGAGCTTGAACCCATGCCATGATTTGGACGTAAGCCGAAGTCAGACTCTCAACCGACTGAGCCACCCAGGCACCCCATCCCCTTGTTTTTAAATAACAAGTACACATACTTTGAGAGTTTTGTTTGCCCAGGAGACAGTTTTAACACTGTTAAAAGAGATGGTACTTGTGAGTTCTTTCTCAACATCCCTGAGTACTCTATTAATCTCTTTTGAAGAAATTTAACGTATGTGTTTCCTGTATTTCAAACATTGTTAGGAAATGAAAATCATGTTGCTCTGCTTCTAATAACCATAGAGGTCAGCCTGTCCAATTACTATTACTGAGTTGGACCTAAAAGACATTACTTTGAGACCCGTCCCATTGTGCATTTTAAGTACATAACAAATGGAATCAAGGAGCAATTCTATTTGAATCTAGACCCACTTCTGTATACTCCTCAGATGGTTTTTGAGAGAAAATTCAGGGTTTTGAAAGACAAGAACTCCTAGTCTATCCTTTACCTGGTGGATTCCATCACTAGTAACTTGTTCAGGTTTCCAAAGACGGAACTTAGTCCTCTTTTCCCAGTGGTCTTCGTCGGGAAGGTGACGTAACATTGGCCGGCTCCATACTAGAATCATCTTTTCTCCCTAATACTTGACCCACAGACTGATCTTTCCATCTGCCTTCACTAGGGAGCTCTTTCGTCACTTGTAATAGGCCTCCTGCCCCTAAAGCAGAGAACACCTTCCAGGTATTTCCCTACATCTCCCGGGACTACAGAAGGATATCCAAGATGACCTTGAAGGTCACTGCATGTGGTTCTAGAATACGGGTTCCTTCATTGTGGGGAAAAAAAAATGATGCAAGTACTCTTTCATAGTGGAATTTGTTTTTTATGGGCATTTCCTTATAATTATTACCAAGTAGCACAGTCAATTTATTTCCACTAAGTGTAGCAATTATTGAATTTCTCTCCGAAACACTGAATTCACGAAGATGAGTGAGATGTAATCTTTACCACGATGATTTGCATTATCCCATTACAACATACTTTCAGAATGCTGTTTTTAAGTGTAGACCCTCAAAGCAGGAAGATTTGAGTTTTGTATCCTACCTCTCTCACTTACTAGCTGTGGAGTCTTGAGCAGGGAACTACCCTCCATAAACTTGAATTTCCTCATCAGTGTAGGTAGGATTAGTAAGAGTACAGCTCTTGGAGACCTTTAATAAAATAATGAATGTGCCGGATAAAATGTAAGTGCTCAGTTAGCTTTAGCTGCTATCATTGTTCCTTATAGCAACATAGTAAATCCAATATAATTATCCACACTTTTTTTAAATTTTTTTTCAATATATGAAATTTATTGTCCAATTGGTTTCCATACAACACCCAGTGCTCATCCCAAAAGGTGCCCTCCTCAATAGCCATCACCCACCCACCCCTCCCTCCCACCCCCCAAGAACCCTCAGTTTGTTCTCAGTTTTTAAGAGTCTCTTATGCTTTGGCTCTCTCCCACTCTAACCTCTTTTTTTTTTTCCTTCCCCTCCCCAATGGGTTTCTGTTAAGTTTCTCAGGATCCACATAAGAGTGAAACCATATGGTATCTGTCTTTCTCTGTATGGCTTATTTCACTTAGCATCACACTCTCCAGTTCCATCCACGTTGCTACAAAGGGCCATATTTCATTCTTTCTCATTGCCATGTAGTACTCCATTGTGTATATAAACCACAATTTCTTTATCCATTCATCAGTTGATGGACATTTAGGCTCTTTCCATAATTTGGCTATTGTTGAGAGTGCTGCTTATAAACATTGGGGTACAAGTGCCCCTATGCATCAGCACTCCTGTATCCCTTGGGTAAATTCCTAGCAGTGCTACTGGTGGGTCATAGGGTAGGTCTATTTTTAATTTTTTGAGGAACCTCCACACTGTTTTCCAGAGTGGCTGCACCAGTTTGCATTCCCACCAACAGTGCAAGAGGGTTCCCGTTTCTCCACATCCTCTCCAGCATCTATAGTCTCCTGATGTGTTCATTTTGGCCACTCTGACTGGCGTGAGGTGATATCTGAGTGTGGTTTTGATTTGTATTTCCCTGATGAGGAGCGACGTTGAGCATCTTTTCATGTGCCTGTTGGCCATCTGGATGTCTTCTTTAGAGAAGTGTCTATTCATGTTTTCTGCCCATTTCTTCACTGGGTTATTTGTTTTTCGGGTGTGGAGTTTGGTGAGCTCTTTATAGATTTTTGGATACTAGCCCTTTGTCCGATATGTCATTTGCAAATATCTTTTCCCATTCCGTTTGGTTGCCTTTTGGTTTTGTTTGTTGTTTCCTTTGCTGTGCAGAAGCTTTTTATCTTCATAAGGTCCCAGTAATTCATTTTTGCTTTTAATTCCCTTGCCTTTAGGGATGTGTCGAGTAAGAGATTGCTACGGCTGAGGTCAGAGAGGTCTTTTCCTGCTTTCTCCTCTAGGGTTTTGATGGTTTCCTGTCTCACATTCAGGTCCTTTATCCCTTTTGAGGTTATTTTTGTGAATGGTGTGAGCAAGTGGTCTAGTTTCAACCTTCTGCATGTTGCTGTCCAGTTCTCCCAGCACCATTTGTTAAAGAGACTGTCTTTCTTCCATTGGATGTTCTTTCCTGCTTTGTCAAAGATGAGTTGGCCATACATTTGTGGGTCTAGTTCTGGGGTTTCTATTCTATTCCATAGCGACACTTGTTAGAAGGAGAAGTCACAGGCCCAAAGAATCAGTGGCTTGCCCTGCGGTAAAGACAGTGTGTATTTGAACAGGGACTATAATCTGGGTCTCTTGATCTTGAATCTGGGACTTTTCCCCACCATTTCGCAAGGTATTGTTCCTCACAGGGATTTAAGAATTTAAAGGCGGTACGTGGACAGGAGAGAATAAATAAGACCGGATTACAAAATGAGGAATGTGTTCCCTTTTGTATTCTTACCCCATCGCATCTGATTCTGTCATGACGAAGCTTGTCGGCAGATGATCGCATGTCATGACACGTATCTGTCATCCTTCTTTCACGAGAAAGAACACTTTTGCTGCCTATCATTTCTGCATAGATTTTAATAACATGGCTTACGGTTTAGTCCATTTATTCTTACTGTCTTCTATTTGTATCAGGAGATACTGATTTTTCCTTTAAGGTGATGCTATAACGTGTTCTCTGAAAATAAATGTATTTAAATTTTTAAGCTAATAATCCCACGGAGGAAATAAGTATGTAAGTGTAAAAATATTTAGTTTTAAGATAAAAAGGCATAGACGGTTCACAATTATATCATAAAGGCGATGGGCACAGTTTTAAAAAACGTATAGGAATCATTGCTGACGAGGGGCGCCTGGGTGGCGCAGTCGGTTAAGCGTCCGACTTCAACCAGGTCACGATCTCACGGTCCATGAGTTCGAGCCCCGCGTCGGGCTCTGGGCTGATGGCTCAGAGCCTGGAGCCTGTTTCCAGTTCTGTGTCTCCCTCTCTCTCTGCCCCTCGCCCGTTCATGCTCTGTCTCTCTCTGTCCCAAAAATAAATAAACGTTGAAAAAAAAATTAAAAAAAAAAAAAAGAATCATTGCTGACGAGACGGAAAATGCTGTAGGTCCCCTTCATTGATTGTGTCGTTTAAAAAAAAAAAATGTGTTAATGTTTGTTTATTTTTTGAGAGAGAGACAGAGTGTGGGGGGGGGGCAGAGAGGGAGGGAGACACAGAATCCGAAACAGACTCCAGGCTCTGAGCTGTCAGCACAGAGCCCGACCCGAGGCCCAAACCCACAAACCGTGAGATTGTGACCTGAGCCAAAGTCGGATGCTTAACTGACTGAGCCACCCAGGTACCCCCACTGATTGTGCCTTTTAATTTCATTCTAGATCCTTAATCTTTTCACTAACTACGTTTGTAGTTTAACAACCTAACTGCGTGATGTGGTTAGTGAGCCTATGTGAGGTACACGGCATTTGTACATAAAACCTAACCATGTTATTTCAGTCATTTCAGATAATTACAAATTCTACCATTCTTCCCTATTTTTAGAGTCAAGATATTTTTAGATGCTTTTCACTTCTTCTGAGAAATTCTTTATAATCTTAGAAAAGAATCACAGAGAGAGAAGCAATGCATGGTTAAAGCAGGAAAGTGGGCCACTTATTTTTAGGAAAGGAGTGTGAGACCACCAGAGACAAAGGCGGGTTGACAGTGTGAGCCGGTGTCCTGATCAGAGATGATAACTTCCTTTGTGTTTCACTTTGACGTAAATGTCCACAAATGCTTCATAAATATCCATCAGTAATCATCAAGATAAGTTCATAAGTAAGGAAACCTGCCCTCCAAGTCAGCCCAGGTTAATGGGGAAGCATCTAGAACACTGGCTTCCGAGGATCTGTTCCCACCTGTGTGATGACGTGTGACGGTCAAGGAAGACCGATACGATCGGTCAAAGTTACTGTCATGTACCTGTTGCCTGAAGTGGTCAAGTAGATTGCACGTCACTCGTCAGAATGGATGAGGCAGACGACGGTGACCACATTTTTGTTGATGAACCGTGGATAAACAGCGAACTACCTGAGCTGGTTGTGCCCAGATTCCCGAAGGGTCGTTGATCTTGTTGCAAGTTGCCACTCAACAACCATGCATGCACACACATGCACACATGTGCACACACACACTCACAGATCATATTTTCCCTCTTTGGGAGAAATGGCCTATTTTGGGGGGGATGTTTCTCTGGATTTTGCCTTATGCTTTTTAAATGTTTTTAATGTTTTTATTTATTTTTGAGAGAGGGAGAGACAGAGACAGCAGGGGAGGGGCAGAGAGAGAGGGAGACACAGAATCTGAAACAGGCTCCAGGCTCCGAGCTCTCAGCACAGAGCCCAACGCGGGGCTTGAACCCACGGACTGGGAGATTATGACCTGAGCCGAAGTTGGACGCTTAACCATCTGAGCCACCCAGGTGCCCCTGCTCTTTGCTATATTTTAATAAACCAGTTTTCCTCTAGGAATCTCCATGTCCTTAATAGTCGGGTCTTTTAATAAAGAGGATTAAAGTGTCTTACACTTCCAAAGAATTGTAATTTTCAGGTCTGTTCTACTCCCTTTGCCAAATAGTCAAAACAAGTCAAAAAGATTCTCTGTTTAAGTAGATTATTAACATGCATACATACTGGTTACAAAAAAGTAAGATACAGCTCTTAACGCTATTACAGAAGAAAGGAATCCAGATGAAAACTGGCTTTTGAATAATGAGTAGATCCATGAGGTTTCAATGGCAAAGCTGCTAACAGCTGTCGCTGATGAATCCTCTGTTACATACATTTCGTGAGAAGAGCAAGGTCAGTATATTGGCATGCAGGGAATGGTCCATACATCATGTAAATGATTTCATTGTGTATTTTGAATGCTCTTGAAATTGGTCCTCTTGCCATATTCCTTAATGCTGACAACTGTTTCCTCAAGGATTATCCAGTCGATTGATAATGACTGGCCCCTTTGGACACCTAATCATAATGGCGAACACGTTGTTCTCTCCATGAGCTTGGAGGCTGAATGCTTCTTTCATTCAGAAAACAGAGCCTAGACATGAGAGAAAATGAAGGAAACATTAGGAAAACAGTCTGTTTTCGAAGTCCTGATTTAATTCCCTTGGTGACAGACACAACAGCTGGATTCTCATAAGCCCCGTCAGCCTCGTCATTGGCCGTCAGTGGGCGGCTAGAGTAACTGTCCCCTCAATGGCACCTTCAATGTGTCACACTGAGTCGACACAGTTAGGAAAGAAAAAAAAAAGCAATGAAATTAGAAGTGAAATTTTTAATATACACTTAATTTTTAAGAGAACAGGAGTCAAATATTCTGGCAAATCTACGTAACTGAATCACTATCTCATCAAGACATTTTCATCACCTAAGTGATTCTACCTTAACATTGGCAACATAATGCCAAAAACAGAACAGAAAGGAGAAAGACCCAGAATGGACATATGTCAGCAGCCATTCCTTTTCTCTTTCCCCCTCCCTCCCCGAAAAATTGTTAGTTTACATAAAATCTATGATTTTAGCATGTTATCTTCTAATACTCCGAGGAACTTCCTACTCAAGTGTTATTAGCTCCTTTGAATATCAAAATATCCTATGGTTGGGATAATACCCTTCTCCTTCATGACAGCTTGAATACGTATTAATATGAAAGTTTTCCAAAAATACTGATTTTTGAGTGACCGTATTTGGGATGGATAGATGGATAGATAGATAGATAGTGAGATAAATAAATACAACCATGCTTGGGAGGCAGGATACAGACTGTTGGAATAATATTAGACTTAGAAAGCTAATAACAAATAATAATGGATTCAAATGCCAAAATATTGCCTAACACACTCCCTCAACATGTATATGAACACAGCAGGAAATCCAAAACAAAAGCTAATTTATGGAAAACTATGTATTCCTAATGACAGTTCAGACCAGTAGGGGTCCAAGTTACAAACTACATCTTTACATGAGATGCTTTCATTTCACATTGAAAACCGGGCTGTATCCCGTAAGCATGTATCACATCAAATCATTACTTTATACTAAAGAGGATTTTTCTGATTTTGTTCCATAAAATCTGATCACCGCACATGCGCATCATGTGTATGTATGTATTCATGAAATTGAAACAAAAAATGAGGAAATGTTGCCTTCAAAGCCCAAGATACCGAGGGAATTGTGTGCATGACGTGGTAGTTTGGCCTCTGCCATTTTATTTTCAAAATTAAAAAAAAAAAAGGGACAGCATTAGTGTTCTAATATGTTGATATCTTACTGGTGCCTGATGTTTTTGCCCATACTCAATGATGTAGTCTAAATATTCCTATTTTAAAACATATTGACGGACCAAAGAACTTAAATCTGGAAGAGGCCTTAAAGATCGTTCCGTGCGATATTTATATAAACGGGAGATATAAGCCTCAGAGAAGCCCAGTGACTTGCCGAGGTCCCACAGGTAGTTGGAGCCAGAATCGAGACGGGACCCAGTTCTCTTTTAATATAAACAAAGGCTCCACGAGGTGCCACAGGCAATATGTTGAAAACTGTGCCCTTCACTATAGAAGGTCAAATTCTGACTTTCTTTTCTTGCCACCTCTGGTAACATGTTCTTTTTTTTTTTTTAATTTTTTTTTTTTTAACATTTGTTTATTTTTGAGACAGGGAGAGACAGAGCATGAACAGGGGAGGGTCAGAGAGAGGGAGGCACAGAATCTGAAACAGGCTCCAGGCTCCGAGCTGTCAGCGCAGAGCCTGACACGGGGCTCGAACTCACGGACCGCGAGATCGTGACCCGAGCCGAAGTCGGCTGCTTCACCGACGGAGCCACCCAGGCGCCCCTAACATGTTCTTAATGAATCTTCCCCAGAAAGATTATTTCTGGGAAAACGCACCACGGTAGATGTGAGGTCAGTTACAAGAAAGGGGAACTTCAAGACCTTAGCTTGCGTCGGTGAACTTGCAAGGCTTTGGAAGCGTCAACAAAACTGAATTGCAGACCTTCTCAAGATGATATTTTCTGGTTCTCGTATTACCTCATATTTTATTTTCTGTCTTTGTGAGAATGTTTGTTTGATCTTGTAATATTAAACAGCACTTAGCCAGTCACGGCAGGCGCGCTAAGAACTACCCTCTAAGTTGCCAAAGCCTCAGAATGTTACTCGTCAGGGTTCTGGTGGCATAAAGCTACGTTCGGCTTTCCGATGCAGATTGCTGGACCGTGTCACCAGCTGTCGCCACCCCTCCTTCCCATCCGTGTTTGGCAGTATCCGAGAACACAGTCATGCCAGTAGAAATAATAGTAGCTGTGATAACAACTTCCGTGGCATGGTCCCCAGAGACAAGATCAAAAATTTGGCCCCTTTTCTCGCAACTTGGAACTAAAAATGGCGCCGAACTTGCTGCTTGGTGGCGTATAATTTCCTTTAATGACACATTTTGGTTTCAAGTATGCCACATGCTGGCTTTTACGTATCAAACCAACATATACTGGGTAAAAACAATGGCATGCCCTTTTTTTCTATGGGTAAGAGGTAAAATAGCTATAATATCGCGGATTCCTTTCACCTCCATCAGCCTTGAAAGGTAGAAGGAACGTATGCTGTAATTTCTTTCACTCAAATGGCCTTTGAGTCTGAAAGAAAATGTCGTCGTAAAATCTCGCTGATAATACTTCACTAGAATACTGTCTCAAAACTATTTCGATCAGTGAGGGTTGTTTCTTTTTGGTCTTACCATGATTTGGGAAAGCCTACAGAAGAAAAACTGAGAGATTATAGAATGGATTTTTTTAAATCATAGAAGAAATATTTCACTTTAAACATCTTCAGATTGGTTGTAATCTAAGAACGCCGTGAGGCAACCTAAAAAGATACAGTCTGAAGTAGACTTTTTGGCTGTTAGTAACATAGGTTGCTCTGGTGATTGGTGGCTTACCACCCATGTGAGTTACTCCTAGAGTTGATGATCATGATAGTTTTTTGTTGTTTTTTTTATGATCGACTTGGGTGACGTTCTTAAAAATATGCTCATTGCGTTTGAGGCTGACAAATGTTATTAGATATTACAACTAATTAAAAAAGACTGGGCGTCATCTCGGAAATCTAGATTCTCCTACCCTGAGAAAAAGGGAGGAATTAGACTCAGTGCCCCCAAGGCTTCTTCTTACGGTTAACAGTCTCAGAGGCTCTGTTAGTCACCCCTGTTTCTCAGGGACCCGTTCAGCCACAGAGATCCAGGCCTCTAAGATCCACTTGAAGCACAATATTGAAAAAACTGAATTATGTATTAAAACTTTTCCCTTAACGATCGTCTCTTATTTTTTCAGAGCTAAAATCCTATCATTTATTCCCTTTCTTCCCACACTCATCTCTCTTTTTCCCCTCAGAGTGCATGTTTTACCCCCTAGCTGCAAAGGTTCGTGTTCTCTTGCAACTCCCCACGCCTCACACTGCAGAAAGTAAAAAATCTATTCAAATACAAAGTGAGATGTTTCAGGTTAAATACTACAAAGTGTTATGGTAGTGCAGAGTAGTTCTCAATTCCAGGAAGGCTTCATGAAGAAATATCATGTCAACTAGACCTCCGGGTACCGGTCGAGAGCTCATCAGACACAACTTGGGGGCGGCATCCCAGAAGCCAGGAACGATAGGAACAAAGGCACGGAAGCAGGGAAATTAAGGGTGTGATTTAAGTGGTAGACAAGCAGTCTGGCCAGTTCATGGGCTCTGTGACATATCCACATTGCTGTGCCACAGATCTCCAGCGTTTCGGCATCTTACAGAATTTACTCTCTGCACCTTTTAACCCACAACTCCCCGTTTTCCCTTACCCCTCGCCCCTGGTGACCACCACATAAATTCGACTACTTTAGATACCGCTTATAGGTGAAATCAAACAGGATTTGTCTTCTTGTGACTGGCTTATTTCACTGAACATAACGTCCTCAAGGTCCATCCATGTTATACCACGTGGCAAGATTTCCTTCCTTTTTAAGACTGAGTAATATTCCATTGTGCGTACCTACCACGTGTTCTTTATCCGTTCTTCTGTCGATGGACATTGGGATGTTTCTGCCTCTGGGCTGCTGTGAGCAGTGCTGCTGTGAACACGAACGTGCACATATCTCTTTGAGTCCCTCCTTTCAGTTCTTTTGAGTTGTATAACCCACGAGTGGGATCCTGGATCATAAAGTTGTTCCAGTTTTTTTTTGAGGAACTACCATAGTGCTTTCCAGAGCAGTTGAACCATTTCACAATCTCAACAACCGTGCACAAGGGTCTAACTTCTCCCCATCCTCACTGAGACAAGTCACAATGGTTTTAAACTACAGATCAGTCTGGGGTGGCCATGAGCTGACAGTCGTTAACCCAGTACATGAATTTGTTTGATCAAATTGCTTTCCTTCTGACACCCAAGATTTGCACTAAAGAAGCCTTCCCTCGCTCTTCCTTCCAATTCCTCTGATGGAGTCACTTCCCCTTCTACATTGGTATCTTTCCTAAATGAACACCTAGGAGCCTCAGAGAGACAAGCCCCCGCAGGGAGGGTGTGGGGAAGTGAAAATACACATTCGTTACTTTTGCTGTGTGTTAGATGGACTGCTTTTAAGTAAAAATTTTAATTTTTTTAATGTTTGTTTATTTTTGAGACAGAGACAGAATGTGAGTACAGGAGGGGTAGGGAGAGAGGGAGACATGGAATCCAAGGCAGGCTCCAGGCTCTGAGCTGTCAGCACAGAGCCCGATGTGGGGCTTGAACTCACGGACCATGAGATTGTGACCTTGAGCCAAAGTCAGACGCTCAACCAGCTGAGCCACCCAGGTGCCCCAAGAATAAAAATTTTAATTTAAGTGTAATATTCATTTAGAAGAGTATACAGATCATAAGCGAACATACCAGTGGAACCCCCACCCAGATAGAAAAATAAAATACTCCTGGCATTCCAGAAGTACCCTATGGCCTCTTGCCAGTCATTACCTAGCCCCGGCTCCCTAGAGGTAATCATTCTGGTGGCTTTTGTTCCTACCAGTTAATTTTATCTGCTTCTGAACTTCATACGCATTGACTTACACAATATTCATGGGTTTTGTTTGTTTGTTTGTTTTTGTGAATGGATTCTCTTGCTCAATACTGTGCTTATGAGATTTATCCATACTGTTGCATCTGGCAATGCCTTCTTCATTTACATTGGTCTATAGAATCCCTTGTATGACTACACTATAATTTGTTTTTCCTCTTTCCTGCTAGCAGACATCTGGGTTTCCAGTTTGTGGCTATTACAAATAATGCTTCTGAGAACATTCTTTTTAAATTTTTTTTTTTCAACGTTTATTTATTTTTGGGACAGAGAGAGACAGAGCATGAACGGGGGAGGGGCAGAGAGAGAGGGAGACACAGAATCGGAAACAGGCTCCAGGCTCCGAGCCATCAGCCCAGAGCCCGACGCGGGGCTCGAACTCACGGACCGCGAGATCGTGACCTGGCTGAAGTCGGACGCTTAACCGACTGCGCCACCCAGGCGCCCCAGAACATTCTTGTTCATGTGTTTTGGTGCTGTGTGTATATTTATTTCTATTGGATATAAGGACAGACGTTTGTAGACCAACTGGGGACTTAACCATAATTTCTAAGATGTTTAATACAAAGAAAATACATTCTAATTCCAGACAAACAGCGAACAAATGATTTTAAAATGCTGCCATTTTCACTGGGTAAACATCTTGTATTTAGAAGCCAATTTCGACAAATGGACAGCTTCTGATTATATGTACTGTCAAAAAATAAATTAATAATTTGTGTTAAGTTTCTTTTTAATTTCTTTAATGTGAATGCTCAGTTTTAATTCAGAACAATTCAGAAGGAAAACAGCACAGTATAGGAAGAGAAGTCCTGAAATTGGGTCAAGAGATCTCGTATCATGAGTTGTCTTTCTACACTAACTTTTTAAAAAACATTGGGTAAGTCACTAACCCTCTCTCTGCCTGTGTTTCACCCACAACAGGGATAATGACCCCCGTCAGGCAGTACATTATTGGAAGATAATAGACATCAAAGTATTTTAAAATATAAAAAAACACACTCGAGCAGACATATAGTTACTGCTGCCATTCACAAATTCCATTCTTCCTTGAGTAACATTTTAGATATGAATCCAGCCCCCGCCCCTCATTAAAACCGCCCAGAAATACATGGAAATAGCAATATAAAACTGTGAAACAAGATACCAGAAATGAATTTTTTAAGATTAAAGCTACATGAATGCTCTTTCTGTAACTTTGAAATACACACATGTAGCGTTTACATGTAGTTTTTAAATCGCTGTTTTTCAGACTCTTAGAGTTAACCGCAATAGCCCGTTGTTAATTCCATCATTATCCTATTACTATACATTATTCTCCTCAAAAAGAGAATATAGTACAGTGAAAAGTACTCATACAGAAGAACTGTGCCTGGAATACACAAATGTTCCTTATTAATATCTTTGCCCATCCTCCGCCATCAGATACTATCTCTGCCTTCAGTTTTCTAGATCTAGTAGAAAACATTGTCTAGCCTGCGGCCCCCACAAAAGTCACATTTCACCTCCTTCTGCGTGGATTTTCACATTCCACTGCCCCCCGGTAGAAGAGAGGACAGGCATGTTGTGGAATGCCTGTCCTCCAGGTCTGGGTTTAAGGGCAACGTCCACTGTTGACCTCCTTGAAACCTAAAACTCTCAAAAAGCCTCAGTTTTCGGAGTGCCTGGGTGGTTCAGTTGGTTAAGCATCAGACTCTCGATTTCTGCTCAGGTCGTGATCTCACAGTTCTGTTCGTGAGATCAAGCCCTGCACCAGGCTCTGCACTGACAGTGTGGAGCCTGCTTGGGATTCTCTCTCTCTCTCTCTCTCTCTCTCTCTCTCTCTGTCTGCCCCTTCCCTTCTCACTCTCTCTCTCTCTCTCTTTCTCTGAAAAAATATTTTTAAAAGCCTCAATTTTCTCAGATTTAAAACGAAAAAAAAAATAGTATTAAGTGGGGTCTTTGTGAAGATTCAGGGAGATAAAACAGGTGAGGCAGTAACACACATTTGACACATAGTAAATGTCCAGTGAATGTTTTCTTTAAAAAGAGATCTAACACCAACACAAGGAACACTGTGTGCAGGCTTGCCCACCTAAGCTCTCTGCCCCGGGGGTGAGGGGCTCACAAGAGCACAGAGCTAGCTCCCAGCCACTTCTGGACCACCCCCGGCCCCCCCCCCCCCCCGGCCCATGCATAAATCAAGGATTGATTTTACCCTTCATGAGTAGTGGCACCAGACGCCTTCCCATGGCTTCAAACGTGCTTTCCAGCTCAGGCATTGAAGGATTAGCTCATCCGCCTTTATTTGCATATGTAGTTTATTTCACCGATTTTCTCTGCCTTTGTCTGCCAAGACTTCCCACAGAGTTTTATTGCACCAGTGCTCAGTAATTTCTATCGCATTTTTGACTTTCATGAGTTTGCTGCCTCTGTCTTTGCCTCTGTCATTTTTGGAGTCAGTCTGACTAACACCCTGTATTTGTATAAAAATCTCAAGTTACATGCGTCAAGAGCATCACTCAATACCAAACGCCCAAGATTTTCAAAGTACATAATACCCCAAGACCAAACAACTTGTTGGTCTCTGTTTTCAATGCGATGTTAAGAGATGTAATATTACTGGGCAGGGTTCTATTATACAACATCTTAAGTAGAAATGGAATTTCATTTTATTGACATTTTCTGTAAGAAAAATATATATGAGAAAGCTATTGCCTAAAAAAATAAAACAAAAAAATTGCAAAAAAAAAAAACCAAAATAGAATAAAATCACTCTCCAAACACACACATAAGATCACTTTCTAATATTTGACATTGTGCAGTTTCCGTTGATTCTCTCTCTTGAGTCTCTCTCTCTCTCTCTTGACTTCAAAGTCTATTAAAACCAATAATATAAGCAAATCTATCATCCTGGGAGACTTTTTATGTTACATAAAAGCCCACGATGATGATAAATTATTTTGTGGAGAAACTTTGACCCTTTCGGAATATTTATCATTGGCATGCCAAAGTACGTCTGTCAAACCTTCTCCTGTATGCAGGACCAGTTCCCATTATTTCATTCAAAAATTGCTGAAATATCTGAAACCTTGAAAAACATACGAAGCAATAAATGTTTAGAAAGCTCCTGACATTTTGCCGCTCAAATACTAAGCAATTTAATGCAAAATGACATGTGAAGCTATACTTCCTTACAAGATGACAGTTTTTGAATTCAAGGATTCTATAACGTATATCTTAATCCTTGAAAAACCAGAGTTTGAAAGGAGTTGCTGGCAGATTATAATTCGAGAGGGGAGTATATACATTTTACAGATATACAGGGTAGATGTAGCTCTGTGTGTATCTGTTTGCTGTGTTTCTTTTTAGGGTTATGTTTGTATATTATTATCATATATATGATATATATTGATATATATTGATATATATTGATATATAGATATATATATTGATATACATTGATATATATATTGATTGATATATATATTGATATATATTATCATATATATGACATATATTGATATATATTGATATATATATGATCATATATTATATATGATATATATGATATAATGATAATATATTATATATATTATAATAATATATTATTGCATTATTATGTTTGTATATTATTATACAATCACTTATTATGATTGTATTTCAGGTATTGTTAATGAAAGGTGGCAAAACTTGTAGAGTGTTGAAATCTTTTCAAATCAAACTGTTGAATCTTTTAACTTTAATTGTATATGGTACTAGGGGACTTTCATATACTATTTTCATATACTATTATATACTATATACTTTTCGTATACTGTTATGCTAATGCAGTCGTTAATCACTCACTAATAATATAACACCCTACTCTTATCCACTTACTTCTTTTATATTATTAACTTTTCCTTTAAATTGCTGTGTTTTCATCCACAACTGTTTTCTTGATTTTGAAACCTCAGAACATAGATTTCATGAACTTGACAGACACTTATTAAGACCTCCTACATATAAGGTACATGAGATACAAAAGTAAATGAAAATGGTCTTGACAGAGATGGTCGGCCCAGTCAGAGACGGCTTCCCCACATCGTTGGTGCCTACCATCTGAGTGATGAATGGATATTTTACAGTGGATGGTGAGCATTACAGACAGAAGGGACTATATGTTGAGAGGTTCCATGGTCTGGTCAGGTGACTTCATATAGTTCAGTAGAGTACAGAATAAATAAATGAAATACTTATGTACTAGGAGCTGTCCTGCTATGTATTAACTAACTGTCCATCATATGCCCCCATAGACCTATACTATCTAGAAAGTTCATATCTATTAAGTAAGGACCAACCTCATTTTCTAAGTAAAACTAGTATTAACAGTATTACATCATTTAATCCCAAGTTGAGGATTAAACCAAAATCTAACATCTAAACCCCTCTTCTTTCCACTGTGCCAGTATAATTGTGTTACTACATATGTTGCATATTTAATAAGGGCTTGCCTTTTGACAGTGGTAGTTATCATGCTGTGTCTAACAATACTTCTTAAACACTATGTCTTTCTTCACCTCTCTCGTAAATTCAAATACGTATCGTGACTACAACTGTGTCTCCCTGTGGATATTTAGCCTCCTTGGGGATTAATTCTGAAACTGTATTCTGTGGAACACCAATGAATGTTTAGTTGAGTGTTAGCAGTCAGTATTATTACAGTGATTGTTCTGAATATTTCAAATATATTAAAAATAAAATTTTTCAAATTCTATTACATTTATAAATTTATAATTATAAAGTCGTATAGTCATCTACTTTCTAAATATTTTAAATAAAGAAAATCAGTAAACACATTTACAAAGTTTTCATAAATTTGCAAGCTTATCATACCCACATCAGAAACTCTACCTGAAATTACCTGACACATAACATGTTAGGTCATCCATGCCATTTTTTAATGGAATGTCATAAACTCGTCTTAAATTTAGAATAGTCCAGTGTTACTCTGTTTTGTGCATCTAAATCCATTCTGATCATTTCGTAGGCCAGCAAATTTATCGGTGAGACCAGTAGTTACTTTTTACCTTAGTCCAAATGAGTAGCGTCATGTTTCTTGAGAATATAAGGATGTTGCAACGAAGGTTTCGACATGTGCAAATGGCCTGAGGTCAGGCAAGTTTAGCAGATGTCACTGCAGAGCACTTTACCCCTTACCTCCGCGATGGTGAGGAGTGGAACTCGGACAAAGCAGAGCACATAGAGATTCATTCCCCAGAGTTTTCTGGTACCAATATTGTGCTGCAGTGATACCTACACTGCGATTGTGTTAGAAGCTGTTTATTTTCTAACTGTTGCAACACAATCATCTTTGTTATTTCGGACCACGGAGATGTTAACGTTACGTACGAATCCTGTTGTAAACATGCTCACCATGTGCCGTCCTAGCTAAAAACAAGACTTTTCAACAACTCGCATTCTTTACCCCCAGCGATGCATCTCTTTGGCCTCAACTGGCAGCTGCAGCAGCCCGAAAACGACACATTTGAGAACGGAAAAGTGAATTCTGAGGCAGCACCAACAAACACTGTGTCATTACCTTCCGGCGACAATGGTAAGAGAAAGAGCTACGTGTCGTGTGCGTTTCTTTTCATACCTCTTTCCCATAAATGCATTTGATTCCATGTTGCATCCAGGTATATCTGAGAGAGGGAAACGTTTGAATTTTTTTTTTAACATTTATTTATTTTTGAGACAGAGACAGAGCACAAGTGGGGGAGGGGCAGAGAGAGAGGGAGACACAGAATCCGAAACGGGCTCCAGGCTCCGAGCCGTCCACACAGAGCCCGACGCGGGGCTCGAACTCACGGACCGCGAGATCGTGACCTGAGCTGAAGTTGGATGCTGAACCGACCGAGCCACCCAGGCGCCCCGAGCGCCCCGAGAGGGAAACGATTTTGAAATATAACGTCATCTTTTAATCAGGGGTTATTAGGCATTCACTTGAAAGATTGGAAGTTCACATTTTTATTATAGGAATAATACGATTTTCTGCCTTCCGATTTGATGGCTGGGCATTTCTGGCTTTCCCTCCTGCAGTTGTGTATTTGGCTTTACTTTTAGTCTGTAGAGAGGCTATAATTCAATATATCGTCTCTTATATTATCTTGGGCATATTAAGCTTTGTTTTCATTCAACTAGCTTATGGAGTTATAATATAGAATACTATATTAATTTCGTTATAAAAGCTTTCAAATACAAAATACATTAAAGGATTAGAATTTATTGACCTTTCTCTGCTTGCCCTTGCTGTAAACCTTCAAAAGTTTGCACTTTGGGGGCGCCTGAGTGGCTCAGTCGGTTAAGCGTCCAACTTCAGCTCAGGTCATGATCTTACTGTTCGTAAGTTCGAGCCCCGCGTCGGGCTCTGTGCTGACAGCTCAGAGCTTGGAGTCTGCTTCGGATTGTGTGGCTCCCTCTCTCTCTGCCCCTCCCCAGCTTGCATTCTGTCTCTCTGTCTTTCTCTCTCTCCAAAAATAAATATACATTAAAAAAAAAAAGTTTGCCCTTTGGCTAACAGACTTTCAAAGCATTTTGTTCTGAATTAAAAACGGAATTTAAGAGGTTTGAGAATGTTTTATTTCATTTTTCCATATGAACTCCCAGGAAAATGTATACATACGTGTGTAGATTTATATTATATATAAGATTATATACCTGTCTATCCTGTCTATATCTATATTGTATATCCCTGTCTATTATTTCGATATGTGTGTGCGTGTGTATATATGTTTTGACACTTGGAATTCTCTGGCTTTTTGCAAAATGTCATTATACTTCATATCTCAAAGCAACCGGATCAGGATACCTTTTTTTGTCAAATATATCATCTGCCTTTAAGCAATTCCCAAGCTTTTCTTCCCCCTTGTTTCTTCTTATCTCATGTATTTGTATTCTGCTTTGGCATCAATTATGTTCATCCTCGCATGGCTAGTTTCTTTGCAAGACCAGAAAGAAGCTATGGTCGATTTATACATAACAAAATATATATTTGTTTATTTTTATGCGTATGCTACTATTTTACGTGTAGCCATTCACCAGGGCTAACGCTTCCATCAGGGTTTTTTTTGGTCTCTGTGTTCTCATCTTCTGTTTTATTTTAACAACAATACCCTATGACGTTTCTCTTCCTTCTTGGGGAGACTGAGGAATTCTATAAGACGTAGGATTTTCATAGTAATAACAAACACCCTTGGCCCCACACCTGTACGGAGCCTTTTAAAAAATTTTTTTTTCAACGTTTATTTATTTTTGGGACAGAGACAGGGGAGGGGCAGAGAGAGAGGGAGACACAGAATCGGAAACAGGCTCCAGGCTCTGAGCCATCGGCCCAGAGCCCGACACGGGGCTCGAACTCACGGACCGCGAGATCGTGACCTGGCTGAAGTCGGACGCTTAACCGACTGCGCCACCCAGGCGCCCCTGTACGGAGCCTTTTAATACAAAGCTCTCCACGTTCCAAGAAGCTGCAAGCTGGTGACTAATATGTCCCCACACCCGAAGTAATTAAAACAGTAGGTGAGGGAAATTGCAATTAAGTAAACAATTATGTAATTTTTCTTATACTGATAACCCACATGTGAACTGATCGAGCAACTGCACAGAAATTAAGAGTGTTTATTTTTAGTCTATGTGGATTGAAATGTAGCCTGTCTCTTAAAGTAGATGGTTTCTGTAAAAAAGGCCCGATGCACTTAACGACCCACACATGTAGAGAACTTTTTTTACAGGCCCAAGAAATTAGACTAAAGAGAAAAAGGCTTATTGTAGACACGTTTTATTTTACTACATCCTGACCTGTTAGTATGCTGAAAATGAAAATAGGCTAATTAAGTTTCACAATACTCGAAAAGCATAATACCGAGAAAGTGTGGATTCAGAGATACTCCTCGAGCCTCGTGCTGGTTCCTGGGATTTGGCCAAGAAATCCCTCCTCTGCCTGCATCAACGTTCCTCGGCTCGCCTAAACCGCTATTCAAAGTTTAGCTTCTTCACCTGTTTACTTTGTAACGTTGGTCAAGGTGCTCAGTGGTTCAGATCTGTGAGAAGATTTTAGGACAACCTTGGAATGAACTGTCTGGGATCCTGTCAGTTCCAGGCATTTGAAAGAATGTCATGTACATACGGCTTCAGAAATTCTGTGGCTGATAAGAGTTTGCAACTATCCTGTATGACCGCAGAGAGAAATCTGCATTATGTCGGAATCCGCATACCCACACACACACACACACACATCTGAAATCTGGTTCCCAAAATAATGCTTATCCTCGTTGTGTGAAACACACCTGGTTTTCTTTGTTTTTTTGTTTTTTGTTTTCGCTCTATTTTATTGTGTTTCCCAGTTATACGAGTGCTGGTTGAAACTCACTTCGATAATTCCACAGTTTGCAGAAGACTGTGGTCCACAGTTTCAAAAAAACACTGTTCTGAAAGTCCCCTCCTCTGAGAGGGACTGCAGTGCCCCAGGTGACCCTAGAATGCACTGGGTTCGGTTTTTATGTGCCTGTGGAACAGCTGTATCTCCAAGGAAGTAAAGTCACTTCTTTCAAGCCTTGTGGAGAAGCCCCCTAAGGAACAGTCAGCAGATGTCCCAGGATGAGTTAGGTTCCCTGGAGGAAAGCTGAGTCCCCAGCCGGCCAGCTGCCCTGGGAGTTTATACGAATGTTTCCTTTTGGAAAGAAGGCCAGCTCTTGACTCAGACCTTGTCCAAACTGTGACCTAAACAGTAGTCACCTGTCTTCTTTATTATTTCTTGAATAGTACCCTCTCTACCCCCCCCCAAAAAAACCCCTAAATTATAAGGAATTCTTATTTCCATTTTTCCAAGTAAAGCTTCTTGGTATGGATCTTTTAAATACTTAAAGACACAGGGCTCAGGGGAGCGCGACAGGACTGCATTTGCAAGAAGGGGGAGGTGCCTTAAAATCATGGCTTTTAAGCCTTTGTGATGATCCTCCAGTCTCCATACACCATCGTCCACTATTTCAGTTTTATAAACTATCCAGAGAAATATATCATATCACGTCATCTCTTTAGAAATTCTAGATTACAACCCTTAAGAAATCCTTAGAATTCTGAACAAGGCTCACTGGGCGAATTAACTGTGCTAAACGTAGTGAGACAGTTGACTCGTGGTAGCTTCTAAATACAGTATTTTTGTTCATTCAGTCCTCTTTTATTTGTATTTTACAAATATAATTCTAAGGAACAATCGTGGTGCTAAGGTTTCTGTAAACTCCCTGCTTGCTTTTAAACTCATTTGAACGGGAGTTTCTAAGCGGTATTTAGTATGTAGAAGAAGAATTTCTATCATATGCCATGATCCTTTACTGATTATTCCTGAGACCGTCTTTGAGTCCAGATTTTGGAGATGAGATGTCAGAAGTATGGGGTCTCAGGCGAAACCGATAGATGTGGACAATGTGAAGGGAGAGGTAAGAATGAGGTTTTTGAGCCTCCAATACCAGTCTCTTTCCAGAAACTAAAATTATTCCCCTGGACCAAGGAATTCATTTAGTCTGATGTGCTGGAAACAGTCACAGGGGCCTGTCTTCAGATCCCAGCTCCTTCATTTACGTACTTTGGAGCCTTGAGCAAGTTACTTAACCTCTCTGAGCTTGCTTTCCTCGCATGTGAAGAGGAAATAGTCATGGCCATCTCCTGGCTCACTGACTCCCAACAGTCTGGCAGCCTGGCTCCTTTGCCCATGGCCAACTCTTTCCACACTCGTCAACAATTTCTCCAGATCTTCCGACGGTCCTCGGAAGCCCAGCTCTCTCCGCGGATGGACTTTCCAATCAACAACATACAGAAACCTTCAGAGGAAGTTCTCTCAGTTTCCTGGAAGCAAATCTCCATGCCTATGTGTGTCTGGATCTACACTTCTCACTCTTTTTGCCCCATACTTAAGGCTGATCTTTCCATGAGTATGCTTGATTCCAGTCCGTATCTTCAAAGTAGCCCCCCTATTGCCACCTTCTAGGCAACATTGGAGACTCCGGAGGTTTTAAAAACAAAAAAATCCTTGACTCTCCCTCCCACTCCAGCTCCACCTTATTTTTCTCTTCTCCCTTTACAGCCAACCTTCTTTTTTTTTTTTTTAATTTTTTTAATCTTTATGTATTTTTGAGAGAGAGAGGGACAGAGAAAGCGGGGTGGGGAGCCACGGAGAAGGAGACACAGGATCCAAAGCAGGCTCCGGGCTCTGAGCTGCCAACACAGAGCCCGACACGGGGCTCGAACTCATGATCAGTGAGTTCATGACCTGAGCCAAAGTCGGGACGCTCAACCGACTGAGCCACCCAGGCGCCCCTACAGCCAGCCCCTCTTGAGTGTAATCTCTCTGTTCATTTCTTCACCATCCGTGAATTCCTTTCTCATGGATGTTCCTACCACCACTCGTCGAAACCGATGTCTTCCTGAGTTAGCCATTGCAGTGTCTGTATCGTCATTGAATCCTCTTCAGTCGTTACCAGATCTGAGTTCTTGGTAGCATTTGATAGTTAATCTATCCCTCCGAACTGAAATGCTCTTTTCTCTTAGCTTCTGTGATACCACATTTACCTTGGCTTTCTTCCTGACTTTTTGGCAATGACTTCTCAGCTTCTTTAGTTGGCTCGCCTGTCTCCGCTGGACCCCTCCACGTTGCTGTTTCTCAGGACTCTGCTCTTTTCAGAGTATAATTCCTCTGGGTTCTCTTATCCCCTCTCCTGGCTTCGGATGCATGCGATGTGCTTTGCGCTATGTTACATTCTGTGTGTTCCCAAATCAATATGTGCGGCGTAGATATTTCTCTCTCTTTGAGATCCAGACACCGACTGTGTAAAACCTCTCCAAGTGCCTTTGGAACTTCTCCACCTGCGCGTCTTCCAAGCACCTCAAACTTCACATGTCTAAAACTGAACCCATTGACTGCTTTGGTCCTCTATCACTGCCTAGCAAGCCACACCAGGAGTCCGTGGCTTAAAAGACCAACTGTTGTCATTTCTCCTGATTCTGCAGATGGGAAATTCCCGTGTTTGTGCTTGGGTCTTTCGTGCAGTTCCTTTCAGATGTCAGCGGGGGCTGTTTGAAAGCTCCACTGAGTCAGAAGTCCAAGGCGGCTGGCAGTTGGTGCTGTGTGTGAGCTGGAGCTCGGCTGTGGCTGTTGACCAGAGCATCTAAACAGGGCGTTCCATGTGGCTTGGACTTCTCAGAGCATAGCAGCTGGCGCTGAAGGGACGTATCCCAGGAGGGAGCGTTCCGAGAAACCAACGCAGACGTTACAAGCCTTCTCACATCCTAAGATATGGGACGTCTGCAGATGTCCCTTTCATCACATCCCGTTGGTCCAGAGAGCCAGGATGATCAGCCCAGATTCGCGGGAAGGAGAATCAAACTCCCCCCTTTGTGTGAGGAAGTGGCAGGGATTCATGGCGTAAGAGCCTATGGAACGGAAGATGCCGTGGGCGCCGTCTTTGGAAAACACCATTGCCGTCATCTCTCTTTCCAAATCTGTCTCTCTTCCACGGCTTTTTGTGTCAGGAAACGGCATCATAATTCACCTAGTTACCTGGGCCGGGAGCTGAAGAAGCAAGACTGTCTCCTTCTCTTCTGTCACCTCCATATTCAGTCAATCATTAGTCCTGTCCACTCCAACTCCACAGTGTCTCTTGGATACATCATCTCTCACCTAGATTCTAGAGGCCACCTTCAGTCTGAGATGTTACGTCTCCAGTCTTGTCCCACGGTCTTCAGACACAAATTTGAGATAGAAGTACCCTACCTGATCTTCCTCAGTGACTTAGATTCTGGTCGGATGCCTTTAAGTGACTTACAAGGCTTTCCACATTCTGGCTGTTGATCACGCCATACTCTAATGTAGAAACAGTACGGGAGGAAGATGGAGTATAGGCTCTTAAGCCTACCCCTTCTGGCCTCACATCCTAGTTCTGATCATTAATGGCTTTGTTACATGGGACAAAGTATGTAGCTTCTTCGGCCTTAAGTTTTCTCATCATTGGAACAGTCTTAAGTATTCAGCAGAAATACTGAAAATGGTGTATCGTACATAAAGATGCTTGAAAAATGTTTGTGCCTATCACCATTACTACTTAATGTAGGCCTTCTTTGCTAGAGTATGAGGCACAGACCACATCTATCTTCCACTGCCCTGTCCCAAGCTCTCAGCACAGTTACAGACTGTAACTGTAAAAGGTGTAGATGTAAAAGGTGCTCACTACGTATTTGTCAAATGAACGTATGAAAATAGCATGACTAAATGATATAAAGTGCCTAAAGGACCCACCACAGCGCCTTGCAAAGTATACACAAACCAAATGCTGGTAGGGCCTCGTGGTTAAGAACTGAAGCTCTGTCGGGGCACCTGGGTGGCTCAGTGGTCGAGCGTCTGGCCCTTGGTTTCGGCTCAGGTCATGATCTCAACAGTTCGTGGGTTCGAGCCCCGTGTCAGGCTCTGTGCTGACAGCTCAGAGACTGCTTAGGATTCTCTCTCTCCCTCTCTCTCTGCTCCTCCCCCTCTCACTCATGTGCAGGTGCTGTCTCTCAAATATTCAAAAAAAAAAAAAAAAAAGAATTGAAGCTGTGTCACTTACTGGGTGGCTTTACATAAATTACCTTCCCTAACCTCCTGTTTCTGCATGGGGTGGTGCTGAGGTTTAAATCAGAGAACACACGAAGGATGCCAAGCACTGACTAGAACGTGACGAGCGTTTGATACATGTCAGTAATTATTAGTTCACTCTTTTTAATGCAGTTCTAGATTTTGCACTTGTAATTTGTAGCTAAATTTTTAAGAAGATGTATCTTTAAATCATCATCCAGAGTATTCTCTAAAGCAATAATAGAAATCCTTATTATTAGTTACTTATTATTAACCAACTCCTCCTGGCTTAATATTTTTAGTTATTTGGGTTTTATGAAAGGAATCTATCTTATCCTTAAGATTCCTTTGAATGCACAGTACTGTGCATTTATTTATTGAGCATGTATTATGTGCCATGCGCAGAGCAAAGCTCTGAGAACATAGCAATAGGAAAAAAAAGGCACAGTTGTTCTCAGAGCCTGTGAATTGCTAGGCAAGATAGAAGTCAGGCAGGCAATGACAATGAGTTAGCAAATGCATACATAGGGAAAATAGAGGGCCCTATAGTAGGATATTTCAGCACGACCTTTATTTAAAAGGAACAATAAGACAAATGCCAAAATTTAGCATAGAATAGTTTAGGATAACGTAAGACAAAGAAAGGCCGTAAATTTTGGCTAATATAACTCTGGAAAATTACTTTTCCAATCAAACAAAAACTAACAAACAACACATTCCTTTTGCACAAATTTCCAGTTATAAAATAAGTAAGTTATGGAGTCTATCTGCAGCATGGTGATCATGGTTAATAATACTGTAGTGGATATTTGAAAGTTGCGGAGAGAGTAGAGCTTAAAAGTTCTCATCATAAGAAACAAAATTATAACTATGTGAAATGATGGCTGTTAACAAGACTTACTGTGGTGATCACTTCGCAGTTGTATACAACAAAAGTCAAATCATTACATTGTACTTCTGAAACAAATACAATGTGTGATGTCAATTATATCTAAACAAAGGAAATTTCCAACTCCTTTTGTTTGAGTACAAATTTAAAAACTGTACGTGTGTGTATGTATATATACATGTACATATAGGATCCATCCTGTTTAAACACTATAATTCAAGTGCTTTTAAATTTCACTTTATTGGTCATCATGCATGAATTTTCTCAACTACTGGACCATTTCAGAGAATTAAAACTTAGAGCAGTTTAAAGATGCCGGTGATCTGAAGCAATGAACTAACAGGGCGGCAGGTGCCTTGAGTTTTACTCAGTATTGTTCATGGTATGTTTGTTGCAACGTGTAATAGTTCCTTCATTAGGTGCTGTATTGATTTCGTTCATTAAACTGTGTTTGCAAGGCAGTTGTGTTTTAATTCGCTTTGCTTGCGAGGTAACACTCTGTGTCCGCAATGGTAAGTTACGGCGTGTGGTTGTTTATAAAAAGAGATGTTCTCTCCGAGATCTCAAAGTCAGGGTCTGAATCCAAGGTTAGGTCACAGAGTTGGAGGGTGGGCTATCGATTGTCTGTAAATGCCTAACCTTGCTTCCTGACATCTTAATTATTAGTGCTTCTGTGGGACTCCAGATGATATTATCACTTACCCTCCTCAACAATTGACTTAGACTTTTACAGTTGGATTTCTTTTCTGCCTTTCCATTTTAATAATTAAAGGCTCGTTTATTCCCATCATATGCAGGCAGCAGATTCATGATATGTATGGCAAAATATTTAGTCTTGCGCATCTTTGGGTGGTTTTTCTGATGTCACAAAATAATGTTGAGATACCAAGCCTCCTAACTACCAGTATGATTTCAATATTCCATTTGATCCTTGTAACATCTAGGGTTGGTAGGTACCCTATTACTTATACAGTCTCTGAGACCTCAAGGCATTGCTAATGCGTTATCTGAAAAAATGCCATCTACCGATGTGTTTGCCTCAAAACCGTGGCTCACCCAAGAGGGCAAGGAGTAACAATGGCTTTGGGGACGTGGCCTCTTTCTGTTTTCACACTCTGACAACCATATTTTAAGACGTGGACTGTTGGGACACATAGTTACTGATGAAAGGGAAAATCACAGTTAGTAGGTAAAAAGACTCCTAGTGGCTCCCACATTCAGGCTCAACAGGATACATTGGGGAAAAAAAACCTTCAAGATGATACCCTATTGTGTTTGAAGACACGGTACACCTCCCTCTTACTGTGAAGGCTTTAATTGGTTTGATTCCTAACCTACAAGCTTTGAGTTTAGAATAACTCCAGGGCACTCTGTGGCCCTGTCTATTTTTTCCTCCATTCTTCCTCCTTTATTCTCTTAGTAAAACCTACAAACAACCTTACTGATTCCTATGATCATTCCCAGGTTCAGGCTCCGGGGGCTTAAGGATGGAGTGATCTCAGTAAGGGAGGAGAGAGCACGCCAGAACTGGCCCTCCTTTTATTTCCTCTGAAGCCAAAATTTTCTGGAATTCAGGACATGATGAAAGACATCTGTGTCCAGGCTTTTATCTGAGAGGAATGATGAGCTTCAGAGGAAAAGGTTGTTCAAGTATTTACAAGTTTATCAAGCCGTGTCAATGGCTCGCTGACTCCCAGGTGTGTTTCCGATCAATAAAGAGCATTTGGAAACGCTAACAGGAATGACCACACTTGACTTGGCCAAATTAGAGACCGGCCGGGACTTGAAAAGCGGTAGTGCAGAATTTAAACAGACAAAGCCCCTTCACAAAACTATGGTCCCCTGACATTCAAACTAGAGGCTTTAGCAGCAATGTCACACGAAGCTGCCAGTTCAGGGGATTTAAGCAGAAGAAAGTCCGCGATGTCCTTGTATCTCTACATCACTGGTGATAATGAGAGGTCAGGTCTCCATCTACCTTTTAGAAAAGACACATTCGAAGACTTTAATTCAAAATAAATTCATTCTAAATGGTGTCATAATTGGAAGCAAACAGAAGCGGATGGCCACTTTAGGCTGAGATTCATATTTCATGGGAAAAGCTAAAATAGATGCGTGACCTTCAAACTGTTTCGTTCTTGTGCCTTAAAACAAATTATAAATACAAATTTTAATTAAATCTTATTTCCTACCACCATCATGTTCATACATGTTTTTAAAAAGCCTGTTTCCTTTTATACCAAATTACATTTATAATTATTAGCTGTACACATTTGACTGAAATCAACCTAATTATTATAAAAATGCTAAACATTTTTATAATTATTAAATATAAAACGAAAATGTATCAAAAATACCTCTCTGAATGAGATGACTGGGGACTTTTCCAAATAATTCATGTACTCAGGGATGGATATTAATGTTTATTTGTTTTTGAGACAGAGAGAGAGAGAGACAGACAGAGTGTGAGTGGGGGAAGGGCAGAGAGAGAGGGAGACCCAGAATCCGAAGCAGGCTCCAGGCTCCGAGCTGTCAGCACAGAGCCCGACGCGGGGCTCAAACTCACGAACCGAGAGATCATGACCTGAGCTGAAGTCGGACGCTTAACCGACTGAGCCACCCAGGTGCCCCCATGGATGGATATTAATTATTACAAAGCCAGGCAAGGTTCAGGATCAATTTTATTCCTGTTTTTCTTTTTTTATGAATAAACATAGAAATCTTAACCACAAAATAAGCAGATGGGAAGGAAAGGATTTTTTTAGAGTGATTTCAACTATTTGAAATCCTTATTATTCGTATGTCAAGAATTTGTGACCTACTCCTTTTTTTATGTTTTTATTTATTTCTTTTGAGAGAGAACTGGGGAGGGGCAGAAAGAGGGAGAGGGAGAGAGAGAGAAAGAGAGAGAGAGAGAGAGAGAGAGAATCCCAAGCAGGCTCCACACTGTCAGAGAAGAGCAGAGCATCTGGGCTCACTCCCAGGAACCATGAGATCATGACCTTAGCCTAAATCAAGAGTCGGATGCTCAACTGACTGAGCCACCCAGGTGCCCCTGTGATCTATTTCTAAAAGGTGTGTTTAGCGGTCTACAAGCTGTTGGTTCCATCACATTTCTTCTTCAGTTTCATTGGAAGCATGGAACTGAGAGCCACCTGCTTTCACACATATTTGTTACCAAGTTTTCCGAACCACCCATTTGTCAGCCTCTGTGCAGTATACCCCCCAAAAAGAAAGCAAAACACTACTAATCACACCCGTTACTCTTTTACTCTGTGGCTTTGTTTAATCTGGTATGTGCAGAATGGGGTGGAAGATGGACCTTGTGTTCATCTTAGTTCACCTTTGTTATTGCGATATTTTTTAATGCTTTTGTTGTATCATAGGCTTTAAATGTCTCTAACTAGCTCATTTAACTTACGGGAAATGCTGTATAATTTACTGGCAGAGATACTACTCATTAAAATCAAACTCTGTCAGAAAAAGTCTGACTTATTGTTTCAGTTCAAATAAATTAATATCCACGTTGTCACAGTCTCACAATTCTGAACTGCTACGTGAGGGAGATAGTAGAAAGACAGAGAAAGCACAAATCCTTGTCGTGAGTTTGGCGATTGGACTGAAAAAGGCATCGCTGCCTTTATTATTTCTTACCTCACGGATGTTCTCTCGGCAGTCAAAAAACTCTGCTGGCAATGAAGAGCATCCTTTGCCAATGGTTGGGATGAATGACAAGGTCATTGCACGAAAAGGTTCTCCCTCCTTCTTGATCTATCAGATTTCAAAACCTACCAGCAGCCTTAAATATTCCAATTCTTAATGCCACAACTTTGTCCTTTATAGAAATATGTGCAAGACAAGGAAAGACACTAAAGCCCTACCTTGGGTTTATGGTGTCTCGAATAAAGGAGGCTTCATCAACAAGAATGCTTTAAATTTTGCCTTTGTTTGGCACACTGGAAGCTTTCTGCTCAAGACAGTGCGTCATAGTAAGATACTGAGTATGTGAAAGGTCCCTTCTGTTGTAAAGCGAGTCTACATCCGGGAATTGTTGAGGTTCTAGAAGTGAATTCCCTTAAAACAGACTACTCCTTTCCTCACTGAAAAGTCTTCATGAAAAAAAGAAAAGGAGGAGGGAGGGAGGGAGGGAGGAACGAAGACAGGGAGGGAGGGAGGGAGGGAGGCAGGAAGGTCTTCAAGTAATCTTCATACCTAAGGATATGACTACTCTTACTTGAAGACTCCTGGACTAAATGACCTCCATGGGCACTTGAACTCTGAGATGCTATGATGTTATGATTACTCAGGCTTTTTCATTACAGGGAGACAAGAAAACGATGATCTCAAGTACTACTGTCCTCCTCCCTTCAAGCCTATCCAGTGAACCTTGGTTTTTTGTTTTACAAATGAAAGCACCTTCTTTCTGAAAAAGAGCCACCTGTTAAATTGGGTGGGACTGATCAGTAATCACAACACTTACTGACACAACAGTACCCACACCTATCATTTCTGTAAGAAAAATCCTAAGCCCTCGAAATCAGCAAAACCTAAAACCCCAGAAGTCATCGCTTGATTACTGTTTCCAAAGCTAATGCTTTTGGGCCAAGATGATGGTTTGCAAAACAATTCTGATTCGTACCATTTTAAGTTACCAGTATCGAAAGCACAGGTATGTTATTAAAGTGACCAAAAAAACATTTATAGCAGCAATTCATAGGATCAACACCACTGAGTAGATTCAATCACATAAACCTCAGAGAATAACAATAGAACTTGTTAATAACAGTAAATTATAACAATGGCCTTAGTGATGTATGAATTTGATGAATGTGTCCACATATGAGCTATTTCCATAAATATGACATGTGTGCAAACCAGTCTTCACGGGAAGAAGGGACTACTACTTTTCTCAGTATTTAAAAATAGTTTCACGTGTAAGTCAACCAAAAGACAAAAAACCTAGTAGGAATTTAGTATAAATTATAACACGATGAATATCACATTAGAGTATCTATGTCAGTTTTTATGGAGCGCCTGGATGGTTCAGTTGGTTGAGTGTCTGACTTTGGCTCAGGTCATGATCTCATGGTTCGTGAGTTCGAGCCCTGCATCAGGGGTTGACAGCTCAGAGCCTGCTTCAGATTCTGTGTCTCCCTCTCTCTCTGCCTCTCTTTCTCTCTCTCAAAAATAAATAAACATTAAAAAAAGATTCTTAAGGGTATCTATGGCAGTTTTTATGTAATAAGAACTGGTCATTTCTTCCCAATAAAAATAAGTATTCAAAAAAGCCTGTAACTTTATATCCTAAAATTGAAAGCTAAGCAGATTCTCTAGCGTGGTTCAGTGGGTTACCACACCTGATTTTATAGGAAATAGATCCAAAACTTCGTAATTTAAAATAATATTTTTTTAATAAAAAAGCAAAGATTTCACTGCCGACTATGTAAAACACATAGTTTTGGAATTCTGCACTCCTCAGTGTGAGTCTTTATCACTCACTTTGGGCAGGTAATTCACTTCTTTGAGACTTAGTTTCTTCATCTCAAAATAATACTGACTTCAGGGAGTAGTGGTTTTTTTTTTGTTTTTTTGTTTTGTTTTGTTTTTTTAGTTCCAAACAGATAGTATAGGTGAAACTGCCTGACAGATCATGGGCCCTCAGTAAAAATTCCATTTCTCTCTCCGCCCTCCTTCATCTTTTCATTAAAAGCTAATTTATGACATAGGGGCACCTGGGTGGCTCAGTCGGATAAGCGTCCAGCTTCGGCTCAGGTCACGATCTCACGATTCATAGGTTCGAGCCCCGTGTAGAGCTGACGGCTCGGAGCCTGAAGCCTGCTTCGGATTCTCTGTCTCTTTCTCTTTCCCCTCTGTCTCTCAAAAATAAATAAACATTAAAAATTTTTTAAAAGCTAATTTGTCACATATGTAGGTGTTTCCAGTATTGAAAAATTTCTATGAATAAATAGGTCTTGGTTAAAGGAAGCAAACATAATCTTGGATTATAGTAGGATTACCATAGTGGTAGGATTCTATTCTTTTGTCTTTGTGTTTAGCTATATGTTCTAATTTTGCTAAAGATGAATACATATTACTATCATAAAATAAATATTTAGTATTTCAGTGAATGATGTGGTTTATACTCTGAGTCGATACATAAGAAATTAGCGAGGATTACTATAACCCAGTTTTTGGGTTTTATTCCCTAGAGCGTATTATATTACTAAATTAAAGAAAAACAGATCTGGTAGCTGAAATGTTAACAACTGCCATGGTTATGGGCATCGGGGGGAAAAAGAGAAGTGGGATTGTAAGTAATGACTTGTTAAGCTGTTCGTCCAGCCCTCTCCTGAGTCACGCCTAGGTTACCGCAGCTGTGTCCTAACGTGTCTCCCAAGTCCAGGCTTCCCACTGTGGTCCCACTACAGTAGTCACTTCCCACCCTTACCTACAGAATATGTGTTCCAGGACCCCCAGTGGATGCCCGACACCACAGATAGTACGGAACCTTCTTTATACGGTATTTTTTCCTATACGTACATATCTCTGATAAAGTTAAATTTATAAATTAGGCCCAGTAAGAGATTAACAAGAATAACTAACCATAAAATAGAACAATTACTACTACAATATATTGCAATAAAAGTTATGTGAATGTGGTCTGTGTCTCAAAATACCTTATTGCCCTGTACCCACCCTTCTCTTTGTGATAACGTGGGGTGATAATAGGCCTACGTGATGGGATGAATGGGGTGAGTGACGTAGGCATTGTGTGACATAGCGTTAGGCTATTTACCTTCTGAAGATAGGTCGGGAGGACGATCATCTGACTTCAGACCGCACTTGATGACCGCAGGTACCTGAAACAGTGGAAGGTGAAACCAGGGATAAAGGGGACTACTGTATGCACTTTCACGTCCTTGAACATGACTTCGCGTCAGCTTTAGCCCAATCAGAACCTTTTAGCCAGTAGTCTCCCTTTAGCTATAGGTGTCCTTTGCAAATGATGGTACATGTGTCATTGAGTAGGATGTGATCAGCCAACTAGAAGATAGTCACAGCATTTACTAGTAATCTACTCAAACTTGACATTTATCTCTAAGTGTGAATTTATTGTGAATTTCTCTAGACCCCGATGGGCATAACTTGGATATCTGTCATACTCATCTGTGATCACAAAACACATTCCTTAGTAATCTAGAATTCTGTTTCTCCTTATTATAAACACACACACACACACACACACACACACACACACATGCATACATATACACATACATACAACATAGGAAAAATAAGTGCTTTTATGGCATGGAAATACAAATTAGCCATATTAAGGCTACTTCAAGTGTCTATTTTTTTAGAGTTTTTATGTAAATTTCCAGTTAGTTAACCAGGAAACAGATGCTGGCAAGGTTGTGGAGAAATGGAATCCTCTTGCACTGCTGGTGGGTATGCAAACTGGTGCAGCCACTCTCGAAAACAGTGTGGAGGTTCCTCAAAAAATGAAAAATAGAACTACCCTACGACCCAACAATAGCACTGCTAGGAATTGACCCAAGGGATACAGGAGTGCTGATGCATAGGGGCACTTGTACCCCAACGTTTATAGCAGCACTTTCAACAATAGCCAAATTATGGAAAGAGCCTAAATGTCCATCAACTGATGAGTGGATAAAGAAGATGTGGTTTATATATCCAACGGAATACTACTTGGCAATGAGAGAGAATGAAATCCTGCCATTTGCAACAATGTGGATGGAACTGGAGGGTATTATGCTAAGTGAAATAAGTCAGTCAGAGAGAGACGGGTATCGTATGTTTTCCCTCATATGAGGAACTTGAGAAACTTAACAGAAGGCCATAAGGGAAGGGAAGGGGAAAAAAATAGTTACAAACAGAGAGGGAGGGAGCATAAGAGACTCTTATATACAGAGAACAAACTGAGGGTTGATGGGGCGGGGAGGAGAAAATGGGTGATGGGCATAGAGGAGGGCACTTGTTGGGATGAGCACTGGGTGTTCTATGTAAGCGATGAATCACAGGAATCTACCCCCAAAATCAAGAGCACATTGTAGGCACTGTATGTTAGCCAACTTGACAATAAGTTATATATTAAAAATAATAATAATTTAAAAAATAAATTCTAGGGACACCTGGGTGGCTCAGTCGGTTGAGCGTCCGACTTCAGCTCAGGTCACGATCTCGCGGTCCGTGAGTTCGAGCCCTGCGTCGGGCTCTGGGCTGATGGCTCAGAGCCTGGAGGCTGCTTCCGATTCTGTGTCTCCCTCTCTCTCCGCCCCTCCCCCGTTCATGCTCTGTCTCTCTCTGTCTCAAAAAAAATAAATAAATGTAAAAAAACAATTTTTTTTAAATAAAAAATAAATTCTAGTTAGTTAACATACAGTGTTATATTAGTTTCAGGTGTCCACGATAGTGATTTGACGCTTTTGTACCATACCCAATATTTATCACAAGTGATGGGGATTAACCCCATCACCTACTTCCCCCGTGCCCCTACCCACCTCCCTTCTAGTAACCATCAGTGTGTTCTCTATAGTTAGGAATCTGTTTCTTGGTTTGCCTCTCCCTCTCTTTTTTACCCTTTGCTCATCTGTTTTGTTGCTTAAATTCCACATACGAGTGAAATCACACAGTATTTGTCTTCCTCTGACTGACTTATTCTGCTTAGCATTATACTCTCTAGCTCCATCCACTTTGTTGCAAATGGCAAGGTTTCATTCTTTTTACGGCTGAGTAATATTCCATTGTTAGATATAGATATAGATATAGATATAGATATAGATATAGATATAGAT
>NW_024412412.1:13559484-13778383 GCF_014898765.1 Herpailurus yagouaroundi
TAGATATAGATATAGATATAGATATAGATATAGATATAGATATAGATATATAGATACACACACACACACACATACGGTGTCTTCTTTACCCCCGCACCAATCGGTAGATACTTGGACCGCTTCCGTATCTTGACTATTATAAATAATGCTGTGAACGTAGGGGTGCATGTATCCCTTTGAATTGCTGTTTTTATATTCTTTGGGTAAACGCACTGTTTTATGTTCTTTGGGTAGTGTGATTGATGGATCGTAGGGTAGTTCTGTTTTTAACTTCGTGAGGAACCTCCATACGGTTTTCCAGAGTGGCTGCACCAGTTTGCATTCCCACCAACAGTGCAAGAGGCTTTCTTTGTCTCCACATCCTCACTAACATCTGTTGTTTCTCGTGTTGTTGATTTTAGCCATTCTGACAGGTGTAAGATGGTATTTCATCATAGTTTTGATTTGCATTTCCCTGATGGTGAGCAACGTTGAGCATCTTTTCATGTGTCTGTTGGCCATCTGGATGTCTTCTTGGAGAACTGTCTGTTCATTTTAGGGACCAGACTCTTTAAGCTGGCATTCAGGGCCTTCCAGAAACTTACCTCATCCTCCCTTTCTAGCCCTACCTTCCATTACTCTCGTGACAAACCCGTTACTGTCTTTCATTCATTCGATGCACACTGAGAGCCAAATGCTTCATATACATGAGCTCTGTGATTGCATTATTACCATTCCCGTTTTACAGATGAAGTTTAGAACTAGAGATTTAATCTCTTCTTGACGATCACAGAACCAGTTACGGACAGAGTCAGGATTCAAACCCAGTTCAACTGAATCCAAAGCCAGTCTTCTTAACTCCTTTCCTAGCCACACAGATCTCTCTGCTCACCATCACTATGACATATGTCCAGTTTCACTTTCATGTTTTTAATTGTAATGTTGACTCCAACTCAAAAACCTTATCCTCCCTGTCCTTCAGAGTTTACCTCAGAACTTTGAACCCTTCTGTGAAATCTTTCAATCACCAGCCTACGATTGATATCACCTTCCTCTGATCCTTAACCATATGTGGCTTTAGATTGTCATTTAATTCACCAGGTTGAAGGGGTTGTCCTCCCAAACGCGTAATTAGTTGCTTGATGGCAGAAGCCATGGAAGCCCAAGTAGATAAGTAAGTAATGTCTACAGTTCTACTCTTTGGTTGATATTTGTTTCTATTGCCTACAATTCTATGTCCCTTAGTAAATGCTCAAAAATGGTCTCAGTGTTAAACTGATAACTTCTCATAGAGAGAAGACTCACTCCTCCTGTCATTAGAGTAAGATAGCTCACAACACTGTAATTTGAAATTAAACCCTCTAAATTCTGAATGGCCAACTTCTCTGGAGGCTACTGTGTAATAGATATTATGTAATACCTGAATTCATATTCAGAATAATATTTTTTAAGAGAAAAAAATTATAGGAAGTCAACTTTGTCACTTTGAAAAGTTTGAATTAATAGAGGAAGGATAATTTTCCAGTTTCATTCCGTTCCTTAGCCTGCACGGACCTTTTTTGAATAAGAGACAATGTGGTTTTATTTCTCTTTAAGGTAAATTTGTAAAACCTGCTCTATCATCCTTTCAGGATAACTGAGAAAGAACGTTAGCAAAGAACGTTAGCAAACTCTGAGTCTTGGATCTGTTTCCTAAAACCAGGAGGCGGCAGAGACTCAGGGAGCAGAGTTTTTATTCCAACAGGTTGAGGGTCATTGATAGGGGCAATTCAAGTATGGCTGGTGAGGCTGCAAATGAATTTGAGATGAGGGTCAAAAGAAAGAAAGCTTGCGGCAGCCTTCTCCAGTATCTTTGTGAGAATTTAAGCTTACTCCTCCCTCCCTCCACCACATAGTCCCCTACCCCATCTCTACCTCCCTTCCAGCATCTGAATCTTTATTCATTCTGTTTAGTTCAGAGGGAACTACCTGAATCAGTGCCATTGATTGGTTTTGTTGTTTGCTTAAGGATTGATTTGGAAATCTACATAATCCATTCTGCCTTAATTTACACTTGCAGTGTTATGGTACGTTTAGAAGGACTGATTACTAACAGACTTAATCTCTCCCAAGAAATAACAAGACATATATTTGTAAGATAATCATGTTTCAAGTGATCAGGAAAGACCGTAGGTGCAAAAAGAGTTTCAACAGTAGACATACCTTGGGGGAGGGGGAGGCAAAGGATTTTGACTTCAGTATTTCTTTTTTTTTTTTTTTTAATGTTTATTTATTTTTGAGACAAAGACAGAGCGTGAACAGGGGAGGGGCAGAGAGAGAGGGAGACACAGAATCTGAAACAGGCTCCAGGCTCTGAGCTGTCATTACAGAGCCCGGCGCCGGGCTTGAACCCAGGAACCGTGAGATCATGACCTGAGCTGAAGTCGGACGCTTAACCTACTGAGCCACCCAGGCGCCCCTTAAATATTTCTTTAAGAATATGCTAAATCAGAATTCATTGAACAGCAGTAGCTAACAAAAAAGCTTTAAAGTGAAAAGTATGCTAGAGCATTTCATTTATCAGAAGGTAAAATGCCTCAGCGTTTATTGAAAAGAACTTTTTGAAAGGAAAGCTGTTTTGTCGTTCGAGGGTTTTTTTGGTGGGGGGTGGGGGGGTCCGTTGTTGTTTTTTAATTTTTCATTGTTTTTCCATGGATCTCTTCCATGCAGGAAAATTAGGTGGATTTACACAAGAAAATAACACCATAGATTCTGGAGAACTTGATATTGGCCGAAGGGCAATTCAAGAGGTTCCTCCTGGGATTTTCTGGAGATCACAGCTCTTTATTGATCAGCCACAGTTTCTGAAATTCAATATCTCTCTTCAGAAGGATGCATTGATTGGAGTATATGGCCGAAAAGGCTTACCACCTTCCCATACTCAGGTAAAAGTGGGCTTTGTTGTCAATAAGATAGAAACTGCTAGTTTGCATTTTTAAAGTTATTCTGTTTCTTGAGTTCAGTTGTTTAACTGTTGGATCTCTTTCGTATTGATCGTTTACGGTGAAGAGAATTTTGAACGTAGGTTACACTTATCGTGAGGTTTTCGAATAAGTAGGAAAAACAGCATTTTCTTCCTGACTTGTGCTAATCATTATTGACCAACTGAAACGTTCTAAAATTTATGAGTAGCCAAATGAAAATATTGAACATCGTCTGAGCACCTAGGAAGACCTCATGGATTTTCCAAGTGTTTTACGAAGATTCTGTGGGAATTTCAGAGAGTCTTATTCCTTTCATGTAATAGATGCATAGTATTTTCATCTCAAACGTGGCGTTCACGCTGTTGGAAATATATTGTATTTTTTCTGCTTAATGCCAGCTTTACTGTTAGTAAAGAAATTATGGAAACAAAAACATAAATATGAGCGAACTTGGTCGACTCAAGCCATGATTCCTCAAATAAAGAGGAGAAAGAGCTTTCACAGATAACCAAGGGTGATCACCTTAGTGTGGCACTCGAAACAATTCAAATATTCTTCAACCATACGTCGATTGAACGACTTTAGAGGCAGTTCGTTTGCATGAAAATTACCTTACAGGTAGAGACAGCTGCTAGCAATAACTCTACAGGCTTTTTCATAATCTGATCCTGGGTCACGGTATGTAATTTGGAAATTGTGGTTTAAAAGAGGTCCCATTATGTCCAAGAGAAATTATTTAAATTACCCACCGTAAGTTTGGAGCTTAGACTTTTTCCCACCATCAACTAGTACGTCAGTCCAAAAATGTGATAGATGGTTAATTAACATTGACGGTTGGGTGAGCCTAAAAGTTTCACACTTGATAATCAGTTTATTTACCCATAGAACTGCATGCAGATTTTCATTTGATTTATAAACTGAGGACTGGAGGGTTTTCATGTCTGCTTTATAGTATGTAATTCTGTGAGACATGCTTTTTCTTTTTTTTTTTTTTTTTTTTAATTTTTTTTTTTCAACGTTTATTTATTTTTGGGACAGAGAGAGACAGAGCATGAATGGGCGAGGGGCAGAGAGAGAGGGAGACACAGAATCAGAAACAGGCTCCAGGCTCTGAGCCATCAGCCCAGAGCCCGACGCGGGGCTCGAACTCAGGGACCGTGAGATCGTGACCTGGTTGAAGTCGGACGCTTAACCGACTGCGCCACCCAGGCGCCCCTGAGACATGCTTTTTCTATACCCTAGGAATTGTAAAAAAAAAATTGATCAAATACTAATAAAAGAATCATGTCTTTAAAGAAAGATGAGTAAGGGAGAGAGAGCCTGGGTGGCTCAGTCGGTTAAGGGTCCAACTCTTGGTTTCAGCTCAGGTCATGACCTCACAGTTCGTGGGTTCGAGCCCCACATCAGACTCTCTGCTGTCAGTGTTGAGCCTGCTTGGGATTCCCTATCCCCGCTCTCTCCCCCTCTCCCGTTCACGTGCACCCTCTCTCTCAAAAACATAAACATTTTTTCAATGTTTTTGATAAAATAATCTATAAAGATTTAAAAAAAGAAAGATGAGTCAGAAACTTTGAACCATGCTTTCTCTTATGGATCAGGGAAAGTTTCATATACATATATAAATGATATTGCTGTGAAATTTTTGAATATCATGCTTTGGTATATCATTTTTCTGATCATGGTTTTCATGTCTATATTATTAAAATAGACTTAAAAAATTTTTTTAATGTTTTATTTATTCTTGAGAGAGAGAGAGACAGAGCATGAGTGGGGGAGAGGCAGAGGGAGAGGGAGACACAGAATCGGAAGCAGGCTCCAGGCTCTGAGCCATCAGCCCAGAGCCCGACGCGGGGCTCGAACTCACGGACTGCGATCTCGTGACCTGAGCCGAAGTCGGTCGCTTAACCGACTGAGCCACCCAGGCGCCCCAACCCATTTAAATTTTTGATTATAACTATAATTCACTCCAGTGCCTGCTCTAAGTGATAGTGGCTGGAAAGCAATAACCAGGTCTTCTTGAACACAGTGGGTGTCTGTAATGTTAGTTACATTTATATTGATAGATTGCATTTATATCAATAGCCCGGTGATATAGAAAAAAATATTTTTTTCCTTGGAACCGTATACATGATTCAATCACTTTTTTATAACTGAAGAAATATGCCTCTAAAGCTAAGCACAACAGTGCGTGTGTAACCCGTAAACTCCAGAAAATAATTTCCAAAGAAAATTGTCGTGTGCTTTACAGATTTGTTTAAAGATTCAGGGTTGACTCTTTCCTACTTATGTATACCATGTAAGATTAGAGAAACAAAAAAGCGCAGTTTCAGGTTTTCCCATACTTCTGGTGTTTAAATACAATATACATCATACCCACTTTTCCTTCCGGCCACAATATATGTGTTTAACTAGATCACGCATTTTCTTAAGCTCCCCGGTTCTTAGAGTTCTTTCCTCTGGTTTATTCAAGATCAGCAGAGCAAACAACTGTTTCTGAGTTCAGTGTTTCAACATGAAATATGCTATAAAGCAACCCAAACTGAACATTTCTCTGTTTCTGGGGAACGTTAAATAAATCAACCTGAAATAATTAAAATTGGCCGGCCATTCGGAATAGTCAACTTGAGTTTTGAAAGTCTTTGTGACCCTTTATAAAGCTGTCCGTTTGATTGTTGCCAAGGAATCAATTGACTTTCTTCTCCCTGATGCCCAGTTTATTCTCCTGGACAGTTAGAAGCCTAAGGAAGCAATTTAACGCTGTACAGTGAACAGTGTAGTGTATCATTTTAGAGCATGTGCGTGAAGCCTGTTTCAGAATGGTAGCTGGAAACCTGAGTTTTGTAAGCACGCACCCCTGCGACTCTTTGACCTTGTGACCTTGAGCAAATCACTTCTCTGTGCCAGTATCTGTCCAGAAGCAGTTGAATCAGATGATGTCTAAAATCTCTTCCTCCTGTGTGCCAGAGATTTACAGCAAGCTCAATGCTCCCACCAAATAGTTGATTAAAAAATACAATTAAGTATTCATAGATTCTGAGATTCATAGATTCTCATCCTTTTAAATTTTTTTAAGTTTATTTATTTATTTTGAGAGAGAGAGAGACAGAGCGAGAAAGGGTGGGGCAGAGAGACAGTCCCAAGCAGGCTCCACAATGTCAGCGTGGAGCCCGACGCCGGGCTCAGATCTCATGAACCGTGAGATCGTGACCTGAGCCGAAACCAAGAGTCGGGCGCTTAACTGACTGAGCCACCCAGGTGCCCCTCATCCTCTTAATAACTGACTTGAGTTAAGCATATGGACAGTCTAACTGCTCAGAAATGAACTACCAGGATACCTTTATCAAAGTCTGACCTTTGTCTCGTGATCGCTTCCCCAAAGTGGTGAGACTGAATTTTATCCCCGAATAACACAAGACCCGAAGACGTGTCCCCACAAAAAAATCCACATCTCCATCTTATGAATAGGTATTATGAGGGAAAGCCACGAACAGGTATTACGAAGTAAAACCAGTTTGTCCTTAAGTGATCGCTTTGTACTTTACCCCCTGAGAACAAAGGTTATTAAACATTTCTGTTCCATTAATTTGTTTACTTTTTGTAGACATGGGATTATGTGAAGCAGGGGACTTGTCTTTAGGTATTTGAATAAGCCCCACAAAGGCGTGTGGGAAGGGGTGGCCGACTACTCTGCATCCCAGTGACCACCACCCCAGCCCTGTGTTACTGTTCCCGATGTGATACAAACGACGATCTCTACAATAAAGGTGGTGATTCCCAGGGTGAGCTTGAGAGGCCAGTTAAAACCCAAAACGTCCTCCCTTTCAATGTTTGCACATACTGTGTTGAGTGTTAGAGGACAAAAATGTTTGCGTGCCAAGGAGCCATTAAAAGAAACTTTCCCCCTGCCTCTTTGCCATGTTGATATAAATATTTAAATCCGACAGGGAAGTGGCTTATTTGAGGCATAGGCACCTTTCAGAAGTGCTGAATTATTTTGCCTCTGATAATTTTGAAATACAGTTCCAGATGAAAATTTTGCGGGTCAAATATCCACAACCGGTTATCGTTTTCATCCTGATAAGATATAAATGAAAAAAGTTACCGAATGCTAACCGAGTGACAGCTTTTTGTGTATTTCTCACAGCTGCATGATGTCATGAGGTAGTTTTACTACACACACAAAAATAACAGAATAGGCTTTTATATTTAAGTAAAAAATTTAATATGTTGGAGACGGAACTAGATATTCTGAATTCCATCCAATAGTAACATGAGAGGTTTGTGATAAGTACAGGGGCAGAACATTCAATCACGAATCTCAGAATCCCAGCAGGTGATTTTCTTCCAGTTTTTAAGGGATTCGTATGATAAACTTTTCTTTAAATAGACCGCTGATGAAATTCCAGATAAGAAATCTATCTGAAGGTAGAATATTGATGATTCATATATATACGTATTCATACATACGTATATATATGGTACTGTAAATGGTATATATTGTCCCGTAGTATCTCTGTCACCATAAATGCAGGCCTCGGGAATAAAAGGAAACTGGATAGGAGTCCGTAGAAAGTGAATCACTGTACTTTTAAGAAACTCTTATCTAATGAGTTTATTAAAACTATATCGGGGGGGCGCCTGGGTGACGCAGTCAGTTAAGCGTCCGACTTCAGCCAGGTCACGATCTCGCGGTCCGTGAGTTCGAGCCCCGCGTCAGGCTCTGGGCTGATGGCTCGGAGCCTGGAGCCTGTTTCCGATTCTGTGTCTCCCTCTCTCTCTGCCCCTCCCCCGTTCATGCTCTGTCTCTCTCTGTCCCAAAAATAAATAAAAAACGTTGAAAAAAAAATTAAAAAAAAAAAAAACTATATTGGGAAGTCTGTGCCGTGTCTCCCAAATTCATTGCATTATCTCTGGTTACTATTACCGAGTACATTCCATATTTTTCTTTAGCTTTAAACTCTCCAGTTGAAGTCTTCTGGCCACCCAGTGTTCACAATTAATCTTACTAAACCAGAAATCAAGCTGAATGATGATTGACTTCAGAATAGTAGCTGGGCATACTTACTCTTATTCCGTCCCTTCGGAACCCCTCCACTGTTTAATTTTTTAGACTTTCAGTCAGAGATACAAAGGCGTCTTGATGCATGTTTTTAATTTAGCCATAACAAGGTACAAACCCACGGGTTTCTCCATGGTACCCGGGATGGTTACACCAGGGTCGCACAGAGGAGTACGGTGCTGTGGTGGCAAAGGTCTGAGGTTTCTCACAGACCAACTCTCCCGCTTACCAAGTACCTGATCTTGCCGGAGCTCCTCGAGGTTTGGTTTTCTCCACCCTTACAGTGTAAGTATCAGTGCCTTCCTACGAGAAGGGTCGCTACAAGGAGTAAATATAATCCTGGCACAGAGTACGTATCCAATGGCGGTCGTTACCACACGGGTATTAAATAGGAGAAGATGGTAAGAGATTACCTAGCAGTCCAAAATAAGTCTGCTGGGTTTGAAATGTTACAGGTTTATGGCTGTATTTGCACACCGCCTGAGCTCATCAAACTTTTTATCCGTTGGGAGAGTCAGATAATTCTGGAAACCGATTGCCCAGTAAGGGGGAAATGATTTGTGAAGTTTACATGGGACAACACTGTGCAGTGCGTGGTTCTTACGATCCCTGTAAATGCTACGTGTAGGAGACCTGTGCCATCAGGAGCCTTTTCCTGACGTTGTGTTTATTAGAGCAGAGGGGAAAGGTTGGAACACAAAACGGAAATGAGAGAAGCAGCTACGACCGAGATCGTTCTGACCACTAAACAGCTGTACTTGTCCTCACCCTCAGTATGACTTTGTTGAGCTCCTGGACGGCAGCAGATTGATTGCAAGAGAGCAGCGGAACCTGCTTGAGCCCGAAAGAGCAGGGAGACAGGCGAGATCCGTCAGTCTGCACGAGGCTGGCTTTATCCAGTACTTGGATTCTGGAATCTGGCATCTGGCTTTTTACAATGATGGGAAAAATACGGAGCAGGTGTCTTTTAATACCATCGTCATAGGTAAGAGCGGTCTGCAAAGCATCTTTTTCCGGGCTATCGCCTGCACAGTGTGTTGAACAGAAACTAAATGGTCTTCACCGATTTGGAGCGATACCTAGGGCGTTAAAGCCTGAGGTACCCTGTGAGAGATATTTTCAAATTGTTTATTTACGAATACGTTGGCAAACCATGAAGCACTGAATATTATTCTGGAAGGATCTTGGAGGAGGGCAGTGCGTCTTAAAAACACTTGAGAGCGTCTGCACTTGAAATGGCGATGCTTTGCTTGATAGTCAAGCTGGTTTGAATAGTCTAGTATATATGAATCCTTTTTTTGTTTGTTTGGTTGTTGTTTTTTTTTTTTTTTTTTGGTTATGGAGCAAGCCATCCGTCATTCCTTCATGTGCAGCTAAAATGATCAAAGTGACAGAGTTTACCTTCTGCGGGAAGCGGGCTACACAGTAAATATCCCTTCTCTCTCTCCTCTTCAGAGTCTGTGGTGGAATGCCCCCGCAATTGCCATGGAAATGGAGAGTGCGTTTCTGGAACTTGCCATTGTTTTCCAGGATTTTTAGGTCCGGATTGTTCAAGAGGTACGCGAGTTAGAGCCTTTTCTTAAGCCAATAGAAAGAGGCTGTAGAAATACGCGTAAATCAGAAAACTCCCAGGACGGGGAAGAAAGGGGGAAACGGGCCGACGCCTTGTCCCAGCGACGTGCTTGTCGTTCAGGACCCCGACCGCAGATGTGGCTGTTGACTCTTCTGTCGTGTTTTATTTCACAGCAGCCTGTCCGGTGTTGTGCAGCGGCAATGGACAGTACTCCAAAGGCCGCTGCCTCTGTTTCAGCGGCTGGAAGGGCACCGAGTGCGATGTGCCCACTACGCAGTGCATTGACCCTCAGTGCGGGGGGCGTGGGATTTGCATCATGGGCTCTTGTGCCTGCAACTCGGGATACAAAGGAGAGAATTGCGAAGAAGGTAAACACGCCCATATTTACGGAAGTCCGTTGTGACCGTCCTAAAGGAAGAGACGATCGGATCGGATCATTTGTCATCTTTAGTTTGGCAGATGAAGCTTTTTATATGCCTCCTCGTGAAAGTAATTAGATCTCCATGCGTATGGTGGCGTCATTTGGTTAACATTTTCACTAATAAGAAAGAGCAAATACCGAAGAGCCCCTGTGCTTCCAGTCGTGTGAATAATTCTTTTTTCTTTCAATCAGAGAAAGTAAGCAAACGTGTGTGACTCAAAGCCCACGATGGGCTGTTGTTTTGCTTAGTTGGTTTTTTATCTTTGCTTTCAGGTTTTTTGTTTGTTTGTTTTGTTTGTTCTCATAGTTTTTCACCTCGAAACCAGCTTTTAATCGAGCATTTTGGCATGTCTAAAAAGACAGGCTAACGGTTGGCTCCATAGCTCAGGGGTTAGAGCGCTGGTCTTGTAAAAAGAGAAGCTATTGCACGTAACATACGAGTGAAAAAAAGTACATCACGGGTTTGTTCTATAACCGTATGTAATGATGAGAATCAGGCTGCTATACTGTAAAGTGCAGTTGAATTGTTTTTTCAAAAAGCAGAAAAGCACCATTTCCGTTCTTCAATCAAATTGATTTTATTGATCCGCACACACAAAGTAATGCAATTAAGTCTCTGGAATTAAATTTTCAGGCCATTGACCCTACAAGTGTAAAGTTTTATTGAGTCAAATTGCTAAATTAAATCTCGTCATCTAAAGCACATTAAAGTGAATTAAGAAGGAGAGAGCGTATGCAACTCATTTATTTCTCAAACTGTTTGAGAGTCCCATACAGCTGTCACTGCTCAATGGTCGTAGATTAGGTCAGCTGATACAATTTTGTTATAGAGAAGCCGATACTTATTACTGTCTGATTAAGCAGAACAGAGAGCAATAGTCTGAAATCTCAGGAGCATCTATGTGTGGAATTCATGAAAATTACAAATCCTTGCAAGAGTCTCAGTTACCTAAATGGCATAATTCTGAATGCTGAATTGTGTCATTTTTTTTTTTGGATTTTCGGAAACACATTCTTGAAAATGGTAGTCAAATATTTGAGTATCCAAAATTTTCATGTAAATTAGATTGGGATCTAATTCTTTATTCTGCATGTACTTTGCATGTATGATATCTGCTAGATTTAAGTATAAAATTGTTCTCTTTTCTCTACTGTAGCTGACTGTCTAGACCCTGGATGTTCCAATCACGGTGTGTGTATCCATGGGGAATGTCACTGCAATCCAGGATGGGGTGGTAACAATTGTGAAATACTGAAGACCATGTGTCCGGACCAGTGCTCTGGTCATGGGACGTATCTTCAAGAAAGTGGCTCCTGCACCTGTGACCCTAATTGGACTGGCCCAGACTGCTCAAATGGTAAGGTTAAAAAATGCAGCACAGTTGAGTGCTTACTATTGTGTAGCTAACTAAAAATTAAGATCTTTTCGTTTTTAAAGCCCACTTATTAAATTTTATATAGGTTTTATCCAAGTGATTGTTTCTAGAAAGAAATGTTAAAAGTGATGAAATTTAGTCGCATTAGAAAAAGAAACAGGCTTAGTCAACTTGTCATTAAAATGTCTCCTTTGGGGGCGCCTGGGTGGCACAGTCGGTTAAGCGTCCGACTTCAACCAGGTCACGATCTCGCGGTCTGTGAGTTCGAGCCCCGCGTCGGGCCCTGGGCTGATGGCTCAGAGCCTGGAGCCTGTTTCCAATTCTGTGCCTCCCTCTCTCTCTCTGCCCCTCCCCCGTTCATGCTCTGTGTCTCTCTGTCCCAAAAATAAATAAACGTTGAAAAAAAAAAATTTAAAAAAAAAAAAAAATTATTTGACAACATAAGGCTAAACCTGATCACAATAAAGAGTACATATAGATAAATATTATGATATGCATAATGGTCCAACGCTGATTTTTATATTATAATAATATGATTGTAATATAAATGGCAGGTAGTAATTTTTTTTCCATCAGTCAGGTTGTTACTGAACAGCAGCTATGTGCACGGCATGGTGATGGGCCCCGTAGGAATAAGTAATGAATCCTTCCTGCCCTCTAGAATAGTGGCTTTCAGATTTTTGACCGTGACCTAAATGACCCATAGCCTCAGTCTTACGTTGTGACACATACATATATAGACTGACATAACTGAAACAAAGCTTTACCAAGTGGTACACACTAATGCTCTTCCCTACGTCTTTTCTACTTTTTTGATGCTGGTTGTATCCCATGAATTAATTCCATGACCGTATTAGTCACACCTTTTTAAAAGGTAATCTAACCTAGAAGGTTACCGTTTAATTGGGGAGATGAGACGAACACACATGAAATACTTAGAAACCAGGACGTGCCAGTTTAATGTTTTATTGAATAGTACGTGGAACAATATGCTAAATGCAACCAACATTCAGAGGAGTGATCCTGCCTTGATGCACGTGAGGTCCTCAAGGAGATTTTTATGAACATTTCTTGCCTTCTTTTAAAGATGGCAGCTAGCATGGAAATGGGAGGAGGCGCTTTTTGACTAGGGGAATGGTACTAGAAAGTACCTACGAGCGTAGGCTCTGAGATCAGATGCTCGGGTTCATATCCAACCTCTGCTACTTATTAGCTGGGTAACCTTAGGCAGACTACTATATGTTTTAGTGTACCCATCTATAAAGTGAATTTAACCGAGAAATTCTTGGGGCCCCCGGGTGGCTCAGCCGATTGAACATCCAGCTCTTGATTTTGACTCAGGTCATGAGCTCAAAGTTGTGGGATCGAGCCCCATGTCTGGCTCAGTCATGGGCATGAAGCCTGCTTAAGATTCTCTCTCTCTCTCTCTCTCTCTCTCTCTCTCTGCCTCTCTCCTGCTCGCGCTCACTCTCACTCTCTAAAGGAAAAAGAGAAAAAAGCAATTCCTCACAGGGATACTTTGGGAATTACTTGAATTATTGTATATAAAGTACTTAGTACAGTGCTTAGTCCAGGATAAATTCTAAATACAGCTACCACCCACCACTGCCACAGCAACTACCATTAACCAAGTTGCACCTCTGAGCATATCGTTACATACGCGGGAGCGCAAAGACAGAGTATTTGGAGGCAAACGTCGGGCTGGGCCCGATTTGGAGGGACGCAGCTTGGCAATGACAGTTCAGACAATGGAGAACTCACTGGTCATGACGATGTGTGCCCGCCAGTTTGATGAGAGCAGCCTGTTAGAACTCCCCATCAATTATATGTCAGAGAACATGACTAGTCAGACTTTGACGGCCCAAGGCGAGTTTGAGAGCTCTCCCAGAGTGCGAAGTGCTGAGAGCGTGAATTCGTGGGGAGATCGTAGAAATGAGAAGGATGAAGCCGAGGGCCGTTTTAAAGGAAAGCTAGACAGCAGTTGCTGAAGAGGCAGTGCAGAAGTTGACCAGAAGAGCCGGACGTCGGCAACCAGGAGGGGCCGGGGCAGTGGACGCGTCTCTGGAGCAGACAGGAAGCTGGGAAGGGGTGAGGGGCGAGTGGCAAGGCAGGATGCAGGCCGGGCGATGAGGAGAGACCGGTGAGACATGGAGGAAGGATGGCTTCTGTTTGGATACTCAAAGTAAGCAAAACTAAATACTACTAAAGTGGGGGGGGGGGTGCAGAATGAGGAGGAGGGGAAGGGGGGAGCAAAAGGACAGGTTTTAGTAATGCTGTTGAGTCTGTGTAGGTTCGGCTTCAGGGAAGGGGTCTGTCTACCCCTCGCCCTGCCCACACGGATTGCCTTCTCTGCAGACCTGTCGTAACAGTGAGCGGTTAAGAGCAGGGAATCTGGAGCTGAACTGCCTGGCTTCGGGTCTTGAGCTGGCCATTCTGTAGGCGTGTGACGTTCATCGGCTCTTTAGCTCCTCTGTTGCCTCCGTTTCTTTACCTGTGACATGGGGACAATAAGAGTACTACCTTACACAATTAAATTACGACCTGATACAACGGTCGTAAGATGGAAACGAGTTAATATGTGGAAAGCGCTTAGAATCGTGCCTTGACCCATGGCAAGTCCTTACAAGTATTAACCATTAACACGAGTAGTGGCAGTGGTGGTGGCGGTCATAGTCATGGTGGTTTGTCACACTTAATTCTTGATTGGTTGAGAGGAGCTTCCACATAAAAGTACTGCTTGGAGGGGCACTGGGGGGGCTCAGTCAGGTAAGCATCTGACTCTGGATTTCAGCTCAGTTCATGAGATCTAGCCCCGCATCGGGCTCTGTGGTCTCTCTCCCTCTCTCTCTTTGCACCTCCCCTGCTCGTTCTCTCCCCGTGTCTCTCTCGAAATAAATAGATAGACTTTAAAAAAAAAAAAAAGTACTGCTGGGGTACAGTTCCCCAAATGTGAAAATGACGAAATGCAAATTATTTCATCTATTATTATAACCCGATGGCATTAACCTAAGAGAAACCCCGCTACGCAGCGAATTAACGTGCTTATTTTAAGGGAAAAAAAGGCTAGTAATTTTTACAGATCACTCTGTCTTGGCACTTTGAGAAACTCGGGTGACATGGCTGCTACCCTGGGAACCCTCAGCAACACGAGACATTCGCGCGCCATTCCTCACCTGCTACAAACTGAATCCCGGAAGCCCACACTAAACAAAGTTGTGTCCAGGCTAAGTCGTAATTCTGATGAAAGACTTCTGTTGAAGCCTTGAGCAGATACCCTGGGTAAAGGGACAAAGGGACAACTTAATGCCTTTTCTTCCTTGTACTGTCTCTCTCTCTTTTTCCCCCAACCTTTCTTCTTCCCGCAGCTCCCTTGCCCCTCCTCCCTCATCCGGTCTCTCTCTCCCTTCCTTTTCCTCTACCTCCCTCATCTCTGGGCCATACATTTTCGGAGGCAGACAGAGGTTTATGTTCGTCACTGCTTCGTAGAAATAGGAGTTGATTCAGAGAGCTGGGAGAAGCAAAACCTGGTTTGAAAATTCATGACCGTAGACCAAAGAACACGTCCAGGACAAATGAGAGCAAAACATAACCTGGGGGTGGGATTATAGAGAACCCTCAGTGCCTCACTAAAGAGTTTTAGGAGGGGCGCCTGGGTGGCGCAGTCGGTTAAGCGTCCGACTTCAGCCAGGTCACGATCTCGCGGTCCGTGAGTTCGAGCCCCGCGTCGGTCTCTGGGCTGATGGCTCAGAGCCTGGAGCCTGTTTCCGATTCTGTGTCTCCCTCTCTCTCTGCCCCTAGCCCGTTCATGCTCTGTCTCTCTCTGTCCCAAAAATAAATAAACGTTGAAAAAAAAATTTTATAAAAAAAAAAAAAAGAGTTTTAGGAAATCATCACCACCCAACATTAGGAAGCATAGGTGCAAGGCATTATTTAAATAACACATTAACTTGTTCTGTCCTTTGTTCTTAAAAAACATATTTCATAATCATAAGAACCAAAATAAGCATTTAATTTTTCTGTTCAGTGTTTGTTTCCCTTCCTGGCTTCTGTGTTAAAAAATGCATCCCACACTCAGAAAAATCCAATTAAAGTTTATAGATACAGTTATTTTTATAGTAAAGCTACTTGGTTCAGGTCTCTTATGCCTCCATCAGTAAAATAAGCATACGAATACTAGCTAGAAAATAATACTTGTTTGAAAATTGTCATTCTAATTTGTCTCCCACAATTACCCAAGCAGGAAAGGAATGGTGAAACAGCCCTATTTGTTTCAGATAATGTTATTTAACACGTTAACCTGAATTATTTTATAAAGGAGGGTTTGTAATGGATACTATAGCTCAAAAGATAATTCAGTCTTTGGCCCCTGGCTGGCTGAGTCAGTGGAGCGTGTGACTGTTGATCTTGGGGTCGTGAGTTCGAGCCCCACGTTGGGTGTAAAGGTTACTGAAAAAAAGTTTAAAAAATAAAGTAAGGTAATTCTTTGATTTTTCTATTAATAGCAAAAAAAAAAAAAAAAAAAAAAGGTAATAGATGTTAATTTAGAGATGAAATTGGCTGCCAAAAGCACCTGTCATTATTTTACATATTTAGACTGATTTTTTTTCCCGTGCTTATATAACCATTTTGCCAGTTGAAAATCTAATGGTAGCCATGTACAAAATGACTGATTAGACATAGTGGGTGAAGATCTTTGTCCCATTGCATCTTTACACCCCCAATGAAAAACCAAAAAAACATATTAAACTCTCAATGTATAGAGTTGGATAATGAATACAGTGCTCTTCTTTGGAATAAATTAATTACGCTCCGGAAAAAAAAAAAAAAAAGGCTTTATTCAACTTTGCTATTAGCTGGAAAAAGACAGAAAACTTAGAAGAATTATCAGTAATTAAACATGCGTCTATTCATCCTGTGAAAATATCCTGGTTCCTGTGCCGGAAATTTATCTGCGTGTTCCACAGTTGCCATCTAAAGTTTACAAACACATTGTAGGTAACTTACACTTGTGGCTGGAAGTTGACCAGCAGCATTATTGGGAATTTCTAACTAACTGAATCCCAAGGCAGAACACTTTACCAGCTACTTCTTTTGTTGTTGTAGAAATGACCTTCGGATCTCTAAATTCAATAAGAGTAGATTCTGCAGCTGCAGAAACATTTGGTTAAGCTGCTACAAGAGAAGAAATGAATTATTTCCATCAGAAAGTTTATAGGTTTGAAAGCAACCGAGTTTTCCTCTCTCCTCATCAGCAGTTTGTCCATTAATTAGCCCTTCAATTCCACTTCAATTAAATTAACTCTAATTAATAAGTTCATTACAAAGATTGACGCACCTTGCTCAAAGCTAGTGTGCTAAACGCTGATAAACACCTTCGCCCTAATGAAAAATTGATTAGATTGAATAAAAGGGGTACCTCAGAAAGAAACCTCTCTCTTCTGGAGCAGAGTTGACGTTCTGTTCGTCTGAAGTTAATCAAACCATCTTGGATCTCTTAATCAAAAATTTAATTCAAACGAGATGAAAAATGTGGCTTGAAAAAAACATACCCCACTCTCTTCCAGGGAACAGTCCTGGCTGTCGTTTATAAGAAATGTTACAACTCTCACAGTGCCTTGATATGCTGTTTAAGATTCTGCAGGACTGAGACACAGAATTACAGTGTCTGAGAAATGTTATTTGGGCAGTGAGTGGGGGAAATAGGAACGAACATGTGGCCACATAAACAGTTACTGGTTTTTAATTTAAAAATAAGGCTGTAGTCTATTTCCTCTTTGTTTGAAATGATTGCAGGTTTTTATTGTTCAGCATTGTTATCTTTGCAAGAAAAGCAAAACCAAACGACGGTCTTACAATCATAGAAAAAAGCGGTAGTTGATTTTATTGAACTTTACATGTAAAAAGTAGAATATAAAATACCCTTCAAAGTTTTCTTTCTGTGTGTGTGTCTAATCAAATAAGCTTTTAAGAAAGGTTTTGAAGAAAAAAATGACTTTAGACACGATTCTGTTTAACGATGGAACCTATTATGGTTTTGAAGTCCTTTGGTAACTTTCAGTCATTCTGATATCTGAAAAACCTAGCTTGTGCAGTGACAGAGTCAGTAGCCACATACATTTTTAAACTGGTTTTCTATTATCGTTCGTCTCTGTCAATAGTACCAGTTTACTGGATAGGAAAAACAACAATTTCTTTTACTCAACCAGCATGTGTGTGTGTCAGAAGCAAGCCAATGTGCAAACCACAAAAGATTCTTTTTAATAAAAGTTTCTGAATATTTTAGAAATCTGAACCATAGAGTTAGAAATAGCCCCTTTGCAATTCTTGCTATACGGGTGAAACCCAACTCCTGCCGCGACACTGAAATATTTCATTAATTTTATATTAATTTGATGTATGTGTTTGTCTGTGTGCATGGGCTTCTCCACGGCCAGAAGACCCTGTGGGATACATTACGTGTGTGTATTTTCCTCTCGCTATGAATCACGTGTTCCGTTTTGTTAGTAGCCTCCATGTTTACACATACAGTATAGGAAATGATTTATAACAAAATTGTCATGGGTATTTTATGCACGATTACAGCAGCGTATTAAACGAAATGATGAATTTTAAAAGTGCATTTTTACCATTTATAATGCTTACTAGTCGATGCTAAAATGTGCTCAGTATGTAAATCCTTTGTATTTATTTTCAGTGGTTTTGTTTTTAAGACGTAACCCTGCTTATTCATTCTCCTTCTCCCCGCCGCCCTCCTCCCCTGCTCTCTTTCCTCTTTTTCAACACAGAAATCTGTTCCGTGGACTGCGGCTCGCACGGGGTGTGCATGGGGGGCACCTGTCGCTGTGAAGAGGGCTGGACGGGCGCAGCCTGCAGTCAAAGAGCCTGCCACCCGCGCTGCGCCGAGCACGGCACGTGCAAGGATGGCAAGTGCGAATGCAGCCAGGGCTGGAACGGCGAGCACTGCACCATCGGTAGGCCCCGCCCCTCGTCCCGCCCCCCGTCCCCCGCCCCGCCCCCCGCCAGCCCTGCGCGCGCAACCGGAGGGAGCGCCCTGGTTCCTGGCTGTTTCCCTGCTTGCACAAGCTGATTTCCTCTAATTAATTTTCATTCGTCTTTCTGGAAAAAAAAAAAAAAAAAAAAAGAATTGCTTCTTCACATCAGGCCTCGTGTTACAACGGCCGTTCGGTTCTTTTTAGAACAGCCGTCACAAGCATGAGGTATAAGAATTTGGTGGTTTGTGATGGCTACAAAAATTGATTCACCTGCAGATGATTTCATTTCTTTTTTATGAACACGCCTCCGTTGAATATTACGTCTCAGCGTTCCATGGTGCCATTGCATAACAGCAGTATTTTTTACTTTAAAAAAAGATGCCAAACACGGGCAGCCCCACGCATTTTAGCACCTGTCGATAATACTTGAGTCTCTCAAAAAGCGGTTTGACTTTCTATGGCTTTATTTTGCAGCAGCCCAAGAAATAAAGTAGAATGAAAGGCACAAGTCTAGCTGTTCTTAAAGTTACATGCTGATACTTTTCAAATATGATGATGTTCGTGAACCTCTGTGGGTTAAATAAAGCAAATAGGTGTTTAAGATCAAAATGTTGGTACATAAATGATAGCTAGGGTGGATTCAGAATTATCCAGAACATACATAGTACCATATTTTCAAGGTTTTCGGTGCCTTTGCTTTTTACCATTTAAGTCACTGAACTTAAAACATTTAATTAAAGAAAATATAACAAACGTAAGTAATAAATGCCTACCTTCCTTCAGTGGAAGTGTACCATATTAGCTCTAAATGATACAGCCTTACAAAAATGTCATAATTTGCATAACTTGAGGTATGGTGTTTTATGTCCATAGGGTGTAATTTGCTAACTGGAGGGAGTCCCAATATCTTAAAAAATTTCTTCTTCCAGTGCAGCTACAAGTATCATGTGCTTTATTTTCTTGCTTACAGGAATTGGCTAGCTAGGAAATTTTTCACGGGAAAGTTGAAATCACATAATTTTATAAATTGTCACAGTTGTATCTTTACGGAACTTGAAGTAAGGTTTTTTCCAGTCTTACTGACATTCCTATCATCTGTTTTAAGGGTGGTGATCCCCTCACCCCCACAGGTGATGATCCACAGAAGGGCTCCCAGGACTCGGGGCACTTGTGCTCATGACCATAATAGTTATCCGAAAGGGAAATGACCCGTCGCCATCAGGTGGTGTCTGGAGAAGTCCATGCACAGGCCTCCTGTGTTCTTTCTCTCCCACCAGGAGAGGTCACACGGAGCATGGACCTTTCTCCAGCACTGAACTACACCAACACGTGTGCAAGGAACACGTGCTTCTGCGGAGGGTAGCGCATTTGAGACTGAGAGGTTTTTAATAGGGCCGCTCCAAGAGGTAGCCTCTGTCAGCCGCAACCACCAAAATTCCAGATTCTCAGAAGAAGAGATTCTCCTGGTAGGCAAAAGCACTGTAGAGAACGGCCAGTTTTCCAAATGCCTGCCAAGGATCTCCAGATCAGGCCTGTGGTGTTAACATTTACCTGGGAAACACCCTTAGCGGCTCACTTGTGGAATGTGAGCTTCCTACCTACATCCCGGGAAGCATCGAGTCCCCACGGAGGAACGCTGTGAGTGCCCAGAGTGCTTATCTCCACAAACTTGATACGGCTTTCCCGTCCTCTACTCTTCAAGAGAGGTTTCTGGGGCAATGGCTGCCTATCGTTTGTGTGAACTACATTTGCGAACTATATTAAAGCAGCAAACTGTTGACCCCACAATTTGTGGGTCTTTCTGTGGACATACAGAGAATAATACCCCTGCGACCAAACAGCGCTGTGCCCAAATCCCAGAATGCCCATCTACCAGAGGCAGGGCAGGAGAAATAGGCCTCTAATCACAGTCCATCAGGTGTTATGACCCCACCACCCCCATACCCATAAGAAGTGAATTGATTCTAGTTGGGGGGGGGGGGGAATGTTATATATTTGACTGAATGTATCCTAGGCATGAATATATAGCTTGGAAAACCTAGCAGTATACTATAAGGTTTTCCATAGGCAAATTTAACTTGCTAACCAACGGTTACTAAGTAAGTCATTCTCTTGGTGTCCTCACTGACTTTGGTCATATAGTACGCGGTTAGTTTCCCACAGATGAGCGGTCCTTGAACAGTTTTTCAGTTATCTGGGAACACGTGAGGTTGCTGTTAGTCGCAGCTCTTTGTATTATAATGTAGCATATCTTGTTAGGGTTGTTAACAGTTCCGTTTTCTGTTGTTTTATTTCATTTTGTTTCGTTTGTAGTCCATGTGAGTAACAATGTGGAAGTAAAGGACCTACCTCATTTAAAAATGAATCTTCAAAGTGAACCTTTTAAAAGACGCAGGGAACCTCAGATCACTGTTTTGTTCTTCTATGCTGTTAGAGCTACTTATTCCAGGTTCTGCCATGCAAAAATCCAATTACTTTTTTTCCGACTACTTACTACCTGTGTGTATGTCCACAGCGGAGCCTAAGGGGCCGTTTAAAAAGAGGCCTTTGTGAGCCACTGATTTAAACAACCCGGGAAACTACAGTACGTTTTCTCATTTGGGATATGTTACTATGCTGTGCATTTCCCTCTCATTTTCAGCACTTACACATCTGGCTAAAAGAAGCTGCCACTTTATGAAAGAATACTCATAAATCAGCAAGGTTTTTTTTCTTTCTCCATATTATGTGCCATCTCATTGAATACAAACAGGGAGGTTAATTGAAAGAGAGACGGAGGAGAAATTAAACAGTTAGAAGCAAACAAAAGTTCCCAATAGAAAGCAAAGAATATTCTCCATTAGTCATCTTACTGTCTTCATAAACTGTTCATGCTTTCATAAAACCATAGGCATTTTGATAGTAAAATAGGTTATGAATTTAGAGTGTTCACTGAACATCCTGTCTACTGAGAAGATTCCATCTTGCTATTTTTATTAGTGTGTTCATATTTTCCTCTCATTGTGAATCATGAGTTCGGCAAGTTGGGCGTATTAATCCTTGGGTTCACTGTCCCAAGTCCTTCTCCTTTCTGGGGTTAGACTTTGAAAAGTGACGCATGCAGATGGAAAATGAAACAAAGGGAAATCTACTTTTAGCGATATTATGATTTAAAATAAATATTTTTTCCCTTCCTCCCCATAAAAGCATTTATGACCGTTGGGCCCTTTCATAAATAAAGAGAAGTTGGTTATATGAGAGAACCACATCAAATGTGACTAGCAAGTATAACTAGCATACTTTAATAGTGATAGCACCATCATCCTTTGTATGTGACCATTCCACGGGAAGGTCGAATGATTATCCCACCCATGTTCCTGCTGTTGTTTCTAACAAGATAGAAAAGATGTAAGAATATTTAGAGGACCCAGAAGCAAGATAAAATATACCCAATATAATTAAGTGGTTTATAAATAAAAGTTGACATGATTGGAATACTGCATGGCTGTCTCTATATAAACAAGGCCAGAGCAGTTCTGTATCGATCAAGGTCAAACCTGTGACCTGGGAGATACTTGTCTTGGCCTTAATTCAGTAAGCTCACTGGTGATGTATTTAACTGAAACCAGAATCTATAACCACACAAAGGCAACTCCTTTGCTTTGACTCTCCCTATCCTTGCGTGGCAACCCTGGAAAACTCCTCTTCTGGCCTGGTGGCTGGAGTTGGTGGGCCATAGAAACGATGCAAATGCCACGCCAGCCTCTGCTGAACAGATGGTTGTACCAGAATCCACATAACTTGTAAGCGCAATGCAGCTGAATATTCTGGGCAATGCTACATCCTAAGTTTCCACATCTTGAGTCTTTGTAACCTGTAGCTTCCCCCAAGAGCTATTCTTTGTAGCAGTTGCGGAGAAAAAAACCCGTCCCTATAGCCTTCCCTTTGTCGCTGAGAGCACTGGAGGTTATAGATGAGATTGTGACCTGCAAGGGCGAGGGGAGCAGGGCTGGGGACTCAATTGATTGTTGTCTACAATGAAGTGTTGTTAGGAAGGTAGGGAAGGCCGGGATCTGTCTGTAGATGGGTGAATTATCTCCTGGAGGTTGATTGGCATTTCCCATTGGTGTGTCCCATTTCCATACAGACAGAAATGGAGAAAATGGGCTTAAATTGTTAAGATGTTTTTTAGCTACAATGAGGAACCTCCTGTTGGAAGACGTATTTAAATCCTGACGCAAGATCCCAAAGAAAGGTTTTAATCTCGGTTCCTGGAAGCTTTGGGAATACCGTAATCATTTAGGCGTGAAACACTGGGGGTTTTGTTTGGTTCTTTTTGTTAATTTGAGGAATGTTTTTAAGAGGGGAATTTCTGGTAACTTTTTTCCATGCATCAAGTCTCTTGAGTCGTGTCCCTATCTGAAGGACCCCTTGAGGTCTCTCGTGGTTCTAGAATTTCTTGATTTCTGCTTTATTTAGAAAACTGCGAGATTTAAAGAAGGGATTCCCCTTTTGTTCTGTTGCATTTAGCTTTTTATTCTCCCTAAGGCATTGACGTGTCTTTGTTACCTTTCATTTGTTCATTTATTTCTTTATCCATTAAGCAATTACTGATCATCTCATCTGTGATATTCTAATATTTTTTTTACGCAAGTTAGTGGTAACAGATGAAAACAACAAAGCGTGGGCTCCGGAAGGAAAAAGAATATGTGTTTTCAAATCTGCTCTGTGATTTATCCACTGTAACTTGTATAATGAAGCTATTGGTTACTGTAGGGCTGTGACCAGAGGGGAGAATACATGTGGATCCCCTGGGGTCCGGTCCCCGTCCCTGCTGCTTGGTATTTGGTTTCAGCCCTTTTATCACTAGGAAAGCACTTGTTCCCTGCTTGTATCTGACTGACTGCCTACTCTATCATTGTGACCTTAGGCAAGTCATTTTTTGTTCTTGTTTTTTTCTCTCAACGTTTATTTATTTTTGAGACAACACAAGCAGGGGAGGGGCAGAGAGAGGGGGACAGAGGCAAATAGTGTTGGAGGCAAATACATTAGAGTTCTTATTCTGTGGTTAAGTATAAATGAGACAGCTGCAATCCAGACAGTGTTTTGGATGTTGACTTCCAAAAATAAAGACACAAAACAAAATTGCTGTCCAACGTGAAATTTTCATTTCATTGTTATAAAATGTAACCTAGTCTCAAAATGGATATGGCTCAACAAGAAGTTAATATGTTTGAGTTGAGGGTTTTGAGAGGTGTTGCTTTGAGAAAGAAAGGGAGGGAGGGAGGGAAGGAGGAAGGGAGAAAGAGAAGGAGAAGAAAGGGAAGGGAAGGGAAGGGAAGGGAAGGGAAGGGAGCGAGGGAAAGAGAAAGGTGGAGTCTATTTGGTATTTGTCTTCTCGTGATATCTCCAACACAGAGTTGTTTATTGAGCTACATTGATTTTCATGTACTTTCAGGCAATTCAAATGGAGATTTGGCCTAGGGGAAATCCTAATTCCTTTAAGCTACAAAAGACCAGCTATTTGTTTTTATTCTAATTCTTTAGTACATTGGGAAACAGGATCATTAATGATCACAAAGACATGCTTTGTTTGCTCAGACAAAACTTAGACTTACAGTACTCCGCATCCCTCTATTAAATACTATGGTTGCTCTGGGCTTTGGGATGCTGAAGATCAGAAATTGAAAATGAAATACACACAGCTGGGGAGTTATCTACTAAACAATATGGGGGTAAAAGAGAGAAAGACGAAACTGTACCATTGTGGACAAAGCTTAGCCTCGTTGTTCTCGTTCTTATCTCTGGAGAACGCTGAAAGAATAGTATTTTCGTTGTTACCTTTAAAAATAAGTGACGATCTGGGGGCGCCTGGGTGGCTCAGTCGGTTAAGCGTCCGACTTCGGCCTAGGTCATGATCTCGCGGTCCGTGAGTTCGAGCCCCGCGTCGGGCTCTGGGCTGATGGCTCAGAGCCTGGAGCCTGCTTCCGATTCTGTGTCTCCCTCTCTCTCTGCCCCTCCCCCGTTCATGCTCTGTCTGTCTCTGTCTCAAAAATAAATAAACGTTAAAAAAAATTTTTTTTTTTAAAATAGGTGACGATTTGGTTTCACAAGTGACCACTCGGATACACTCTGATACTTCCCTTAGATTACAAAATCGATATTCTTTGTAACTTTTGCAGTGTTCCCAAGTTGGGAATCATATTGACAATAATACAGAATGTGGAAATTCTGCAAGTATCTTTCTGCATTTGTACTGAAACTTCGTAAGTCCCCCCTTAAATGAATACAGGGTACCACATTACACCTGCCAATGAGCCCTCTGGGAGACATCTGGCTTCCCGTCTGTCAGAGTGATGGAGTGGCTACAAAAGGGGTCTCCACTGCCTCCCACCTGAGTCCCTGGCGGGGCCAGCGACATACTTGTCGTGAATCTGGTAAAGCTGAAGCCTCAGAGAGAACTGGACCACCTCGCTGGTGCGGGCCTTTCTTGCGAGAGGACCGCGGGGTTATATGGTCACATGTTCACCAGAAACTTGCAAATCAGTTAGGGCCTTCATCTATTTCCTTTTCGACTTGCTTTCCATCACACTTTTCCTTGAGTAGGATGACACTGGAATGACTATGGGCACTTTGAGGATTCAGCTAAGGAGGCTCTGAGCTGGGGATACATTTAGTTTAGATTTAATTGGATATATTTATGAGGTGTGAAATCATTGCTGTCTGTGGTTGTTATTGCTAGCCATCCCGGAATATTCCTACCACCCGCTGCCTCACCTACTGACATGAAAGCACAGGGTCAGAGATTATATGAAGCTATGAATTAGTCCTGTGGAGCCCTGCACCAGAAGTAGATAGGTAGTGGAGGAGAAATAATGTTCGAAATGTATGGAAACGGAAGTTAGTCTGTGAAAAATTCCTCTCGTCATCAGCTATGTTGTAAAAGTGCCTAATCAAAAATGCCTAATTTCTCCTGTCAGAGATACACTTGATACTGGGATGTCTGTAATTACAAACGTGCCACAATTTTCTCGTTTGACGAATATATCTCTTGAGCAATTGATCAGAATTCTAGCGTTTTTTAGGGCGCAAACATGTCAGCAGTGTTGCGAAATTGAGTTCATCAGGGGGTGAAGTCACACGTGCCGTGCATCGCAGGGTATCCCTGAATCTTATGAACATTCGAGACAAAAATTTCATGTTTATGTCACATGAAACACTGATATTGACAAAGATAATATAAAAGTCATAATATTCTGTGAGGATATCACAACAAAGTGGTTAATGAATGTCATCAATTCAAAGAGTGTTTAAGATTTGCTTATTATACAATAAAGTCTTCCTTTCTAGCAATAATGCCAAAAATTTATATGACATTAATAATAATTAAATTGAAACTTTTCTAAACTATCAGTAATGAAAACTATATTAAATAGTCGCAGTGAATAAAGACTGAATTATCTTTCTGTTCGGTCTATAGAAAGTATTACAAAATCGTTGTCTTATAAAGAAACATTGAAAGAGTGAACAAAGCTCAAAAATACAGAAGGAGAAATGTTTATTAGAGACATGACAGGCACTTAATAAAAAATGTTACATGCTTTTCTGAAATTTGTGGTGTTTTCAGCTCAAAAATAATTTCCTTTGATTTCTTATTCTAAATACTCATTTTATACCTAATTTCATATTCATAATTTGGTATTCTTTTCTTTTTTTAAAAATTCATTTATGTATTTATTTTGAGAGGGAGAGCAAGAGAGAGAGAGAGAGAGCATGCCAGGGAGTGCAGAGAGAGGGGGAGGTAGAGAGAGAGAGAACCCTAAGCAGGTTCCTAGGACACTTTCAGCTCAGAGCCCAACTCGAGGCTAAATCTCACAAACCATGAGATCATGACCTGAGTCGAAATTAAGAGTTGGATGCTTAACCAGCTGAGCCACCCAGGTGCCCTTGGTACTCTTTTTCTTAATGAGAGCCCCCCAAGATGTATAATTTCAGACCCCATAAAACCTGCATCCACCTCTGTTCCCAGCTCTATGACTTGATAACTGTGTGATCTCGGGGAAGTCACTTAAGCTCCCTGTGCTACATTTTCCTCATCTGTAAAGTGGGAATGGAAATAGAGAGTCTCAGAGAGTCTTTGAGAGCATTAAATGACTTCAAACATGGAGAAGAGCACTTGGGACACTTCCTGGCCCAACATAAACACCATGTCGATGTTACTTATTGTTACTGTAGTTGCTGCTAGAGTCTGGGGACTGAGATTCATGAAGTTGACAGTGACTGATTCTTCCCTACCGAGTCTTGTCTTCACGCAGAGGAATTAGCCAACAGAAAAACAAGAGTCCGTGCTGGTTACGAGAACTGCTAGTCCCCTCCACTTGCACACACACTGAGTGGGGACAGAGATGCCTCGTGATCTGTCAAACGTGGTGGAGGGTGGGTCAGCAGGAGTCGGTAGACACGGAGTTGAATGGAAGGAAGTTCTAAGCCGACTTGGTTGACGGCCAAAATCCAGAGAAGCCAGGAAGCCTCCTGGGCGGTGTGCAGAAAAGAGATCCTTCTTAAGATCCTCTCTGTTCTGCTGTCCCAGTGACTCTAAGTAATTTGATGTGACAAAAAGGATAGCGATTCCTAAGAGAACCTTGAAAGCCCCTTAGAGCTCATTGAGTATCACCCATGTTCTGAGAACCAGGCTGATTTTTAGATGTCTGTTTTTTTCCTTTGAGATAACATTAGTACCCATTTGGGGCTTCCTAATATATATATTTTTTCATTTTAGTCTTATTTATTTAGATGTAGTACTTTATCCTGTAATCCCCTCAGAATGGGTTGGGTTGGTTTTTTTTTAATTTTTTTTTTCATGTTTGAGAGTGAGAGAGAGAGAGAGAGAGAGAGAGAGAGCCAGGGTGGGAGACACAGAATCCGAAGCCGGCTCCAGGTTCTGAACTGTCAGCACAGAGCCCCACACAGGGGCCCGAACTCCCGAACCATGTGATCATGACCTGAGCCAAAGTCAGACGCTGACTCAACTGAACCACTGAGGCGCAGCAGTTTTATTTATTTTTTAAGTAATCTCTACACTCACTGTGGGGCTTGAACTCACAACCCCAAGATCAGGAATCACATGCTCCACAGATTGAGCCAGCCAGGTGCCCCTGCGTATTTTTTTTTTTTTTAATGAGGCCTTTTAGTCTCCTCTTTCCTAAAGACACAACACTAATCCCTTGACCTTTCTGAATGGTGGAGGCCCTTGTCAGTGCTCCCTCTACTGGTTTCAGTCTTTTTTAAAACCGTCACAAAGATAAATGCTGATTTTACTAGTGAATTGAACAATGTTCCGTTTTCCTGCATTTCAGTGAAGAAGTGCTTGGATAAGGGGTGGCGTATTGGATGGCTATTTTGATGTTTTAATTCGTCCAGCCTTCAGGTGGTTTTTCTCTTCAGCGCGTAAGTTCTTTTGTATCAGTTTGTTTTCCTTCCCAGGTACCAATTTCAGCACGAAAGGACGTGAAGTCAGGGGCTCAGTGTAGTCAGAGCCAGCCAGCGATGGCGGTCCTGGGCTTCTTCCACGGAGAGCTCGGTAGCCTGTATATGTATAAGCTTCATATCCTGTAAAGCTTGAGGGTTGTTAAAGTTTGACTCTGCTGACGTTTGGTGAAGGGACTTCCGACTTTAACTTTTTGTAGCAGCCCATCCATCCTCTCTCGTGTTGTTAACCTGCCTGCACAAGTCAAGTAATGTCTCAAGAGCCCCGGTAGAATGACATCCCCCCGGGGGCGCCTGGGTGGCTCATTTGGTTAAGCGTCCCACTTCAGCTCAGGTCATGATCTTGCGGTTCATGAGTTCAAGCCCTGCACTGGGCTCTGAGCTGACAGCTCAGAGCCTGGAGCCTACTAAAGACTTCTGTGTCTTTCTCTACCTCTGCCCTTCCCTGCTCACTCTCTCTCTCTCTCTCGCCTTCTCACAAATAAATACACGTTTAAAAAACAACTCGAGAATTACACCCTCATCTGACAAATCCTCAAGAAAATTTGTATTTGAATCTTCACAGAACACTTGCACTGTGACTGTCTTTGCTGTGTGTCAGGGAAATCATCGCCCCAAGGGCCATCTTGATATAAATGTTCTCTCATCATGTTGATGATTTGTTTCTCAAGACATCAGTTTCTTTGCCCCCGAGAATGGGAGTAACTATAGACATAAACAACTTTTACTATTGACGTCAGGCACTTGAGTGTCCCTTTTGCTGTGTCCCATCTTCCAGGCTATAATTTATCCTCACTAAATAGAGGTAGTGGCCTAAAGCCGAGTCAGAGTTTTTCTCCACAGGGTAGCAATGTCCCCAAGAGGTAAACTTCAGTGACGGTTGTATTGTTTGGGGAAATGTTAAATGTGTTCTATGCTTTAGAAAAGGGACTTGTTTTTTTTTTTTAATTTTTTTTTTCAACATTTATTTATTTTTGGGACAGAGAGAGACAGAGCATGAACGGGGGAGGGGCAGAGAGAGAGGGAGACACAGAATCGGAAACAGGCTCCAGGCTCCGAGCCATCAGCCCAGAGCCCGACGCGGGGCTCGAACTCCCGGACCGCGAGATCACGAGATCCCGCGAGATCGCGAGATCGTGACCCGGCTGAAGTCGGACGCTTAACCGACTGCGCCACCCAGGAGCCCCAAGGGACTTTTTTTTTTAGAGTTTCTAAAACCCAGTTCTGAATGCAGTATCTGTTTTGTGGGTGAATGTATTTGGACGTAACATGTGTCTTTCCATGTGGATGATTTACACATGGCCTACAAGCATAGGAATTTTGAGTTCTTTAGAAGAAATATGCTTCATGTACTTCAGGGTCATAGAATAATGAATTCTATACTGTGACTGTTATTTGTGTACAGATTCTCCCTCCCATCTGCCTCCTGTGGTGTTACTTGGGTCTCAATAGCTGCTATAAATTGATCGTACTACTACTCAGCTTACTATAAGTGCCACCGGCTATAAAGGCTGTATGTTCAGAAAAAAATGGAGGAATAAATCCACTGTCATTTTTCTCAAATCAGAGCAGTCTATAAGAAAATGCTGATTATTTATGTTGTTTTTTGATGGCTTAGATCTCATTGAAATATGCCTGGTTTCTTTAGAATTGATCAACCTGGTTCCTTTTTTTTTTTTTTTTTTTTTTTTTTTTACTATCTTGTGTTTATTTCCCACCATGAACTTAATGGTTTTCTAGCTAGTTTTTCTTTTTAGTCTCCCAAAATGATTTACTGTGCAGGTGCTTAGGGGAATAGTTTATAAATCATAATTATTATATTACAGAAAATTTTGAATCTGTTAACTTTGAATTAAAATAGTAGGGGCGCCTGGGGGGCTTAGTCGGTTAAGCGTCCAACTTGGGCTCAGGTCATGATCTCATGGCTTGTGAGTTCAAGCCCTGCGCCGGGCTCTGTGCTAACAGCTCAGAGCCTGGAGCCTGCTTCGGATTCTGTGTCTCCCTTTCTCTCTGCCCCTCCCCCGCGTGCGCGCGCGCACTCTCTCTTTCTCTCTCTCTCTGTCTCTGTCTCTCTCTCGCTCACAAAAAAATAAATAAATAAGTAAACATTAAAAAAACTGTTAGATGCCATAACAGATTTTTTAAGTATGAATCTATCCATACCCAGGAGTCCCCTTTTGCTTTTTAAACCTCATTTCTCATCTGAGGTCAATTTAAATTGTCTTTTAAAAGTTTATGGAGAGACATGGTGTCTGAGTACACACCAGTTATATGTCAAATTTATATTGTTTTATTAACAGCCTGCCATTGTGTTTCTTTACTGATATACTACGGTATTTTTTTCCACTTGGAACACTTCATTGATTCGCATCTCTTAAAAAGCATCCAAGACCTTAATTTCCACCAAAATCTAGTATACAGGAGGTTTTAAAGTTCAGTTGACTGGGTATACAATTTAACTAGAAATAAAGATGAAAAACACTCCTTTCAACTCTTGCCAAGTTCATCAGAAGGCTTCTATGAGAGGTTTAGGTTCAAGGTATTTGGGAGTGAAAACATGATGTTGTCAGCTGTTTAACAATGCTAGCAGGGAGGAGACAGACCGTAAGTGGTGTCAGATTACTCCATTCTTCCTAATATCTCTATTCTCCCTAAAACTCGAGCCAGGTAGCTGTGGAGAGTTAATGTGGATTTTAAGTAATTTTCATTATATGTAGAGATCCTTATTACCCCAGGGGAGTAAGTAAAAAGTCAGAACTTTGCACTCGGTTTAATGTAAGGGTGGAAGAATGAGGCACACAATTTTAAGGGATAGGATTCCTTCCCGCGATGGCACATTGGTATCCTTACAATGGCAGATTTTATCTCTGTCATTTCTCGAATATGACAAGTTGAGGAGAGCCTTTATTCATCTTAGCTCAGTTCTTTTTCCACCTACCAGTTTTTAAAATACAAGCTTCTTAACGGTGTTAGTCCATACAGAAGCCATGACTCTTCTGCCTTTTCATATTTAACATATTATCTTCACAGATTATGGTGTGACTAGAGCCAGGTTGGGTTTTTTTTTCCTATCACTCTTCTTCATGATGGGTTGGTTCACTGACCCTCTCCTTTTTGAGTGCCTCTTTAGTGAAGCTGGAAAACAGCTGTCTGAAATATGGCTATTATTTCTGGGGTTTAGCCGCCATGTGCCTTGGATAAATTAAGGAGCAGTCAAAGGAAGTCCATAAATATGAATACTTTGCCAGCTGCTTTTCCATTAAACTCTGTTGGTTGAATGAAATTAGCAAATAATTATGTTGGTGGGGAATCTACTATATCCAAATGTAATATAATGTCTTCCTTTAACAACAGAGCTTAATTTTTTCCTGTACACCAAATTAGTTTTTAGGGCAATCTACATTGCAAATTGGCCGATTTGCATTAGAACTATGCCTACTTGTTCTGATTTGTCAACACCTCTTTTTTTAAAAAGTCTTTAACATCGAGCATGGGTGGGTAAGACCATCTGCTTACAGAGCTTGCCTGCAGCTCTGTCACTTAACACATGAGACAGGTTACAGCTGTTTAATTGTTATGATGCTGAATGATTATCATTCTTTTCAAAATTAATATTTATATATGTGTGCATAGAAAGCATGTGGTTAAACATAAGTGATCTAATTGTGAATTAATGGCGTTAGGTATTCATTAATTAGTCCCCCCCACGAACAGTGAAGGGTAAAATAATGCTTTTCACATACACTCCAACTCTTGGCTTTTAAGACGAGTCCCCAGGAGTGATTATTATGCATGTGAGTAATCCACTCCAAATACACTGGTGTAAGCAAGGGAAAAAAAATCACCATCTAGCCGCCATTAAAAACAAAGGGAAAACTATCTATATGTTTATTACCCATACGCTAACTCTTTCCTGCCCCTAAAAGCATTATCCTCTGAACTGTGACCAGTGTAAATACAAGCCACGTAGTAAGAGCCTAGACGTATGTCAGTTATGACTGCATATACCAGCATATCACCCGCAATGACTACCACTAGCCCCTGGGGAAGCTTGCTCAGCCCGCAGTGGACTTCCCCGGCGTAAGGAATGGTGACGCACAAACATACATCATTTTGCTCAAGTTAGCAACACGTATTCCATCCTGTCTGCTCAGTCGATTTCATAACGGAAAACAAAATGAAAAGTTTTCAGCAAAATTGCGATATGATGACAGAGGTATGCGTGTAAAAGAGGATATTTAAATGCCTTCGTTTCCAGGTAGTTACCGTCAAAGTGACTTGTGTTTGTATCTATACGGATATTGGTACGCCTTTAGAAACTACTGACTTACCTGGCTCAAATACAATGACTAATGAGGGAACGCAAAATCTATAAGGACAAGTTGGGATTTGTTCTTTATTCCAAAAAGCTGAATCACGTTTGATTGGCTGTTGTGCGGTAACAAATGATGTCAGCGATGTCTCAGTGATAACGTGTTCACGTCTTTAGTTCAGCAAAATTGAAATTATAACTGATGACTGGACCCATGGTTTGCCAAGATAAGAGTACCAACCGCAGTAGCAAGAACAGCTTGAGGAAGATTAATTTATATTGTGAAAGACCGAAGAAAATTGTAACCCGTGATAGAAGACTCTGCATGCCTCCTTCCAGAATTTGAACTTACTTCCCATTTTTTTCTCGGCTGAAATGAGTAGGCTGACCCATGTGTAGACCGGTACTTGACCAGTACCGGCAAAGTGTAGTGCTCAGCATGCAAATGTATTTTTTTTTTTTAACATTTGTTTATTTTTGAGAGACACAGAGACAGAGTGCGAGTTGGGGAGGGGCAGAGAGAGCGAGACACAGAACTTGAAGCTCCAGACTCCGAGCTGTCAGCACAGCCGACACGGGGCTCAAACCCACAAGTCGTGAGATCGTGACCTGAGCCAAAGTCGAGCGCTTAACTGACTGAGCCACCCAGACACCCCCCAAAACCCAAGGTTAAACTTATGTGCACACTGTTCTGTCAGCCACCAATAAAATCTCTGTAAATAATTTTTGATGCATCTATGCATCTATGAGTTACATCTATGAGATAGATTTATCTCTGCAAATCACTTTTGATGCATCTATGATTTATCTATGACTTTCCCAAAAGAAGTTACCATTTGTCCTAGGGGAGGTAAAGATTGTTCAGTTATGTTTTTATTGTTTTTCCTGATACGTTCGAGAAAACCAGTAAGAGGAAGACCCGATGTATGTTGCACAATTATTTACAAGTCTTATGCTGTGCATTTTTCTTAAATACTAAATTTTATGCACAGGCAAAACTAATGCAACCAAGAAATTATATGCATTGCAGTTGATCAGATCAGTGGGTTAGTTTTATGATTTCCTGCCACTGGACTTGCTTGGCGCACACAAACGCCACTCTAATAATTGGCAAAACCAAGTTCATCGTATCAATTGAAGAGCCGAATAGTCATCTGGCGTGAAAAATATTCGCGTTACCATTTGTATTGATTAATGTTGAGCTGTCTCTGGGTAGTTCCGGTCCCCAGTCAGGGCGCTAAAACGTAGCCGGATTATTTTTCAATCTAGGAAATCCTCAGAAAGTGTGGTTTTGTTTATGTCGTGCGGTGAACCCAGACAGGGAGTACAAACGTGCTACTGACGTGGTTACGTGGATGGCCTGGCCCCGGGGGCTGAAGTCGTGCCGTGTGCAAAGACCACCCCAAGCCGGCCATATCCCACGCTAACCAATGCTCATCTCTTTGCGTGGCTGTGTCTGTGCCAGCGTCAGTGAGTGTGCCGCGTGGACTCTTGAGTGTCCCCCTGCCCCTTCCATCATGTGGACGTAGCTCACGGTCAGGCAGGAAATTCTGCACGGAAGGAAAATAGCAAATATTTTTCTATCCGTTACCCTTACAGAGCTTTGCAGCTTCTGATGGCACTTTGCCCGGCAAGGCTAACTTTATAAAATTTGGTTTCTGGCAGAGCACCTTTTCCATAGAACCTGTTTTTTTTTTTTTCTGGACTGCTTTAAATCAGGGAAAATATTATTTCACTCTTTTAGAAGGTCTCAGGTTAGTGTCCCAAACTGAAAAGTGGTATTTCGCGTGGGCAGCTGCGTGGAAGAAGCAGTGTATTTGTACAGATACTTTGTTCGCCACATTTCCAACCCACAAAAGGAATAAAATATGTCAAGTTTCAGAAACAATTTATTTGAAACAGGTTGTTTTCAAAAGCGCATTGCCGATTTTAGGGGCGCGAGAGCTCTTTGAAACAACACGTGCACGTGCGCACGTCCACAAACGTACTCACACGAACTGTTTTTTGCTGGCACAGCCTCACTTTCTAGTCGTTACAGTTCAAGTTTAGTGACTCTTCTAAAGAGGATAAAATACTTGTGATGTTTTATCCTGGTCTTAGATTGAGAATTTTATGGCGGGGGGGGAGAACATATTGTCAGGGGCCCGAGTAAATTGTTTTATGGAATGTAAAATTACATCTCTGCCATAATCCTTTACGACAAGGTAATCCGTAATTGGCAGTGGGCCCCAATCAAGGAACACGGAACCAATGGATGTGCAGCTTGCACACTGATTTAAACACTTACTGGCTGGAATAAATGGATTTAATATGTACTTATTGCAGATTGTTGCTTTTCTGTCATCCTCCAGGAACTGGTAGTGAATAACCTAAGAAGGATACCTACTTACAACTTTAATGAGATACTAATGTGAATCATTTTTTTAAGTCTGTGTCATAAAGAATGAGGAAACACACAATGCTAAATTAAAATGTGTCCTCGATTCCAAGGACGTTGCAGTAATCGCCATAGTGGAGAATATGTCTGGATTTCATTACGTGCCCATCTGATTGAATTATCCTCTCTTGAAGACGGGCCCTTAAGATTTTAATGTTGCAATTAAACTGAGAAATACTTCCAGCTTCCGGATTCTGTGTTATTTGCCTGTGTCTGGGCTCTGCCCAGGAGTCCATTCAGTGGCCCAGTGAAAATACTGTTCTGTTTAATATGCTCCAACCAAGCATATTGTCAACAGTGAAAACAACATGAGTAGTTCATAACCATACGCATCAGCAATTAACGTATACACAGACCATTTCCATTTTTCCCTTGTGAGCTGTCTAACGTATATACAACCAACTTGGTTTGCCCTTGTTTCTTCTTTGTGTTTTGAAGAATCCCTTTGACAGTAAAAGGAAAGCAAACTTGGCCTTAATCATATTCTGTGTAGACCTCCAAATATCCCAGTTCTTCCTCAAAGCAGACATATATACTCCTTTGACCTCATATTCAAATGGGCAACTATCTTTAGGATTACCACTCAAAAGATATTTCTTGGTACAGAATTTTACCTTAACTACTGCGGTCCTTTTGTTGTTCAAACTCACTTGCTTTAAGTTTTCCCTGGTTTTATCCCTCAGTCTTAATATCTTGCCAATTGGTTTTTCAAACTTTGGGTTTTATGAACAGGTTATAGCATATATCATAAAGCTCTCTTGAGTCTACATAAGGTACTCTTACTTATGAAGCTGTGTCAGTAGGTTGATATTTCAAATTAGTTTGGATTCTGATCTTACTTCCTGGGCCCCCCTTTAATTGCCAATGTTGAATTAACGATTTCCACGGGGTTTTTTTCGTCTTATGTTTTCATTCAAGTAAATTTATCAACCATTCCATAAACAGATGATGCTTCTAACCTACCTTACGTGGGTACGCCATTCTGACTCTTGTTGTAAATATAACTTATTTATTAAGTCTGTGGCCACGGACTGCCTGGTTGGTATTTTGGTGTTGCCACTCGCTAGCATTTTGACCTTGAGGAAGTTATTTCACTGTGCCTCAGTTTCTTCATTTGTGAACCAGGGAAGATAATAAAAGTACCTGTTGCCCTGTAGGTGGTGACAGTTAAGTCAGCATCTCATGGACAGTGCTTGGCATAGTTTTCAGCACCTAGAGTAGCAAATGGTATTTATTGTTAATACTACTGTGTGTAATTGGGGTGGATGGATTGCACGAAGGGAGAGGAACAGGTGCATGAAGGAGGGGGAGGGTTTAGGAAATGAGGTATTGCTAACCCGTGGTTCTTTCTCAGAAAGTATTATTATTATTCGTCATATATCTGTGTCTGTATTATTCAAAGAGTTTCTTCAAAAGCTGCAAACACATGTAAGACACCCTAGAACCGCCATAATAAGTACATTTAATCATTTTGTTCAGCAGATATTAAGAATCCCTTGTGAGCCAGCCAGTGGGAATATGGGAATCAGCATGGCCTTGGAGTTGACATTTCTAATGGAGATTTACACACTCGGTCTCCTCTATCTATATATCAATAAAGCCTGTATTTTTATGGCATCTCTTAATGAATTGATCACAGCTAGTTCTTGATTCAACCCTTCTCCTTTTACATTTGCCCTTGTGATCATACCCCTGGACTTCTTCCATGAGAAGCGCTCAGGGAGAAAAAAAAGGAACAATCAGATAACCAAAGGAAATGGAGGGAGGAGGGTGCCCATAATTTTGATAGATAAGCAGACGAGGCGACAACCTATAGGTAGAAATTCCAAAAGTGTTGCTATTCCGTTCTAGTCTACACATTAGGAATTAAAAACCGTACAGGACTAAATATGAGCAAGGTCCCTCCTAAGGGGCCTTAGACTCCAGATCGTTAGAAAGGGGTACAGACAAGAGTAGATCATTTTGTGTGCACCTCCATTCATCTTCCCCAAAACAGGAAGTGGGACGATACGGTCATCAGGAGCTTTGAAAAGAGAAATCGTTCTTTTTGAAAAGAAGTACCCAGAGGGGAGTCTATGAAAAGGACACAGTACCACTCATTTGCTTTGGTGATCCTGCAGGTTTATGGGCTCATCCCATCACGAAAATATTTGTGATGACCCAAACCTTTCTTCCACATCTACGGTTTCACAGAGTCTTTGCCCACCTGATCCAGCAAGTAGACCAGGGACCGCCAACGCGTGGGCTCGAAACCCGACTCGTCGTCTCATGCGTTACGCTCTAGAGAGGACTGCGGATCTGAATGTATTCGGAAAGAGAGACAATAGACAATGAAGACCAAGAAATAGCTCTGACGTCTGAAAGACACTCACTCGTCTGCATTCTGCCATTTACGTTACATCCACCAGGCCATTTCCCAAGGAGGCCTTGTAGGAGGCAGCTAGGAGACAGCAGAAGCACCCTATGGCCGATGAGAAAGTAGTATCTATTTCATGTTAGGTCGGGAATAATTGCAAAGTACTTGCGAGCCGGAAGAGGCATGCTGACCGAGATTGCTAGGCTGTGACCTTGCACGCCTGTCTCTCCCTCTTCAGTCTCTGCATCTGCACTTACTGTATCAGCTGTACTTATATCGCAGGGTTGTGGGAGAGATCAAATGAGAGGGAGCGCTTAGAGCAGTACCTGGCACAAAGTCAGCCTCTGTCATCCTCCTCAGGGAGGAGAGCTGGGATCACGGCACTTCATGTGTGTCCCCTGGATTATCGTGAACCGGGACAGAGACCTGGAGCAGAACGAGAAATTTGGAAATCGTTAATACATCAGACACGTGTTCGCAGTCTACGATTTATAGAACCAGAGCCCATGGAAGAGCTAAAATCATAGCATTTTGTGTGTGCATTGTGTGCATTGTTTCTCAGGGGAGAGTCTGTAACTCCTGCTACTTTTCTCACTGACCCGAAACCCCAGAAAGATTAAGAATCACTATCTTACAGGAAATACGGTAATACCCCCCCCCCATCCCCTATTCCCACATGGGTCTTTTTAAAAGATAAATAATTGAAACTCCCGGCAAAGTGTTTTATGAATACAACATTTTACTGGAGAATCGTTTTTTAAAAGGGCTCCATTTTATATGTCTGGCACTCATTTTTATAAGAGTTTTCTTCTATAAAACAAATTTGAAACTTTTGGTGAGTAGGTCTAATAGGAAGGACTTGGTTTTGGTGTCAGAATACACTCATTCGTTTTCAAAGCAATTTTTTTGCAACTTAATGTGCGTTTCAGCAACTGTTAGGAATATTAATTTTTAAATATACTGTATTATTTTTACGATTATTGTTCCTAATGGCTTCTTACAACTTGCCTGTATTTTTCTGATTATTTCCTGTCGTGGCTTATCTAATGATGTTTTTATTGTTGCAATTATGATTTTTAATAATCATTTGAACCCCATCTATCGACATCTCCTTTTAACATCTTTATTCTGCGGCACGAGCCTTTTGTGGTAGTGTCAGAAATGTTAATCTTCGAGGACAAAATACACGTGGTGGTTTTTACCCCTTTTCTCCATTAGTTTTAAACTAACAGCCTCACAGTTACTCCCTAGGATATAAAATGCAAATGGCAAATCTTAGTATCTCTTTCTCAGTATAGATATTATTCTTTTGGTTGGGTTTTAACCGTTTGCACAATTTATTTATGTTAAGCATTTTTCATATTTAAAGTGGCATATGAATTTTAACCTGCTATACATTTTAAATATATTTTCTGATTTCATCACCACTTTTGTTGTTCTCTTGACCTGATGAGAAACCTGCCGTTACTTTTAATCAAACCACTGTTTTGTGTAATTGATTGTTTGCTAAGATAATGGGATTGGCTGGATTAGAAATAATTCATTCCTCCTTTCAAACTACTAATCCAGATCAGAATTAATTACGTTCCTTATTTTGGTTGCATTAACTGAAGTGGACCCAATGTAAAAGCAAACAGCTCTCCAGCTGGATCCGCGTGATGACTTTTTATAAATTCAGAATTCCTCCAAAAGTACTACCCTATCTGAACCAGAAACTCCAGAATTTTTAAAGGCACTTTGTTTCTGTTTAGATCATCATGGAGCTATTATGAGGCTCTCCTAGATTATATAGTGTTCGGAAGGGATTATTGAGAAATCACATGAATGATGTTATCCAATGGTACGTTTTTGTTTCAACGTTTGAAAATAGAATTGTTTTATTAAGTTATAATTTCCGAGTAGTACCTGAGAGTGTTGCCTCGCCTTAATTTCCCTTGCAGTATGTTGTCAATTAGTTATGAACACACTTATTTTTAAATGCAATTCAGAAGCCTCTAATGGAGTCCTGTGGCAACATGAAGAATCCTTTTACATCCACGGGCACACATGTGTCAGAACCGCTTATGGTTTTGTTTCTGCACACGACAGAACTACCAAACCTGTTAGAGCTTAAATCATTCTGTTAGGAGTTCGGTTTTCACTTGCATGTGTCAGTAACGAAAAATAATCAACAGAAGCATCTTTGAAAAGCAATTTTAGATCATTAAAGATGTATGAATTTTGACAAAGCAGGCAGATTTCAGGCTTATTAAGAATATATTATGTCTCTCTGCTGGTGAAGCCCGAGAGAGGTATTTCTGCCTCTGTTCAAGAGAAAAGGTGTAGCCTCATTGTAACCTCATGAAAGATTAAATGGACAGGTCCAGTGAAAGACTCCGGTCTTAATCCTGACTGTTTCTACAGAGTGGTTGTGAGAAACAGCTTATTCCAGGCTGGATCCTGAAAAGAAACAGGACCTTGGAACAGTCTGTATTTCCTCACGGACTGACCACGTATGTGATGCGTCACTGCCCATCCGCTGTGTGGTCAAGGGCTGCTGGGTAATCATTCTCTGCACAGTGTACACGTGCCTTTTTCATAGTATAGTAAGTTTGCTCCATTTGCTTAAGGATTCAAAATAACCTCCCTTTTTTGTTTATTCAACGCGGAAGTTTGATAATCTGTAAATCCACAAGTCATTCGAGACAGAAGGTGAGGGAAGCACGATTTCTGTGGGTTCATCTCTCAGGTTGAAGAAAGACAGCATCAGAACACGCGTATATGGTTCCTCCAGGGCTCCCGTGTGGTCCTTTTCGCCCTTCATTGTGCAACCCTTACGAAACTACTTTGCTAAAAACGAACTTGCAAACGTTAGAATTATTTTCTACCCCCCCCCAAAAGTTTCTTTGTGGCCCTCATAGTTATAAATTTCCCAACTTCTTTAGTGAAAAGAGCCCTCGCCGTCGTAAATTTCCCAATTTCGTAAGTACAAAGAATTAATTCCATTTGTTCTACTTAGCCATTAAAGGATAATCTCAAGACGGAGCAGGGTGGGGGCATTCCAACACATCTGGGAAAGGTAGTGTTACCTGCATACTGTCCTTGCACATGCGGAGTATTTCCTGGAATCATGACCACATGAGCTGAAACGTGGATATATTGCAGTGTTAGAAGATAATGAAGTACATCTCTGTCGTGTGATGTGAATCTTATGTCGGCTGCAGCTACTCAATTTGCATGTAAATTCTGAAAATTTCCTTGTCCCATGTGACACTTCTGAAATGTCTGTCTGTTCTTTTTTTTCCTTTTTAATTTCTCAAGCTCACTATTTGGATAAGATAGTTAAAGGTACTGTATACTTGCTCTTTGTTGACATATCTCCATATATCTCTATATATAACTGTGTATCAGATCATACCAGGTATGAAATTAGACTGTTTCTCATGCATATTTTTTGTAAATTATAAATGAGGCTTACATTATGTGAAATGCCTTGGATTTAAAGGACTGAGACTTCGGTGTCTGTGTCTCATTTTTATAATTTTGGGTTATCACAGATTTCATCCCTATGTAAGAGCATTAGTTTTCACCGGAACCAAAAACTGAAGATAACAGTATATTTGCTGTTTTTTGTTTATGCTTCTTTCTTTCTTTTTTTTTTTTTCTTTGCCTTAAGAGCTTCGCTGTTGGCAGTTCAGCTAACGAGCCTTAAATTCTGCCTTGAAGAATCACAAACGCTTACTCTCTTATCACAGAATAAGAAATTGTCAATCTAAAGAAGATTCTGGATAATATATGTTGAGAGCAATCTCATTTATCCTTATATGGAAACTTCTTTGGCTTCTTCTAAATGTTTCAAAATATATGTGATATCATAATTTATGTTCTGTTATTTTCTGAGAAACAACAAAATTACCGTGCATTCCGTAAAACAGAAATGATAACATGGCTCAGCAGAAAACAGCAGATTCTCGTCTCTTCAGTTCTCGTAGAAATAGGTGGAAAATATTTTTTCAGAAGAGAAAACTCCCTCCCCCTTTCTCCTCAGATTACCTATTTTCTATTCCTTGTTTGTGCTTTTCATTAGAATATGACAATATTCATGGCAATATCCAGGCTTTCATATAATAAGTCTTGGGTGCGTGCAGTCAGCTGCGGCACCTGTCAGTGGGACGATTAAATCTTTCTTTTTCGTTAAAAACAAAACAAAAACGTTTGGAAGGAAAATTCACCTTTTAGGTATTGAAAATCCATAAATGCAGATGGTAATTGTCTGAAAGAAAAGAAGCAGCAGAATTAATCCTATCCTGACCTGATGGTATCCATAAGTATAATTTCATTTTGCCACAAGAGACTGTCAGAACACTCTTCTGCCTATTAGCTCTAATCTTAAGAGACAGACTGTCTCTTGGAGATATTTTCATTTCAAGTGCCACAGTGGAGGAGGGGAAACCGATATATGAATAATTCTTTTAATACAGACATAAAACAAACATCTTTAAACAGATCGTTCCCTTAAATTTCGTCACCTAGACAAGAGTAGCATTCTAATTATAAGAAGCCGGGTAACAAACCCCAGTGGCTATAGCAAGCACTTTGGGCCAATATGTATTTTGCGCCAAATTATAAATAATTCACTCCAAAGAGTTCTGATTAATAGCCCATTATTCTTATAGTTTTGGAGCATTTCTATCCTTGTTTCTGTCAGTGTCCCATCACACTCATAGACCAGAACACCAGAGACCAGAATTTACCTAAGTGTCATCCTCATAAACAGATCATTTGGCTGCCAGATATCATCAGTAGGAAGTGGCAAAAATTGTTTTTTTTTTTTTAATGTCATGTTAGACTGAAACAATTATAGATTTTGGATATATTAAATTATTTTAATTGTTTCCCAAATTTTCCCTCCTTGCCCATAAAAGCAGACAAGATAGGATATAAAGGTAACAGCATAAAAGCCTTAGGGAGATTGTCACAAAATATCACTCTTCGCTATCTGTCTTGAAGCACGTCACTACCGTGTTTTTGTTCAGTCTCTCAATGTTTTATTGTGGTCCTTATGGTATTTCATTTTGTCCGTCCTAAGTAATCAAATATGCACAGCTATTACATTTAGTTGGAAATCCTGTCGGTCCTGTCCCATCCGTATGCAGCCTGAATCCTGATGTTTGTTAGAATAGACGCTAAAGCTGCTTCACTATTTCCTGGGCTTTGCTTATTCTGTGAAAAGGAATGTACTCTTGGCATAAAGTATAGTCATCAATCCTGGCCTATACTTTGTGCACTTATTTAATGCACTGTAATTTCACATGAAGGTACGGCAACTCTGAGGCCAGATAAAATTAACGTTCTCTTGTTAACATCGTTCGCATCCTCATACCGGCTTCCACGCTTTTGAATTTAGAGGGAATTTTTTAAAGCAACGAGGTGCTTTAAGAAGGCACGTCCTGATGAGTGACCGCTACCGTTTACAAGAGATCGAAAATCTATGCCAGGGATTCTGAAATTACCTTGTCGAGGTGCTTTTTCACACCATACAATCAACCTTGCTGCTTTGCCAAAGGAAAAAAAAAAAAATTAAGTTAATTTTGTCTGGCCTGCAGCTAGTTAGCGGATTGTCGCATATATTTCTGTCCTGCACAGGTAAGTGGTGTCTCAAGGGTCAGGCCAATCAAAGATGCCACTTGGATAAGAATTAGATTCCTTAGAGACTGTTGCTGTTTCTATCCATGTGCAATTACAGTATTTGTGCTGTTTACAAAGGCCTGTTCCCACTAAGTGTCCCTTATCTGTTTATTTTAGGTGCGAAAACTTTCAATCCTCAAATCGCTTGTGTTTTCCTTCTTTGTCTCCTTTGACAGAGGGTTGTCCTGGTCTGTGCAACAGTAATGGGAGATGCACGCTGGACCAAAACGGCTGGCATTGTGTCTGCCAGCCAGGGTGGAGAGGAGCGGGATGTGATGTGGCCATGGAGACTCTCTGCACAGACAGTAAGGACAACGAAGGAGGTAAGAGATGCGGAGCGTGAAAACAAGCGCGTGCCAGAGCGCGGGTTCGTAAGTTACACAGTTACCTGGGTGCCAAAAAAATCCGATCCCCGTACGTGACGTGGACTGAAAACCATAGGCGCGCCGATAGAGTGATTTTGCTGTTTTCTCTGAAACAAATGCAAGCTGATTCTCATCCAGGGAAAAGGCAAGGGAACCACGCTGCTGACTGTATAAAGTCCGTTGTTCTCCCTTGCTTTGCCTCACCTCCAGGTGACAACTCTCCTCACCACAGCGCGGGCAGTGTTTTAATAACTAAACGTTCCAAAACACGCGGGGCACTTCGCAAGCTCTTCGGATGAAAGGCGGGGGTGGAGAAAAGTCAAGTAGGAAGGAAAGAGAACAATCTCCCTGAAGCTGCGTTCTTGGCGTCTTTTCATCCTAAACGTCACAGCCGGCTAGAGAATCGCGATAGTCCACCCAGTGTAGGCCCTTGGTTAAGAAATCAGTCTTTCCCCTGTTGGGCCCATCCTTCCGTCCTCCGTGCTGCTGTCTTCCAATTTCGGGAGGATAAGGAGGGAGGGCTGGGGATTACTTCTCCGGCGGGAAAGCAGGTGCACCTGACAGCTGCTGGGTTTGGGCATAGCTTTAGGACTGAGTTTTCGGAGGGATTCGGTTCCTATCGGGGGCTCCGCGGTCCCTTGCTCTGTGAGTGAGGATGGTTGCCTACCCGCTCCTTCGTTCCACCTGCTCTTTAGGGAATGTCCACGTGAGCAGTAGAGTGTGGGGAAAGGTGCAGGTTTAGGAGACAGATCTTCACTCTGCCCGGTGCCTATGAGACTTGACAATTGCTTCATCTGTAAAATAGCAACAGTAGAGTTTGGTCAAGGACTGAGGGAGAGCCTGGATGCAAGGTACTTAGCATGCTGCAGACACGTAGTAAGTCGTAAGTAGCAGCCGCTGTTACTCAGTCTTCCTTTTGCTTTCATCTGGCCTCGTTGAAATTCATAGGAGGTTGTCAGGGAAGATTTAACAGTCTTTTCTTTCCTGCATAGAGTGGACCTCACTACTGTTCTCTAGGAAGCAGAGTGACCAGGACCAACCCTCAACCTCCCCATCACGCACATGCACACACATACACATGCACACACACATACACACACAGGCATGTGGACATACACACACATGCGCAAACACAGGCACGTGCACAGACATTCACACACAAGCACACGTGCACATGCACGCAGACATGTGGACACACACACACACACACACACGCACCCACACAGGCACAGCATGCACACACACACACACACACACGCACACACTAGCTTGTGCCTACCGCCATTCTCAAACAAATGTTGTTTGTGCCTCGTCTTCCTGACAACGGCGGCCATTCTCCCCTTAGTTGCTAGCAGACTCTTCAGGTTTCCCTATTTTTTTTAACCTGGACCATCTAGAAATTTGAGCCACAATTTTAAGCCAAAGCCTCTTTTCCTTTTGCTCCTGATAGATACGTTGGTCCTTAGCCCTCAGAGCCTTTTCTGCCTAACGATACCTTGTCGCCTCGATCCCCCTTAACCGTGGGCTTTGTAGGAATGGCAGCCTTAATCCTCTCCCACCGCAGCCCAGATGGCAGCTTTCCTCCCTGCTTTTCCCCAAGAAGCCCCTGCCCCATTGTTTTCTGTTGCCTGGGGAGGGAGGAGAGACCTTCTCTCCCTCCTTGATCGTATATTCCAGGTTTTGTCTTCTAAAAGGAGATTGCACCGAGGAGGTTACGGACTCTCTCCGAGGGAAGCAACTGGCAGGGCTGGATCTGCAGAGACATGGCAGAGTAATTTAGGGGCTAATCAACTCTTTAGTGTGGTTATCAGCCAAGGAGGCTTTTCCCTTGCTTCAAAATGTATCAGCCGCGAATTGGCCTGTTCCCCCTTTGTTTATTCTCATTAGCATGAAACCATGCTATCTCTAGGCTTCCCTCTCCAAGGAGAAACCTGAGCCGACGGAAGACCTCTTGTGGATTCTTTACTTATCTCCTATAATTTGTATTCCTGTCCCTAACCTAATTTTGTTGATCTTGGGAGAAGGTAGCTCAATGCCAGCTGTATTATACCCGGAGATCTTAACCCGGGTGCCTTATAACCTAAGCTACACGGTTGTTTGAACTGAAGCGGGGACTACGTGAATAGAGACGAGTCAAGACACACAAGCTGGCCAGTACGTGGGCTATCGGTATCATGATGTGAGGTCAGTACAGCAGAACGTTTAAAATAAGGACCGTACCTGAAATGTCAAGACGTATGCTCACTCGTGCTGCTATAGATCCGTTGTTCAAAGCCTGTTGGTCAGACGATGAATTAGCCAGAAAGGAGCTAAGTGACTGAGGAAGGAGAGCAGATGACGAGGCTGATTTGGCCCTGGCCCGCATGTCATACGAATAGCCACTAGTTCAGCCTGTGCAACATTATACGACACAAGAACAAAGAAGATTGCTTAGTATCCCCGGAACTAAAGAAGGAAGATACATGAAAAAATTTTTAGAGGGGCGCCCGGGGTCACTCAGTCAGTGAAGCGTCCAACTTTTGGTGTCAGCTCAGGTCATGATCTCACAGTTCGTGGGTTCAAGCCCCGTGTCAGGCTCTGCGCTGGCAGCGTGGAGCCTGCTTGGGCTTCTCTCTCTCTCCCCCCCCCCGCCCCTCCCCCATGCACGCTGTCTCTGTCTCTCTCAAAATAAATAAGTAAACCTAATTTTTTTTTTTAGAAAGGACAACACATTTGGGTAGATAGTGGCATTTTTTCCTTAGATCAAGCGTCCTCCTTTCACTCTAAAACGTGCTTTTCTTTACCAAATCCGGCTTGACCCATCTGCTGCCTAAGCCTACGGATCCTCAAAATCTAGATCTCACGAAACAGGTGTTCGTCTTTGCCCACAGAGCCCGACTGCCCCTTTATGTCTCTAAAATGCATAAGAGACAGCAGTCTTATGAGGGAATTCTTCAGGAGGCCCGGAAGGAAGAGACTACCAATAAAATGGGTTGCAGGAATCTATCTTTAGCCACTCCCCTGACACCCACATGGTCGTGTCGTGGGAGGTGACTCTCCTGTCCGGTTGGACCCGGTTTCTTTAAGGCTCAAACACTTGTCATGCATGTAAGGCCACCAGCCTTTCAGAACTAAGGGCAGTGTTTTACCTACAGTACAGGCCCTGACAAAGATCCCAACTCTTAATGGAGTCAACCAGGCTCCTCTCCAACATGCTTCTCAAATCTAGCTCCAGGTATCAAACAGAGGTTGTTAGGGAAGATCATCTGGACAAAGGCAGGCAGTGGAATAGAAGATTTTTAAGTCACCCGGTGGAAGTGACAAACGAATGGTCGCTGGACCGGTAATTGTCCATAACATCTCCTAATGGAGCGTGTAGACACTTTGGAAACCACGACACTAGATCCTGCCCTCTCTGAGGAAGCTTTCCGAGCAAAGGATCAGCAGTGCATGGCCGGCCTTGGCTTACGAAGACTTCTCCAACTCTTCCTTCGCCTGCAAAGTTAACCTCCCTCGGGCTCAGCCGTTGCCCATTCCTATCCCAGAACTCGCTCTGATGGTGAAGTTGCTAAGATCAGAGAGAGGGCAGGTGAAGAGCTGGGAACGGGTCGCCCTGAAGTGCAGCGCGACCTGGGCTGGGGTGTCAGACCAGGACCCTGTTTTGCCTCATTCCGTAGGTTCTGGAGTGTCTCCATTAGCCTCTGAAACGGCCCCCCGCTGTGGAACACAGGCTGTACCCTAGGCTTTCACCTTCCCCTCCGCTGGGATAGCCTTTGTATTTCTTATTGCCACCAGGAAAGACTCTTTGGTTGCACGTGATGGAAATTCCACTCAAACGGACTTAAGGTTTTAAAAAAGAAACACTTCTTAGCTTATATCACTGAAAAACTCAGAGATCACTGCACCTGGGTGTTGACACAATGGCAACAGAAATCTGGGCTAATTCATCTGTCAGCTCTGCTCCGTGCCACGGTGGTACCACTGTCTGACTGTCTCTTCCCCAGAATGACCCCCAGCGGCTCTACGTTTACATTCCACAGCATGATAACCCTAGTACAAGGAGACAACCTTGTTGGGTGGTTACTGCAGCCTAGGTGTGAGCCTGACCCTCGTCGGCCCGAAGTATGCCCCCTGCCCAAAGGAAAGTTGAGATTCTGTCCCCAGAAGAGAGGGGTATGGATGCTGGATAGACAGAAGGAACAGATTCCACTCCAGGGATATTAATAGCTGTCCACAGCACTTAGTTTTAGGATAACCAGGGAATACGCGCCAATAACTATTTCATATAACGAATAGATTCCTGTTCATCTCAGGAAGGATCTTCTTCTACTCTTTTTCTCCTTCTTTCCCCCCCCCGCCCCCCTCCAAATTATAGCCTTCTCACTCGAGAACGAGAAAAGTCCGTGCTTTCCATGCCCGAGATTGGCAAAGCAGCTCTCCGGCTCCCCCTACATACTTTGATAAGCATCCTCGCCCTTACCTAGCATACCCACTGAGAATCTCACTCAGTAGAGGCTTTCTTGATTTGATTTGATTTGTTTTAATGTTTATTCATTTTTGAGAGGAAGAGCGGGGGAGGGGCAGGGAGAGGTGGGCAGAGGATCCAAAGCAGGCCGTGAGCTGACAGCCGTGAGCCCAACGCGGGGCTCGAACTCACAAATGGTGAGATCGTGACCTGAGCCGAACCCGGACACTCAACTGACTGAGCCACCCAGGCACCCCAGGTTTCTCGATTTTAAATGGCTCCCCATAGCGTGAGCCCACTATGCAAGCCTCGGAATGCCAACACCTTGCCAAAGGCAATTCTGTCTACCTTCATAGAAACTCAAGATACTTATGAACAAGGTGATTTCTCCAAAATATGTGATCTCTGACAGTTGTTACCATGTTTTTATCTTCCTAACTAGAGTTCCCTCCGACATCTTGCTTCTCTGTCTGGTCCTCTAGTGGATAGGTCCCCTGTGGGTTCTTACAGCATGGGACTCAAGTCTTCTCTTAGAGACTGGGTGACTGAGGGCACAGAACTACTAAACTTTATGCAAGAACAGTGATATGCCAAAATACAATGCCAGCAGTGATGCGGCTTACTTGTAGGTAGAGTTTTTTTGGTTTTTTGTCCTTCGGAAGTATGACTTTCTGGGGATGTGTCAGGAAGAGGTACCTAGAACAGGTTAGTTTTGTTTTGTTTTGTTTTGTTTTTGTTTTGTTTTTTTTAAATTTTTTTTTCCAACGTTTATTTATTTTTGCGACAGAGAGAGACAGAGCATGAACGGGGGAGGGGCAGAGAGAGAGGGAGACACAGAATCGGAAACAGGCTCCAGGCTCTGAGCCATCAGCCCAGAGCCCGACGCGGGGCTCGAACTCATGGACCGCGAGATCGTGACCTGGCTGAAGTCGGACGCTTAACCGACTGCGCCACCCAGGCGCCCCAGTTTTGTTTTTTTTAAGTGGAGGCTGATGATAATGGAGAGGAAAGCACAACTCAGTAGAGGTTAGTCAGAAATTAGAAAGATAAAAACAGTAATGAGAGAGAGAATACAAAGGAAAGGTTCAGACTGCAAGGAAATGTAGCAGTGTGCTGGCGGTAAAAACAGAAATGGAAGAATGAATGAAATGTTAATGTAAGCAGCAGAAGGAGTGTGATGAATGGGCAGGAGCCGTCTAAGTTTGGAGATTACCAAGTGAAAATAGGAAATGTTTGAAAAGAGAATCTTAAGGACTTCTAGCAGGAAGATGAGACTGTTGTGTTCTCCAAACACATATTCAAATAAGAATTAAATAAATAAAAGAGAGAGTAACAGAAGTGGGAAGAAAGGGGGGAAATGGCTTTAATAAAGAAGAGGTGGCTCAGTCGATTAAGTGTCCAACTCTGGATTTCTGCTCAGGTCATGATCTCACAGTTTGTGAGTTCGAGCCCCACATTGGGCTCTGCTCACTGTAGAGGCTGTTTGGGATTCTCTTTCCCTCTCTGTCTTCCCCACCCCTGCTCGTACTCTCTCTCTCAGAATAAATAAATAAATGTTAAAAAATTATCTATAGCTATGGAAAAAAAAAAGTAGAGGAAGAAGAAGAAAAAGGGAGGGAGGGAGGGAGGAAGAGAGGAAAGAAAAGGGAAAAGGGAAAAAAAAGGATTACAGGAGATCATAAGTACTTCCCGAGAAGATTCCAGATATCAGAACACAGAACGGCATTCAGAGACTCAGAGCATTAAAATGTATTTTCCTGGGGCGCCTGGGTGGCGCAGTCGGTTAAGCGTCCGACTTCAGCCAGGTCACGATCTCGCGGTCCGGGAGTTCGAGCCCCGCGTCGGGCTCTGGGCTGATGGCTCGGAGCCTGGAGCCTGTTTCCGATTCTGTGTCTCCCTCTCTCTCTGCCCCTCGCCCGTTCATGCTCTGTCTCTCTCTGTCCCAAAAATAAATAAACGTTGAAAAAATAAATAAATAAAATGTATTTTCCTGGTGGATCATGATTTGGGGGACAAATTAGTATGAGTTTGAAAGACTCTAGGAGAGACTCAGGTTGTCTGAACCCTTTCACTCCCCACAGAATTTTTAGAGCAAAGCAAATCACATTCAAGGAAAGAGAAGCCCAGCTTGTACCCTTCGAAGCAAAGCTCCCAGTAGCTTCCTGATAGTGTATGAGAAACATGAGGTTTTCCCACGATCTCTGAGTAAGTTTTAGAGGCGGAGGAAAGCCAGAGGCACACAGGCTGAAACTCCAAGTCCACCCTCGTTTCACAGCCATTACCAGCGGCTGCCACGTCAGGCTTCGCAATGTAGAAACGGGCAGTGCACGGGACCTCTTCAGAAACAGGTCTCTGTGTTACACGTCTCCACCCTAAGAACCTCTGCAGAGGGCACCTCAGTGACTCAGTCGGTTAAGTGTCGGACTCTCAGTTTTCAGTTCAGGTTATGACCTCGCAGCTTCGTGGGTTCGAGCCCCACGTCGGGCCCTGTGCTGACGGTGCAGAGCCTGCTTTGGATTCTCTCACTCTCTCTCTCTCTCTGCCCCTCCCCCACTCATGCTGTCTCTCTCTCAAAATAAAAGATAGACTTAAAAAAAAAAAAACCTGCATTAACGAATTAATTTTTTGGTAGTAACCATAGTATACACACAGTGCTTTCTCAATGCCAATTTGCGAATTGCCATTTCTCAAACGGTTAACTGCTGTCAGCAACTTGCTGTGCATATTTCCGCTCCTTCTTCCATGAATTTATAGGCACATTTATGGTTTTAAAATTAAGTGGGATTAGTGCTATTCTAAATTTGATTCTGCCAAAGAACCTTAGAGATTTTTTTTCAGCCAGTAAGTACGAAGAGGCATACCTTAGTCTTTGTAAGAGAAGCACAGCTGTAGTCACTAATGTTACCACTACTCCGTTTGTGATAAGTGTTAGCAATAACCTCGTGTTGCTGGGTTTTTTTTCCCCGCTCTTAGTATAAAGACAAGTCTGTAGTGAATCTGTGTGTGTGTGTGTGTGTGTGTGTGTGTGTGTGTGTGTGTGCCTGCATATAAATCCTTATGTAAATGTACAAATACTTCTTTTGGGCAGATGTTAAGAAGCGAAATTTCTAGGTGGAGGGGTGTTTAAACTTTTTAATTTTCGTGGCCAAATTGCCTCGCATGTGGGTTTTGCCGCTATGAGCTTCATCAGAAGGAGAGTGCTTATTTCTCTGTGCCCATGGTCTGCAGGTGATCATTGTACAGAAACAAAACTGTCCAACAAGTGAAAAATAGGAATGTTGTCTGACAGGTGAAAGTGACTCCCATCTTTATTAATTTCATTTGCATTGCTCTAATTACTGGCTAGATTGATGATCCTTATCTATGTTTCTTGGCCATTTGTATTTCCTCTTTTGCTAATTGTTTATTTATTTCTCTGGCCCGTTTTCTTCCTATTAGTTGTTTGACTTTTTTTTTTTTTTTAATTTTTAGAAGTATTTTGGTAGATGCTACTTAACAAATTCTTTGTTGGGTGTGTTGCAGATGTTAGGTATCTTTCATCATGCAGAAGTTTTCCCTGGTAGGAGGCAGATTTTTATAAGGTTTATCTTTTTATGAATTCTGGGCTGTGTGTCTTCAAAAATAAATAGGGCCTTTTCCTTTGAAAGATTATACATAGTGTTTCATACGTTTCTTCTAATGCTTTTTATACCTTTGTGGATTGTTTAATGTCCAATTAATCAAGACCTCTATTTTAAAATAATAACTGTTGGGGTAAAAAAAGAAACCAGAATTCAAGGATTAGCATAGTACTGGGGGTTGGAGAAGGGTGAGCAAATAAAACCAGAAGGTGTCTCTGCTGCCCCTTTAAGACATCATTTTGACCTGTTTCAATCTAATTATCTGTAGGAACCGAATCCATTCTTCCCTTCCTTCCAGAAAAACATTGTGCGCTGACATAGTGCCAAGAAGGATACTAGATACTGGGGATATGATGGCGAGCTCAATCAGCTCTCAAGGAGCTTCCCAAGCCATTGTCTGAGCTGCTGGCTGAAGCAATTGGGACAAGGGCCTGGGGGTCAGGGCGTAGAGAGAGGTCACGGTCTCCAGGCAGAGGAAACCATCAGACTGAAATGTAGAGAATGAGGAGTTGGGACACACCTGGAACTTGGGAAACGAAAATGTCGTGGAGATCTTGTCAAGGGACCACGATGGTGGCTTGAAGGCTGGTTTCTAGGAAATGGAAAGAGACTGATTCAAGAGATATTTGGGGTGAAGGAAAGAAGGACCTGGTAATTGACTCAGTGCAGAGAAAAAGGAAGGGAGGAGTCAAGGATGACATTTAGGTTTCTACTTGGAGAGACTGGACGGATAGATGATGGAATCATTCACTGGACTAGGAAATACAGAAGAAAGCAGCACATCTAGAGAAGATTAGATGTGTTTTAGATGCACTAAGTTTTTGATGCCTGTGTAATATCCAAATGGAAATATCTGGAAGGCCGTTTGTAGATTTGAAGTACAGAAGAATGATCAGCCTGGAGACATACATGAACATAGAGACCAAACCCGTGAAGAGACCACTGATACAGAAGAACAACAAGAGTAGACAGAGACACAAACATGATCCCAGTTCCGTCATAAACGAATTTCATGCGTTTCACAGAATGGTGACTTAGAAAAGTAATGAAAGGTAGACCTGGACACTTCAAAAATTCTGAAGTCTATGGATAAATTCCCTCAGAATAATTTATATCTTAATTTATAATTTCTATCTCTACCTCTAACTTGGATGGGGGAAAGGGGCTTCCTAATATTGTGGGGAGGGGCGGTGGACATTATCTTTTGAGTAAAAACAGAAAATTCATTAAAAGGAGATTCACCTGTTGGGATGAGCACTGGGTATTGTATGGAAACAAATTTGACAATAAATTTCATATTAAAAAATAAATAAATTTAAAAAAATAAACCAAGGGGGAAAAAAAAAAACCAAGTTCAAGTAGCCATAGCTGCTGAAAGAAGAAAGTGAGTTTTGATAAGCAGGTTAAAGCCAGCATAGAAGTAACCTAGGAAGAGACTTGGAATCAGAAGTTTTAATAATCTGACAAAGTATGTATTGTCTAAATCCGCCCAAGACAATGTCAAGAATGATTTGAAGAGCACGAGGAAATAGGCTGGGGTAGAAACATTAAAGCAAGACCAGAGGCTGGCCAACTATGACCTCTGGGCCAAAGCCTGTATTTGTAAATAAAGTTTTATTGGAACACACCCATTCATTTCCGTAATGTTTATGGCTGCTTTCGCTCTATAAAGGTGGGGCTGAACAGTGTGGGACACTGCATGGCCAACAAAGCCTAAATTGTTTACTCTCTGGCCCTTTGCAAAGTAAGTTTGCCACCCACTGTTACAGTCCAATGGAAGCCTAAGGTAAGATGAGAACGTGTTTTAAAATGATAACCAAGCAAGAATTTTCAGGATTGAGTGGACAGAGCATAAACTAAATTATCTGCTTTAATGTAAAGCAGGTAATTGAATAATAATGTATAATAATAATGAATAACAACGATGAATAATAATGTAAGCAGATAATTGAAGTTGTTATTCAGTGGGTTTTGAGCACTTCTGATTTTCTTTAGATTTTTTTATGATTAATTCTATTAGAGATGATGTCTACACGAATACAAATTTAAGCTGACCTGATATTCCTGATACTACCTGGAATCTCAATGATTTTGAGAAGCTATTCCACAAAGACAATTTTACTACCCTGTACATTTGGGCAAGTGGGTAATCAACTTAGTTGTACTAGATAGCCCTAAGTACAAAGAATGACAAATGTTTTCCCAAGTTATAGGGAGCCAGATTCATAACCATCCATCAGTTGCTTGGGCAAGTTACTGATAAACTCTGCAGAAAAATAACAAACTGTGTGTCCCTGCATCTTGGCTGTTGAAAATGAGATTCCTTCTCTGATTGATGTTAGCAGAGAGGCTTGTAAAAATGCATTTCCAACTGATTAGTTCAGAAGGTGTCAATCTCACGCAGTTTTATGACCTGCAGACTACATGCCAGATGCACATTTGCTTTTCATAAACTAACAAAGATGAATGGCTAAATTTGAGTATTCTTCTTGGGCAACTGTACCATTTATTGCCTAAAGGAAGACACTGGGGGAGTAGTGTCAGGAAGGAAAGGATGGGGGCAGTTAACCTTTATTTTTCAAGATTAATGGAGATAAAATACAGTAATTGGAAGTACCTTCTCTTCCAAGTGAGTAATCTCTTTCTAAGCTAAAGGATGAATGTAAGGGAAAAATTTGCAAGAATATAAAATGTTTGTGTAAAATGATTCTCCCAAGCATATGCACACCCACTCAAAAGTCATGGAGTGAGAACTCTGAAATAGATCATAAAACACGTAATTAAAGATTCCTTATAAGGGGCGCCTGGATGGCTCCGTTGGTTGGGCGTCCAACTTCGGCTCAGGTCATGATCTCACGGTCTATGGGTTCGAGCCCCGTGTCGTGCTGAAAGCTCAGAGCCTGGAGCCTGCTTCAGATTCTGTGTCTCCCTCTCTCTCTCTGCCCTTCAGAACTTGTGTTCTGTCCTTCTCTCTTTCTCAAAAATAAACATTTAAAAAAAATTTTTTTAAGATTCCTTATAAAATCTCAATATATAATCATGAATTGTTTCTGGAAGGGTTTTATTTTTTAATTTTTTTGAAGCCAGAAATGATACTGAGACAACGGTTCAATAGTCTACTATAAAAATCTGAGTCTTAATAACTGCTTCTCTTTCTTTGAGAGAAAAATACATACAATGTGTTGCATTATCATATCTTCATGAAAAGTAAGCCTATAAGCATAGTTTTATCTTTCTTCCAAAAGTATGGAGAAATATTTAGACATTTATCATCTTCATGGCCTTTTGGCCAAGAAAGTAGCATTTTGATAAATTTATATAAAATTTCAAAGCTCGGTTTAATTTGATTTTCTTAAAATATGATTTAAAACTTTTATCAAAGGAATAAAACTGCCCTTTCAAATAATGAATGCATCTTTAAAAAACATGATGGACATCTGCATAAAAATGTAACTATCACAAGTAAACAATACATAAGAAGATCTGCCTATCAGAAATTCTGACTCATTGTGACTCATTGTGGTTAACAAAGCAATTAAAATACTAACGTGAAAGGAGCCCAACACTATAAATTTAATTCAAGTATTTGTGTATTCGGCTTGTTTTTCAGCTACAAGGAAAATAGTGAACAGACTTTTAGCTACTGTCTCTAGATAAACTAAATCTTTCTCAGTTGTAAGTGACAGAAAATCTAATCCAGACAGGCATAAAGAAGAAGAATATAGCTTGGCCTCTGCACCTGAAAAGCCCAGGAGCTCCAGTCCGGCCTGTTGTAAAAACCTTAAAGATGCCACTGTGACCTATTGTTTTTGTCTCCAGCTCTTGGCTCTGCTTCTTGAATGGCTGCATTCCGAACCAGGTTCTCCTGGATTGGCAGCTGGAGGGATGCAGTCACCCCAACCTCACAGCCGTACAGCTTCAAGCCTGGGAGGAGGTGGGGGGCGGGGTGCGGGGGGGCAGGACCTGCAGACAGTTCCTGAAATTCACTCCAGCTCAGCAAGTTCAGTTGAACCAAACATTTCTGAACCAAACGTGAAGGGGGAAATGCGAGTGGACAGAGAGGGAGGGATGGACACCTAAATGACTACGTAGAGCTGTTGCCCAAAGAAACAGAAGGGAGTATTAGGAGAAATCACAAGTGTTCCCTGCCTTCTGCTTCAGGTGTGCAAAATGACTTAAGGGCATTGATCCAGGGGGCACCTGGGCTCCTCAGTTGGTTAAGCGACTGACTTGATTTCTGCCCAGGTCATGATCTCACTGTTCATGACATTGAGCCCCGAGTAGGGCTCTCAGCACAGAGCCTGCTTGGGAGTCTTTCCCTCTCTCTCTGCCCTTCCTCTGCGCGCTCTGTCTCTCTCTCTCTCTCTCTCTCTCTCTCTCTCTCTCTCTCTCTCAAAATAAATAAATAAAATTAGGGAAAAAAAAAAAAAAGACATTGATCCAGGACCCCTCGTCTTTGGTTTCTGACCTTACTGTGTCACTGTTGACATACTTTTAGACTGGGCAACATGACTCAGTTTAGTCTCTTTTTCTTTTGTCTCAATTTGCTGTCAGATAATGGAGGGGAAAACTTACATTCTATTAATAAGAGTGTCCTCAAGCAAAAACAAATGGCTAGTGTGTTTTTTTGAAAATAAAAGTTACTAAAAAACACTCGTGTAAATAAAATACGTAGGTCAACTAGATATTTTCGATTGAGTTTGTCATAATAGGGTCACACAAAGACCTGATACCTGGGTTTAAAGATTTTTAAGACCATTTGATCTCCCAAGAATGATTTAAAGTCTTCAGAAACTAATATTTTATTACTCTGTACTGAGACATGTAATTGCCAAGCAGATCACAATTCATCTATCAGCTGGCCAGTGAAAGAATGATCTTAAGGGATAATGTCACCAAATCATCATAACCTGACACTCTTGTCCACTGATGAGTTGGTTTATATGTTTCAAGCAAAATACCTACATGGGGCATTGAATGTCATTTCCTATTGATGTTCCTGGAGAAGGCCCTAGCAGATTCTTTCTACCCGCTACACTTTTCATGTCACCAACACTGCGGGTCAGTTTTCTTTTCTGATAGGCTTCTTATCATTTATAATATTATGGCGTATTTACATTTGCCACATTTTAAAGTAACACCTCCCTTTTGGCAGAGGCATACCAGGGGCCCAGGATCCTGTTTAAAATTTGAGAGTTACCTTAATTTTATTTGGAACACACTTTACCTTCCTTGGGAAAGCTGTTTCCTTGAAAGATGGTTGACTAATCTCATCCGTTTTATGTTGATTTGTGTTTGCTTCATTTCACAGACTTTCATTTTCTGGCCCTTTCCCAAATTTTAGAACTTCTCCCTAAGCAGTTTCCTATCCATTCACCAATTGCACTCACTGTGTTAACTCCTAGTACGTTTTCTTTAAAATATAGAAGGCTTCAGTAACTATACTTAAAAATAATCTGGGGCGCCTGGGTGGCGCAGTCGGTTAAGTGTCCGACTTCAGCCAGGTCACGATCTCGCGGTCCGTGAGTTCGAGCCCCGCGTCGGGCTCTGGGCTGATGGCTCGGAGCCTGGAGCCTGTTTCCGATTCTGTGTCTCCCTCTCTCTCTGCCCCTCCCCCGTTCATGCTCTGTCTCTCTCTGTCCCAAAAATAAATAAAAACGTTGAAAGAAAAATTAAAAAAAAAAATAATCTATATTCTTTCAAGCTACTAATAGATTGTTCTAATCAGTAATTTTTAATTTCTTAATCAGAATCAGTCATCTCCGATCTAAACACTTACTCTGCGTGAAAGCAGCTGCAAATATTGTATTCATATTTCATCCGTTTCCAAAAAGTAGGCCTCCTAGAAATTACTCTCAATTGGGGTGGGGTGGGGGCAGAGATTCATTTCATACGAAAGAAAACGAACCAACAAACAAAACGTAGCGCACAAAACGTTAGTCACAGATTAAAAGAGGAGTTCTCTCACTGGCTTACACTTCTCTCTGCAGATGGGCTCGTTGACTGTATGGATCCTGATTGCTGTTTACAGAGTTCCTGCCAAAACCAGGCTTACTGCCATGGACTGCCTGACCCTCAGGATGTCATCAGCCAAAGCTTACAGTCCCCCCCGCAGCAGGCCGCCAAGTCCTTCTATGATCGAATCAGCTTTCTCATAGGGTCTGACAGCACCCATGTCCTACCTGGAGAAAGTCCTTTCAATAAGAGGTTAATGCATTTTTTTTTTCCTTACATAGATGTGTAGTGTTGTTATCAGTAGTTACGTGCACTTTTTACGAAGTGCTGATGACTGAATTTGAGGGAAGTGCTTTTTCTTTTAATGCAGTTTTTCCTCTTTCGGCAAATTCCTCACCAAACTTCGCGTTTCAAGCATTTTTGACACAGTTCACATACTTTGTCAATTTCAGCATCCGAGCCATAACGGGACATCCCATTAAGGAGTCGATAAATCTTCATTTAACTAGTTGATTTTGTTAGCACGGTTGGAAATGTTTCAAAAGAAGCAGTGAAAAGACCCCAAAAGGCAAAGCAGAAGTGAGCTTTTTTTTTTTTTTTTAGCTGAGCTCGCTAAATAATATAAATTATGAATTAATGTAATGGAACTGCTAACGGCATCACAGTAAGATTGCATAAGCTGTTTGACTGGTGCTTTACAGAGCAGTAATGACCTGAAAATAAACCAGTAAGTGAAAGCAGGTGTCTTGTGTCTCACTGAGTAAAAGAAGATGATTTACGCTGGAACTCCTGGATCTGCAGTAATTTAACAGCATTAATGCAGTTAGACCCAGCAGTTGATTAAAAGTTGTTGCACAAATGTGCCTTATTGCCCCTTTAAATCTTGTACTCCTTGGTCCCCGCAGATTTACGGATTGCCTCAGAATTAATTGGAAGGTATACTTTTCTTCATGTAAGCACCAGATAGATGACTTATGAAAAAGCGCAGTTTATAATTTAAAAAATTCATCTCTAAATTATTGGTCTTGATAACTCTCCAAAAACCAGATTGCAACAAATTAAAAACCCAGGGTAAACACCAGGCATTTAGAGAATGTGAATTGCACCGAATTAAAAGGGACATTGTCTTGGGAGTATTTCAGGTCTGGTTTGGGGAAATAACAAGTGTGGGTGATAGTGTTATTTTATCCTTAGGATGAATTAGCTCCAAATCATGGTACTGTTGGCCTGAGGAGACAAATGCTCATTCTGATTCTTCTCCTTTTCCCACAGCCTTGCATCCGTCATCAGAGGCCAAGTACTAACTGCTGATGGAACTCCTCTCATTGGAGTAAATGTCTCGTTTTTCCATTACCCAGAATATGGATATACTATTACCCGCCAGGATGGAATGTGAGTTAGTCCCACTGCACTCTCTTTTTTTGAAGTAGTTTCAGTATAAAAACTAGGCATTCTTCTATCACCCAATATGTGTTATTGTTCCATTTAATATAGAACTGCGACAACTTTTAGACTCCAGAAATCTGTGACGGTGCACATGACACAGACTTAAAGTCACGTGCTCACACAGCGCTTTAAAAGTTGAGCTCATGGGGTGTGTGGGTGGCTCAGTCAGTTGGGCATCCGACTTCGGCTCAGGTCACGATCTCGCGGTCCGTGAGTTCGAGCCCCACGTCGGGCTCTGGGCTGACGGCTCAGAGCCTGGATCCTGTTTCAGATTCTGTGTCTCCCTCCCTCTCTGACCTTCCCCCCATTCATGCTCTGTCTCTCTCTGTCTCAAAAATGAATAAACGTTAAAAAAATTTTTTTTTAAATAAAGATAAATAAAAGTTAAAAAGTTGAGCTCATTTACCAAGACGTGGTAACAGTGTTGTGATTTTGTAGAATTTTCTTTGTCTTAGAAGGTTCCCGTTGAAATATTTCGAAGTGATATTTCATAAGCTCAGATGGTTCTGAAAAAAAGAGTAGATGGGTAGACAGATAAAGCAGATACGGGAAAATGTTAATGAATTGGTAAGTCTAAGTAAAGGGTATATGGGTGTTCATTGTATAATTATTTGCATACTCATAGATTTGAAACCCTATGATATAAAAGTTGGGGGGAAATCGGCTATCTTTATAAAGCATATTTATTTATGCAGTTGAGTGTTGTTGGAAGCTGTATGGGATCCAGATAATTCACTGAGCAATCTTGTTTTCTCTTAGGTTTGACCTGGTGGCAAATGGAGGGGCTTCCCTGACTTTGGTATTTGAACGATCCCCATTCCTCACTCAGTATCATACGGTGTGGATTCCGTGGAATGTCTTTTATGTGATGGATACCCTAGTCATGAAGAAGGAAGAGAATGACATTCCCAGCTGTGATCTGAGTGGATTTGTGAGGCCAAATCCTATCATCGTGTCCTCTCCTTTATCCACCTTTTTCAGATCATCTCCTGAAGACAGCCCTATTATTCCCGAAACACAGGTAGAATATTCTAGCAGGCAGTCCTTTTTAAGGAAACCGTTTTTCCGATCGTGCAGTGTCCCAAGAATCTTTAAAAAGGGTTGCAGAATTCCAGCACTATCCTAAATATTCTGTAGAATGAAACATAGAATGTGGGGTGTGTGTGTGTGTGTGTGTGTGTGTGTGTGTGTGTGCTAGAATATATAACACTGTGGTAGGATATCTAGTTATTTCTTAAAGACCTATTCAAAATACTTTTTTGTTCAGGCTGTACTATATATGTATATATTTACTGGTTGTAGCCAAATAGAAAAACAGCTTAAACTCAACTAGCTGATAACGTCTTTGCTCATGCACTCACTTGAAAAAGCTTTTGGTACCTGTATGTTCCTGACCTCCTGGTGGACATGGTAACAATTAATTATGGTCATTATTCTCAGTAACTTAATGTTTTATTATAATTGTAAGTAAAAAATGTTTCAGAAGAGATGACTTTTTGATTTTTAGCAGCAAATATTTATTAATTGTCGCAAGATATTTTTACCTAAAAAGCTTGATATTAGGTCTTAAGTTCTAATAATTTATAGCAAAGCCTATTCTCCTCAGGAAAAAAAGAAAACTAACTTTTAAAAAAATAGCCATACTGTCACTATTCCTTTTATCTACTGAAATATCTGGAGATTTTTTTCCTTCCTATTTGTTTTCAGTTAAAAATAATTTTGAGGGGCACCTGAGTGGCTCAGTCGGTCGAGCATCCGACTTTGGCTCGGGTCATGATCTCATAGTTCGTGCATTCGAGCCCCGCTGCTCGTGCGTTCGGGCTCTGTGCTGACAGCTCGGAGCCTGGAGCCTGCTTAGGATTCTGTGTCTCCCTCTCTCTCTCTGCCCCTCTGTCTCTCTCTGTCTCTCAAAAATGATTAAATGTTAAAAACAATTTTTTTTAGATAATAATAATTTTCAGTTTGGGGCACCTGGGTGGCTCAGTTGAGCGTCCAACTCTTGATTTCGGCTCTGGTCATGATCCCAGGTTTCTGGGATTGAATCCCACATAGGGCTCTGTGCTGATAGTGTGGATCCTGCTTGGGATTCTCTCTTCCTCTCTCTCTGCCCCTCCCTTGTAGACTCTCTCTCTCTCTCTCTCTCTCTCTCTCTCTCTCTCAAAAGTAAATAAATAGTTTTTCAAAAGGAAATAATTTTGAGGTTTTAAAGATAGGACATTAGGTACAATAATAATGGACTTTATTCATAAATAGCCAAGTAAAAATATGTGGTCTGTAAAATAACAGCAGCACATAGCCGCTTTGTCACATTCATTCTTCGAGTGTTTATTGAATACCTGTTCTGCACCAGGCGGTGTTAGAATGGAATGAAGCAGTAAGCCAATCAGATGAATGCCTGCCCTCAGGGAGCTTGCCAGCTAAGAGGGGGGAGAGACAACAAACAGACAAATGTATGTCAGGTTATGAATAAGACTCATTTTTCAAAGGTAAAACAGGGTAAAACAGATCGGGGTGCCATTTTACGAAGGGTGGTCCGGGAGGATCTCTTTGATAAGTTGATATTTCAGCAGAAACTTTAAGAAAGTGAAAGAGTAGATAGAAGGGTCTTCCAGACAGCATAAGGAGCAAGGTCAGAAGCTCCGGGGGAAGAGCATGCTTGGCCTATTCACAGAACGGCAAAGAGGCCAGAGGGTAGGGCTTGAGTGAAGGAGTGACGCCCAAACCCAGAGTCATTGAAGATGGTGGCAGGGTCAAGGACCGTGTGTGTACTTTGAGTCATTGGAAGCTGTTGGAAGCTTTAGAGTAGAGCAGTAACGGTTGCTGATTTCCTTCTTAAAAGGATCACTGTAATTGCTACACTAAGAATATTTTATGTTGGGGAAAGGTTCAAATAAGGAGACCAGGTGGGAGACAGTCTCAGTAAGTAGGAGAAATGATCGTGGCTTGAACAAAGGTGCTTAGGGTGGAAGGTGTAAGGAGGGGACATGTACGAGCAGAGTCCAGGGGAGAGGTTGGAAGGAAAGATATTAAACCTGGGGGTCATCAGTGTTACGGATGAACATAAAGCATAGGATGAGAAAGAACCCCCAGGGAGGGAGTACAGATAGAGAGCAGAGGAGACGAGCCGAGAAGGTCCAGGATAACAGGTAAGGAGAACTCTCACAGGCAACTATGATGCAGAAGAGACCCCTGGATGATATGCTGTGTAACCAGGCCGACTTTGGGCTGAAGCTTTTATTAGAAATTCACTGTAGCCTTATGCACTGTAGTGCTTCCTCCCAGGGGTCATCGTGTAGTCAGGCTGAGCTCCTTGCCAGGCCTTAAATAGATTTAACCTTGAAGCAGTGTCTGTCTGTCTGTCTATAGGGGGCAAACTTTCAGCAAACCGAGTCACTGAAGTGGGTTGCAGGTAGTCAACAGTTGCAAGAATACATGAAGGGTTCTTTTCCCCATTCCATCAAACAGTCAACCAACATTTGGTAGAAATTTACTGAGAGTCTAATGTGTACCTGGTACTCTACTAGGATAAAAAGATTAGTGAGGCATGGCTCTTGCCACTCTAAAGTGTGATCGAGATTTGAAAGAAGAACTCTGAAAGTTCAAGAGGGGTCCATTCCTAAAGAAGCCAAAAAAAAGCATCACTGAGGAGGTTGACCTTCAAAGGAGGGAAAGGATAATCCAGATGGAAGAAAATGTGTAAGCAACCACATGGTGGTAAAACCAAATAATGTCATATGAAAGCTGATGGACCATTTAAATGTAGGGCATATAAAGGGAAAGCCTGAGGCCAGGTTATCATACAGTGGAGACCTTGAATTCTTTAGGCAATATGGAACTGGGGAGCCCATGGCATTTTTCCAGATTTCTCTAACGCTAACTCAACTGACAAAATGTGTAATTGCTAGAAGGAAACAGACGGATCGGTGAACTGACTAGTGTTCGCTGTATTTCCATGCACGTCCAGCACGGAGACGGAAGGTGCCCAACATGCACAATGGCACTGGAGAAGATGAAGCAGATTAGACTGAGATTTGGAAGGTAGAAGTGACAGGATGTATTTCTTTATTTTTTTTTTTTGACTGGATAAATAATTTTATTTATTTATTATAAAATAAAATACTCATTAACTTATTATCAAACAAAAAATAACAATAACAAAATTAGAGAAAGTAAGCCTTTGTGTTTGTAATTTTACTCTGTTTTTTTCGTTTTATTGCGCTTTCTAACTGAATATGTAATGGGGTGAAGAATGAGGCTTACAGATCAGACAGCTGGTAAAAAAAAAAAAAAAAAAATAGGCTTAATGGTTTATTTTTTCCACTCTGGCTAGATTTACTTTTCCCTCTAATGCAAAATAACATGGTCAAGTTCAATTACATAGGCGAAACACATGTTTTAATGAATCAAATTACAGATATTTGTTCCATGGAAGTAGGTTAATGATGACAAAGATAGTAATCAATTATTAAGATAAGAATAACACATGATATCTTGAATTAGAGACGCAGCCTCTAGAAGATCACAGGAAATATATATTAATTAAGGAAAGGACTGCCTTACGTATAGAAAACCTACCAGATTTATGAGAAATTATTTTGGAAATAAGAGGAAACAAATTATATGCCTTAGGGTTCGATCACTTACATTTTCAGAGCCATTCAAGAGTCACAGAATCTATTTTTCAAGCTCACCCATTGGTATTTCACCCCAAAGATAGAAGAACAATGAGTTCTATTTTCATTATACATCCTGTAGCCTACAGCCACACAACAATGCTGTCGATCTTAAACGTAATGGTCTCCCTGAGTCTAACAAAGCTCTGGAAAGTTTCTGTATGTCCGTAAACTATTTTGCCTGAGACAGTCCGTGGCCGGAATCCGTTGGCGTAGTTGGGAAGGAAAACCCCACTTGTAATAAATGGGAACAATATCTGTGAGAGCGTAGCGATGCCTTCTTGATCCACTAAATTGCCTCACATCTCTCTTCATGCCAACACTGGCTCACAGGACAGCATGGAAGTTTGCTTAGCCCACTCTTTTGTGCTGCTTGTTTATATTGAAACTGACCACCACAACCTCACTGTCGTGGGTTCCACTTAAGTCATTGAAACTCAGAGGTGACAGCTAAGCATCAATCCTAGCTGCTCCACGCGAGAGGAGCTAAGTGCCACTGACCACTGGATCGCCATTCTGAGATTTTTCTAACACAATCAGATAGTCCTTTCTGTCTGAACAAAGAAGCTTGATAGGACAATATGAGGAAAGCTTTGCGAGTGTTAACTTAATTCTTAGTAGAGAAAGTGTTGACTTCCTGGTGCGGATCCTTGAGCATAAATGGCCTTGTGCACTTTGCAATATGTGTCTTGTGGTAAACCTGGGGAGAGTGATCATTAGTAACCAACCTAATCGGTGCTTCCTAATTAGCATCTGAACCCTCTGGAAAGATTTTACACACGACGTAAAATATATTTTCAAAACAATTAATGTTTTGGCCTATGTCGGTATGCCTTTGTTAGCATTCATGGAGCCAGTCACATCGATGGGTAGGCTGGAGGGTTAAGAATGTGATTTTTACCAGTTTGTAAAGGAGATCATTCGTAGGCAGGTGGTTATTTTAACTTTTTACAGTCCAGCTTCAACTCGAAAAGGATACATTGAGTGTCTTGCCTGTGCATTCAGTAACGCATTAGTTGTTCTCTAGGGAGAAATTTATGCAGCTCCGAAATACTAGTCCATCCACCATCCTATCAAAAGTCAGTGGTGAGTCCTCACTCAGTGTCTACTTATAAGGACTTGCTATCGTTCTGTTACCTTTCCACATGGATGTGGAATTTGCTACAATTTAACCCAAACGAATTGGTCTTGTTTTGTTATCACTCCTATCTTTCTAGGCTGTGACCAGTCAGCTGCTGAGGCTACAGGCCCAGGTTTCATCCCTAAATGAGCCAGCTGGCGTAGGCCAGATCTTTGGCCTAGACCACATCCCTGCGCTAAGCCAGCCATCTTACAAATGTCTGCTCTAATTCTCCAGGGTGATGGGGGTGAAAGATGGGTTAGTGAGAGTCGGCTGTGACTATAGGCCAACAAGTCAGTGCATGTCAGCCCGATGGAGCAGTTACAGGGACTTCCGTGTGAGCAATAGCACCTGAGGTATGATTAACTCAAAATAAATGACAAGAAGCTTTTAGGAGGAGAGAAATTGGGCTGGCGGCAGAGTTATTTTTAATTATTGAATAAAGTCACAGCTCAGATGTGTATTTGTGAAGAGCGACTCTTTGATGTCTTATTTTAGTTGTTCGTCTCAATTCTGTGGAATCTTTTTTTTTTTTAATTTTTTTTTTAACATTTATTTATTTTTGAGACAGAGAGAGACAGAGCATGAATGCGGGAGGGTCAGAGAGAGAGGGAGACACAGAATCCGAAACAGGCTCCAGGCTCTGAGCTGTCAGCACAGAGCCCGACGCGGGGCTCGAACTCACAAGACGGCGAGATCATGACCTGAGCCGAAGTCGGACGCCCAACCGACTGAGCCACCCAGGCGCCCCTGTGGAATCTCTTTTACCTAATAGTTATCCACGATCGCAGTTTTAAGCTTCCGCTTTTTTCATACCTAGGTACTCCATGAAGAAACTACAATCCCAGGGACAGATCTGAAACTTTCCTACTTGAGTTCCAGAGCTGCAGGCTATAAGTCAGTTCTCAAGATCACCATGACCCAGTCTATTATACCATTTAATTTAATGAAGGTTCACCTTATGGTGGCTGTCGTCGGAAGACTCTTTCAGAAGTGGTTTCCTGCCTCGCCAAACTTGGCCTACACTTTTATATGGGATAAAACAGATGCGTATAATCAAAAGGTCTATGGTCTATCTGAAGCTGTTGGTAAGTTCCTCATCAATATATTTTCAGCCAAAAAAAAAATTATCTTGAAGTCAGAACTAATATGATATTATCTTGAAGTCAGAACTAACAAATCACCCACGAAACTCATTGGATAAACAGATGGGGAGGCAGTAAGATTGTCCGTGGGGAGTTCTAAGCTGGTTGGTTGAGACCTACCATGGGAAAAGGGAGTGTATTTCCATATGATGAGACAGCATCCCTTTTTTCTGACTGAAATTGTACATTAGAAAACGTTCTGAATGACAGTCTACAGTGTCCCATCCTTTCCTCCCATGTTCTCCTTCCTTACTGTTCTCCTTCCTTTTCTCGTTTTTTTTCCTTACAACTTTGTCTCCATAGCTTTCCTTATCCTTTTTGATGTTTTCCGTATCTGACAATTAGGGTGGTTTCAGCTCACAAGGGTATTTGAGAGGATATAGACAATATTTGTGTTCAGAAATTATCTCAGATCTTTTGACTAGAAGGAGTCCATTCAGTGCAATGACATTCTTAAAACATCGGGTAAAAAGAGGTTAGAGTGGAAGAGAGCCAAAGCATAAGAGACTCTTAAAAACTGAGAACAAACTGAGGGTTGATGGGGGGTGGGAGGGAGGGGAGGGTGGGGGATGGGTATTGAGGAGGGCACCTTTTGGGATGAGCACTGGGTGTTGTATGGAAACCAATTTGACAATAAACTTCATATATTGAAAAAAATAATAAAAAATAAAACATCGGGTAAACCAGTTGTTTCACTGAATGATGGGACAGTGTGATCAAAGATTGATGTGAAGAAATGTATGTATGGTATAGCTTCACACTCCACCCAAGAACAGCAACAACCGATGAATGCTTTTTGTTCTACCAGTTTCTACCTGAGAGTATTCTTATTCTGGAATTAATATATACCTTGGGCTTGAATTAGTTCAATCAGATAATTACCACTTCTCCCTCTGCTTTGTTCTAAAATTTAAAACCCATGTTCCATTGTGACTCTGAATCTTCTCATTTGTGATTTGTTCACATTAATCTACTGCTGGTGTTATTGTTCATTTCTGATAGTGATGTGAATATGATGCCATAATCAGACTATCTTTTTTGCTATATTGAACCTTACTTGTTGTAAATATCTTCCACAACTGAATACTCTTGGAAACTACACCGCTATAATTATTCAGATGGAAAATGTAATTTTTAAGCTGTTATCATCTGATCACCACCCGGGGCTGATTTGTCTGATCTGATTACTTAACCAGGTGCCCAGTCTGGTCTTCATTTTGTGCTGTGGACCCCTTGTGAAAAAGTGGTGTGAGGGGAAAAAAAATACTAATTTCCTATCAAGTCGATAGAAAAATAATACTTGAAGATCAGTTTTTTTTTTAGAAAAATACCTTTTATGTGGCCAAATCCTCTCACATAGAAATAAACGCTACTCATAAATGAGTAGAAATATAGTATTAGAACACGACTACGAAGAAAGGCGTTTTATCAAAAACAGTACGTTGCGTCTCTGCCTGTAGCTAAGATGAACTGTGATTTGTCTTGATTCCAGTTTCAGTTGGATATGAATACGAGTCATGTCTGGACTTGACTCTGTGGGAAAAGAGGACCGCCATTTTACAAGGCTATGAATTAGACGCTTCCAACATGGGTGGTTGGACATTAGATAAACATCATGTGTTGGACGTTCAGAATGGTAAGATCTTGTTCTCAGTTGATTTGCTTTCCTGCGGATGGATTAGACTGTGGCAACATTTCATCCCATGCATGCTGTAGGATTAGAAGTAGGAGAAAAAATATATGTTTCCGGGGCGCCTGGGTGGCTCAGTCGGTTGAGCGTCCAACTTCGGCTCAGGTCACGATCTCGCGGTTCGTGAGTTCGAGCCCCGCGTTGGGCTCTGGGCTGATGGCTCGGAGCCTGGAGCCTGTTTCCGATTCTGTGTCTCCCTCTCTCTCTGCCCCTCCCCCGTTCATGCTCTGTCTCTCTGTGTCCCAAAAATAAATAAACGTTTAAAAAAAATTAAAAAAGAAAAAAATGTTTCCAAGACCATAGAAGTCTGAAGTGGGAACTACCTAACATTCTTCTTGCGGACTTTGAAACATTCGTATATTCATCACCAAAATAGTTTTCCCATTTGATTATAAATGACTTTAATGCTGCATTGAAAGTACTCTATGTGGTCGTCCCTACCACAGATTTTCTAGGAGTTTCTATATCTATAGTCAGTCCGTGAGTTGATCCACAGTGCTTCAGGAAGGCTTACCAAAAAAGGAGTGGGAGGGGACTTTTTTAAAAGTAAAGAAAAAATGAAAATCCATGTACTTTCCCAAAATATTTCTCTTGTTTGGTAATTTTTTTAATGTTTGTTTTTTGAGAGAGAGAGAAAACAGAGTGTGAGCCGGGAGAGGGGCAAAGAGAGAGGAAGGCACGAAATCCGAAGCAGGCTCCAGGCTGTGAGCTGTCAGCACGGGGCCAACGCGGGGCTTGAACTCACGAACCGTGAGATCATGACCTGAGCTCAAGTGAGACTTCACTGACTGAGCCACCCAGGCGCCCCACCAAAATGTTTCTAACAGATCTTAATCCTTAAGTAGTCTGAGTATGTCGATTTTTATTTTCAGTTCTTAAATTGTATGTGAGAAAAAACATTGTTCTCTTGCTCAAACTGGGTTCCTATACTCTTATTTAACTTTGTAAATATGAGGGAAAAAATACATGAATAATTTGAGAAAAGAGCATTCCTTATAGTAGGCCTTACACTATAGGTGAATATGCCCTGGAAAACCATGTATCAGATATCACAAACCAAAAGACCAGTTACTTGACAAAATTTGACCAGCATAGTCTCATAAAGAATATCATTGACATTAAACGATTTCTGTTGTCCTCGCTGTGTGTCTAACATTTTGCCCACACGCCAGCTACAATCTCAGATAATTTATGGGCACTTTTCTAGAAAAGCGGAGCCTTCGTGCAACTTACTGTAGCCACCTGTCCTAAACCACGTCATTCTAATAACTCTCTACTCTCCCTTTGCAAATAGCCAGAGAAGGAGATGCCACAGTCTTGGAAAAATCATCGAGCTTTGACTTTGCAGAGGTTTTTGGAAGGTTCAGAACTTTGAACGGAGCATGTAATACGACTACGTGTTTATGGTTAATGGTCACTTTTTCAGATTAACGTTACTTTGGTACTTGTTCTTTTTATTTAAAAAAAAATTGTTGGAGCTGGCGCGGGTGCATTTTCAGCTTCCGAATGTACTCAATCTAAAGTAGTTTCTAAGCCAGGGCGTGAGAACCCGGTGCCTTACCTCTGGAAAAATATAGTACTGAGCAAACCCATAGTAAGAGGAAAACCACACCGGGCAGTGCCGAGCTCTGTCCCCATTCCAGCTTTGCCCTGGACGTCAGCTTGCCTCTCAGTGAGCACCCCGGAAGGTTCTTGGGGAGCAGAGCTGACGGCGAGTGCCACGTGCGGCACACGCGTGGGGAAAGCGAGACTCCCGACCAAGAAGGCCGCTCCGTATGTTCCCTCTAATCATCGGCGGTGTCTGGACCAGTGGTATTTCAGGCTGTGCCGAATGTGCTCGTGGCTGCTCTTGATTAAAGTCGGGGAAATCGTATTTCACGGAGTGTGACCGATTGCTGGATTCCTTCAGAAGTTTCTTTATAAACAAAATGGGGGGAGCCTCTCTAGAAACGTTTTAGTTATCGTGAGAATGTAAGGTACGGTTCGCCACCAGTTAGCCCCAGGATTTCACTAAGAGATCGTGAACCAGTAGCAAAGAGCTCCAGGAAAGGCCTTCCCATAACAGTGTAATCCAACACTGAGTACAGTACTCAGGTAGAGCTGAGAAAGTTGTAGATATTCTGTGTATGTATATATAATAAAAATACACACCCACACTTTCTCTACCGGCATAATATATGGTTTGCTTTTATTAAAATATCAGTTCCGATGTAAAAACTGGGCTACCCAAAATTCTGTCCTCCAAAAACTGCTATAAAGTATACACCGTATGTTGTTTTTAAATGTGTGTTAACCTAATTCCCGGGGTAAACCGATTGTGATTTCACATTTCATCCAAGAACAGTTTGACAAGTAGGGGCTTTTCAAAGTGACATGTGTCTCATTGAATAAACAAAGTGATTTGTAATCACGACAAGGTGGATGAGCTTTGAACACGTTTTAAAGAAGAAGAGAAGGCAAAAATGGAGACAGTGACAGGTGTTTGTGCAGACCTGGAACTTGAAAGTAAATATTCTAATGTTCGTGTTTTTGTTCTGTCATAATAGAGGAGAATCATGAAGGACCAGTCGTTTAAAGTAATGACTGAATAAATCAGGCTCAGCAGAGAAGTAGGCTGACTGGTGGGATTCTTTGGATGAAAATTACAGACGTGGCTCGTACAGGAAATGGTAGTTCCCTAATTGTCAAATAACGTAATCACAGAAAGAAGGATCTTAGGTATCACTAATGTCTTCTTTGAATATTTAAGGCAAAAGGCTTTTCATATGTTGTTATGATCCAGCCTTATTTAGATTATTTTTCTTAAATTTGTATAAACCTGTTTTATCTTTCCTGATTTCTCTATGTAACTGTTCTGTGATTATTACATCACTCAAATAGCAGAGCATTCAAAAGTAATCATAGAATCCACCTAAAAGCGTGCTGAGCTCTAAGAGGAACATAATGATTCTGATCTTCTGATCTCTTCTCCACTTTAAAATTATCCCAGAGTGGGAGGAAAAAACACTTTCTCGTGTTTCCTGTTTGTTCTTTCTGGGGATTGATTCTTTTAACAGTGTATCTGCTAAAAAGTATAAGCGTTGGCTTGAAGAACCGCTTTGAAATAGAGAACGTTCAATAAATATATAATATGTACAACTTCCAAAGTCAAAATAGCAGGTGGTTTATACAGATAATAACACACTGAGAAGCATCATGAAATATGTATGGAGTGATAACAGCTGACCGTCCAGTATACATCAGACCAAAATGAAACCGTTGATCTGATCTGTATATAATAATGGTAAAGGAATAAGATAAGAATCTCAACTCAACTCTAGTTTCTAACTATGAAAATGTTTAATATTCATTCGGGATTTTGTCTCAGATTTTCATTGAAGACCATAATGGAGCAGACTGGCGTTTTGTCTTCTTAAAATTGTTGGCACTTGCATGCCTTAAAGCAGAATTCTCTTTAAATAATAAATTGCCTCTCCGTAATAGTTTCGTTACGTTTGGAATTTTGAATTACTGAATGTGTGGGCATCCTCATGTCAGATCAGAGAATAACCAAGAATGTTCTTTGGTAGCGTAGCAGTATATAGGAGGTCTAATAGATGCTTTCTAACTTTATTGTCTATAAAGTATGTTTAACTCTTTCAAAATCAGAAGAAATTCATATTTGTGGCACACGGTTTTTATTGGATTAATATATAATTTTTTTAACATCATTCGGCAGTTAGGCAAACTTGGTATTCCCTGAAGAACATTGTGTAGAGCATGGTTCCCAAACTTGGTTGCACATTAGGATTGTCTGGAGGGTTTTTTAAAAGGCTGCCCCCCAGACCAGTTAAATCGGAGTCTCTCGAGATGAGATCTGAGCATCAGTATTTTTTGTTAGCTCCCCAGTCCGTTCCAGTGTGCAACGACGTTTGAGAAGCACCGATGTTGACAGTTCGGGCTTTCCATTTTCCTAGTTGATCCTTTGTTTCTTTTACCAGCCCCTTCCTTAAATTCGCAACAGATCGCGATTTTTGTATATATCCTTTGTATTTTGTCACATAGTATTTTACACGAAGTGACTGAGTTCTTGTTTTGTTCTGTCCTCTGGAACTTTAAAGAAGAGTTTTCCCAGTCTGTATCTACAAAGCAGTGAAGTACAGTTAACTCTAGAGTGGGCGTGGTTACTTTGCATCTTTGTACTTTTTATCCCAAGAAAAATGCATTTTATGTCTTCTAGGTATACTGTACAAGGGAAATGGGGAGAACCAGTTTATCTCCCAACAGCCTCCGGTCGTCAGTAGCATCATGGGCAACGGCCGCAGGCGCAGCATCTCATGCCCGAGCTGCAATGGTCAAGCCGATGGCAATAAGCTATTGGCTCCAGTCGCGTTAGCTTGTGGGATCGATGGCAGTCTGTATGTAGGGGATTTCAACTACGTTCGCCGAATATTCCCTTCTGGAAACGTAACAAGCGTTTTGGAACTCAGGTATGTCTTTCCTTAATTGAGTTTTTTTTTTTTTTTAAGATTTTATTTCTAAGTAATCTCTACACCCAATGTGGGGCTCAAACTTACAGCCCTGAGATCAAGAGTCACGTGCTCTACTGACCGAACCAGCCAGGCACCCCCTGCATTTGGGATTTTAACCAAAGCTAAGCATGCCTTTATTTTTTTTTTAAGTGTTTAATCTGATGTACCAGTGTATTATTTAAGTATACCTTCCCCATGTTTAAAATTCTCCTTAGAAAGAAGTTAGATTCTTGGTTAAAGTTGGGAAAAGCACGTATATACATACTATGCCATATAAAAGAGCATAGAGTATAAAGTCACCCAAGATATAAAATGTCTCACTGATTCCAGGGAATTTTATATGCTCTGATAGGATGGAACTATGATTTTCAAATCCCTTTAGAATAACCTCATGGTATAGGTCATTAGCCTTTTATTTCACACCTGTTGAAATTTAAGAGAGAAAATATTTCCCTGCAGTATCAGAACATAATAGTAAATGAACTAAGGCTGTAACTTTCCAATAAGCAAGTTCACGAGTTGGGTTAACCCATTAGCTATAACACCAAGGGTGAAAGTACTAAATTGTTGCTTTGCGTTGTTCATTTAAGTGTGATGATGAAAATCATCCCACTCTGTAAATTATTTGCTAAGCCTTGGCCTACAAAATTCATTTCCAGTGTTATTTCTGCTTAAGTTGGGGATTTTCCATACAAATGATTAAAATCTCAGTATGCAACTCATTATTATCTTTTAGAAACTTTTTCTAACTGTGCTTTTTTTTCCCACCTTTTTTATCTGCTTCCACCAAGAAATAAAGATTTTAGACATAGGTAAGCATCTTGCTGAAAGGTTACTATCTATTTTCAAATGTCCTTTTTGCACTTTGATGTGACTCTCTGACATTGTTTTCTAAGAATATTTCATCATGAGAGAGGAAACTCCGTATCACAGAACATCGAAGGAATTAAAACTACTTAAATGAGCCATTACCCTGCAGTATATTGTAAAGTAATATTATGCAATATCATCTGAAAAGCTATTTTCAAATTGGTTAGTAAAATTTGTCACAAAAAAATACCACAACGCACATCTCTGTGTAAGAAAAATACTTCTCAATTTCAGTTACCAGCTCACTTAATCTAAGCCATATTGAACAGAACAAAATTCAAAGCACAGTAGACGTTCGGGCAAGTTTAGGTTGACCAATAATCAGGGCAGATCCCGGTTTATTGGGCTCAAAGCTTGTTCAATGTGGGGGATTCTGTTTAAGAAAAAGAATCTCAAAATAGTTTACTTTGACAGAGTTTTACAAACATAAGATCATGTGTTGCCTGGGCCCTCGCTGGGCTTGGAAGGAACCCATACGGGAGAACCCTAACGCTTACGCTTTGTTAACTTTCTGGTAAATTCATCACTGTTGTAGTTTATATTTTCCCAGCTAAGAGAGTTACTAGATTTGAGTTTTAAGAAGTAATGTTTTCACTGACACTCTTACGAAGGAAAAGACTTTCTTCAAAGCTAAGGAAGAGTATCAGCTCAGATGTTTTTCAAATTCTATTTGATATGTACACTTAGCTAGAGAAGGTAAAAGCTTGTGCATGGACACTGTTGACTGAAAAACTCTCCCCAGGACAACAAAAAAGGAAAAGGACAATAGATTTTGAAGTAAAGCTCGCCAAAAAAAAAAAAAGCAAGCCATGTTGGACGTGCCGCGTCCAGTTTGGCCAATATAATATCTAATGAAATGGTACCAGGGGGCAAAAGAAGTGATAGTTCATGTGAGATCCTTGAGATGAATAAATCAACATAATCCCTTTAAACTGTGTTGTAGAGACTGACAAGTAAGAAATAAAAAACAAAGTTCTGCAGGAAGATGAGTAGCTGTTGAATATCAGTATGACCAGGCATGGTCCCACGACCTTTTCCCAAGATCCCCTTTTGATTGCGTGCTATCAGCTAATAGCCCGGTCACAAGCTCAGATTAACACTGCATTTCTTCGGACTGCTGCACCCGCATATCTCTGCTATTACAAACCACGGCAGAATATCAAAATTTTTCTGGCCTTGGCTTCTTGGTAACTGGAGGAGAGAGGAAAGACACCAACTAAATGTGAAAATGCTGCAGGCAATACAGAAAAAACTACCAAAGGGGCTACTTTTTAACAAACCAGCCTCTATTCCATGCCAGACACGGGGCCAGATATTTTATGTATTTATTGCAGATCCACACAGTAGTCCTTTAGGATTACAGATGAGGCCATTGAGGCTCAAGGAGGTTACTCTTCTTCCCTAAGAAACATAACTGAGGGATGGGGAGCAGAGATTGGAACCGCTCTGAACAGTGTGCATTCCATGGCACCACCGAGCTAGTGTTGATGTGTCCAAATGGCTGGGATTCTGTGGGATAAGTACCTCGGTATATAAAAAGCTAAATTTATTTCACAGTCATTTGACAAATTACGTAGAGCTATAATCTCTTTCTCTGGAAGAAAAGAGGCAAGAGCTACATTATTAACGGTACTTTATAATATGAGCTCATTACGTACTAACTCATGGTGTTTGGCAGTGATACTCATTGTAATCCCTCTCTCATGATCCCCCTTCACCTTTCTCCTCTGTGTGTTATCCTGGCTAAATTTGAGCTTCTGCATTTCCCTTATGGCCCTGCATGTAAAAGACACTGGGTTCTATATTCATCCTTGCTAAGTCGGTGTTGACTGATCACTCACCGTGTACTAGGCACTTGGACAAATAGTAATACAAGAAATCCATACTCTCAGAAGTCACAGTCTAGTAGGGGAGACAGGATATGTATGTAACAGCCTAGGAGACAGGATATGTATGTAACAGCCTAAGTGACATCCTCGGTATCATTCTTTGATGCTTCATAATATCCGTGGCTTGTACTGTGAGGGTAGTTCTGTTGGGGAAGAGATTACAGGGAGATATGGGTATGGTAAGGCAAAGTTCTCTGGAAGGTTGATATTTGACCTACATCTAAAAATGAAGTCTGTTTAAACAGAAAAACAGGAAGAAAGGTAGTCATGAAGAAGTAATCTAGAACAAATGATGTTACTGGGGTTTATGAAAGGCATGAGTAAGACATGTTCTGAGAAGAATCCGATTTACCTGGGTGGAGCAGGGGATCCATGCTGGTAATAATGAGAGATACAGGTAGAAAGCCAGGTTAGGGTCAGATTGCTTAGGGCCTTGAGCGCTCTGAGGAGTTACTCTTCTGTCCTACGGGACAACAGAGACAGTGGGAAACCATTTTCTGATCTTGAACAAGATGGCGCCATATTCCAGTGGCCTTTGGGGAAGATGAATCTGATGTCAGTGTTTAGGATCAGTTAGAAAGCCGTTGCCTAAAACCATGAGATGCTAGGAACCTAAATTAGTATGGCTAGCAATGAAGGGAATCAACCCATAAAATAAAAAAAGGCAGAGAATGAATACACTGTATATGGGTGGTAAGGAAGAAGATGTAGAAAATATCCAAGGCCTTTGAGCCCAAGTCACCGATGAAATGACAAAAATAGGGATTCCATTTGTTTCATAATTAATTAATCAAAATTGGCTTCACAAAAGCAAGATATTTTGACTCACTGAAGCTACTCTATTCAGCTCAAAAAATTAAAACTCTTATCAGATACTTCCTTCTATTTGCCTACTAATGTCATCTTGCTCATCCTAGATGATAGGATCCTGCTGGCTTTCTCCTTATCCCCACTTTCACGGCTAACGTAACAGTCATGAAGCGCTTAGGAACAGATGATAGGAGGGGAAAGAAATTGTAAACTATGTCTAAAGACACAAAAATGGGGGCGCCTGGGTGGCACAGTCGGTTAAGCGTCCGACTTCAGCCAGGTCACGATCTCGCGGTCCGTGAGTTCGAGCCCCGCATCGGGCTCTGGGCTGATGGCTCAGAGCCTGGAGCCTGTTTCCGATTCTGTGTCTCCCTCTCTCTCTGCTCCTCCCCCCGTTCATGCTCTGTCTCTCTCTGTCCCAAAAATAAATAAACGTTGAAAAAAAAATTTTTTTTAAATAAATAAATAAAAGACACAAAAATGAACAGTGTAGTCAGTTAACGATTAATGCATAAAAATGCATGCGTCTGGTCCTCTTACTATGTTTCCCACACTCATTAATTGGACTGATGGAGGAAATAATTAATAAAAATAGTGAATAACAAAATCAATGTAAAAAAACATAGGTTTTTTAATTTTAAAATTCAAAGTAATCCATCATACCAAATGTAATAATATTGCCAGGATATTATATCAAGTAAAAGTCTCTGGCTAGACTTTAATGAATGAATAGATATAAATACTACTCAATCAACATATTAAATTTTTTACATAAATGGAAGCTTCTGAAATTCTTAACATCTAAGCTTCTCTTGGCTCTGCTAAACATTTCCCCCCGTGATGTTTATAGTATTAGTTTGATAACAAACTCCTTTTGTAGGTAGTGAATTTTGGCTCATCCCTGTTCTAATTCTTTAAAATTCCCAAATAAAGGGACTTAAATTAGTTAACTAATACCAGCCAAGAGGTAATAAAACATGTAGGGCTAAAAATCAACTTTGTGAATTTTATATTACCAATTAAAAGATCAAAGAAGGTACCAATCACAGGTCTGTGAACTTGACTCAATGAACGTTTGGATACAAAATTATAAAAGCTTGATTCAACACTTCTTGCCTTAATATGTAAAAATCAAACAGGCGCAGAAATACCACATCCCAAAGCCCTGCTTGCAATCATCTAAACAGTCTTAGTTGCCAGAAAAGAGGCATTTTATTGTTCTACATAAGTGTAATTTATGCTTTTCTGTGTCCTAAAGGCTACGGCACAATTTCCAATAAAAAGATTAAAGTGCTAATGATCTCTGTTCTATAGCTTGTTCTTTGCAAATATTTCTCTAGTCTAAGAAGTTGCATTATGACAAAATGAACAAGCAAATCCAGGCTGCGCGTCCATGGGATGGGACCGTGGGGAGGTCGGCTTAGGGATTGTGGTGATCTAGGCAATGCAGCACGAGTCATCAAGGTGCAATATACTAAAAGTTTCAACTTGCTTTGATTTTGCTGCTCTTAGTGAAAATCCTAATGCTATTTTCAGACTTTCTGAAATGAAAACCTTGATCAGTTGTGCAAGAAGGCCATTAAACCTCTCCTGGTGAACGGAGATTCCCTCAAACCATGAATTTTGGGGGTTTTTTAATGTCAATTTATTTTTTCAGAGAGGGAGAGAGACAGAGACAGAGAGCATGAGTGGGGGAGGGGTAGAGAGAGACACACACAGAATGTGAAGCAGGCTCCAGGCTCTGAGCTGTCAGCACAGAGCCCGACACAGGGCTCGAACCCATAGACTGTGAGATCATGACCCGAGCCGAAGTCTGACGCTTAACCAACTGAGCCACCCCGGCGCCCCAAGCCATGCATTTTGTAAATCCTGCACTCCAGCTACCAGCAGCCAAGCGCACTCAGTCATCGTAGCCTTGCGTTTCCACATGAGACGTATTACTGACCTAAAAACTCACCACCCAGCTGCACCTGCACACCAGCCTCTCCAGGGCTTTGGCTTTTCGGGAATTTGGAGCGCAAGTACTAACTCATTCTGTCAGAAAACTCTGCTTATGTCAGGTGTCCTTGAACCCCAGACCCATCCCATGTCTTGTTCAGAGCTTCTCTGCCTCCAGTCAACTGAAAGTTTCCAAACTCACTTTTTCTTTTTCTTTTAGTGCTTTGGTCCTGCTCCCTCTCTTCCTTTGAAAGGGGCTGGGGTCCCAGAACCAGCTCTAATTTGCCATGCTAAGCTGTGCTGCAAAGAACTTATCCAGTTCTCATTTCCTACCATTCTGTGGGGAATGTTTCCAGAAGTAAACTGTCTTCTCCAGGGCCACATCCTCCTCCTCCACATTTGTTATTCTGGACAATGGAGTTGTGTGCAAAATTAGAGCTTTCATTTGGCAGACATTTTTCAAAACCGTCTACATATGTTGCTTGATTTAGAAATTTCTGTGCCTTCAAAGAAGGAGATGCTGTGGAACAGGAAATCCAAATATAAGCACCACTTTGGACATTCTCTTATTACTGTCCCACTGGAATAAAGCTGATGTCAATAAAGGCAAAGCTTAGGACTTTAATGTCCATTATTTTTGCACCAAGAAAACTTATGACCTGTAGCTCAAGGGGCCACCTCAAAAATCCGTTGTGTTATTCTCAGAACGAGGCACATCAAAACTCTGTATAATTTTTTTATATCATTCTTTATCAGGATCCTAAAGTTTTTATTCTCCTTTATTGTAAACTCATGATTTACATAGTTAAAATGGCTCAGTATTAAAATTCTCCCTCGTACGGTATTAAATGAAAAAGGCAAGATATAGAACAGCCTAATGGCTTTTGTGCAAAAATATGTGTGTGTCTATAAATAGGTACCTCTTTTAGGGAGTATGCTTTTTAATCATGGAATATTGGAGATAAAAGGGGGTAAGGGAGAATTCTTCCACTAACCATTTTATATAGGTCTGGACAGTTTATAGTTATAAGTGGGTTAAGTGGACAGGGAGATCATGATCCAAGATTTGGGTTGTTTTTATACATCTTTGGATTGAAAAAATGAATTAAAATTCTTTATTTTTAAAACTGTCTCCTAGAAGTTGCTCTTGAAGGAGTTTTCCACAAATAGCCTTTTCAGCAGGTATTTTAGAAAAGACCTGTAAAGACGGTGAAAAGGACTTCATGATTAAGTCCCACTATCCCAGGCTTCTGATAAAGGATGTCACTTAAATGAATAATTCTGCATATTACCCTCCACTTGAAAAATTACTGAACGTTCCCATAAGTCATCTCGCTTTGAAAATTCAGAGGAACAATTGATTCTAGTACTTCAGCCCTGAGACAAAAAGACCCTGGCATGGTCTCATGGATATGGTACCTTTCCACCCTTTGTACATGAAAAAGGAAGAGAGGCTTCTTGATATTATGTTCTTAAAAGTGACCTTGCAGCTTTATAAAGGTGTTTCATATGAATGCTTAACTCCGACTGAATTTACATTGGATTGCATTATTCATTTACCTTTATCCTCATTACCCTGGAAACAATTCAAAGTGCATGTTTAAAGAAGGGTCTGCATTGTTTGAATAGTTTAGGATGTTCTAGCCTAACAGCACGACCAAAGAAACAAATTTGAACGTAGCCATTGTTTTTCTTCTTAACCTTTCCAGAAAGCTAGTCGTACTTTAGATAGCTAACGATAATCATCGCGCTCCTATACTGTGTAGAGTTACAAGTCAGAAGACACACTGCAACCCAAAAGGAGGCAGAACAGAAGCAGATATTAAGAACAGCTAATGCTTGTTGCATATGTATCACGTACTAGGCACTGTTCTAAGCATTTTATCTGTATTAGCTCATGTCACCCTCTCAGCATCCTATGAAATATGTATTATTATTATCACCTTTCCAGATAAGGAATCGGAGGCACAGACGAGTTAAATAACTTGCTCAAAGTCATGAGATTTAGTGAGTGAGGAAGCTAGGATCCAGACCCAGGCAGTCTGGTCTAGAGGTCATGCTCATAGGTACTCAACGGACAGGAAAATGTGTGTGTGTGTGTGTGTGTGTGTGTGTGTGTGTGTGTGTGTGTTTTCATAACTGGCTATGTGACTAGTTCTAATCAGTATATAATTGAGGAGATAGGAAAGAAAAGAGAAGTCTTTCCACAATGGTATTTCACAATAGACCCAGTTTGATTGCGTTACGTTACAGTCACCAACCATATATCTAAAAGACCAGCTCCGTCAATATCAGGCTGTTCATGGGGGGGAGAATCTCTTAAAATTACTCTGAAGATGATATTGATATGTAACTTTTCACTTCATTACAGAGTAATAAACCACCACATTAAGGAAGGCAGTACGTCTGTGCATTTGACATTTCAGGCATCGACTTAGAAAAGCGATACAATGACACTTCACATGGGAAGGGGTCCATAGCCCAGTGGTTCTGAAGCGTCTTCGTCTCAAGTGACTTGTATCTCCCTGAATCCTTTGTTTCACTAGTCACCCTCTCACACTTATCACACACTCAAGACCTCTTGCTCAGATATGTCTCTTGTCACCAAAAGATACGGAAGGGTAGAAAGGAGACCGAAACCTGGAGGTGATCAAGCTTTCGCGAGTCTCGGTGTTTCCGTGTGAATCCACTTAACAGCCAGAGGCTTCAGAGCTCCAGAGGGTCTCTACAGACGCCACGTGTGGCCAGCTCTGTGCCCACGTGGGCACCCGATGTAAGACACACTCGTGAAACCGAGAACTTGCTATTTTAGCAGTAGACTCTCTCACAGGAGCCCTGAAGTACACATATTCACCACTTTCAAAGGAAGAGCATTACGTAGTGAGTACACTACACCATTATTTAGAACAAATATTTTCATGTAGTTAGATTTATACTACATCTTTTAGATATTCACATGTAAAACAAATGGAAACAAGTATAAAAGTGTGGGCGGGGAGAGAAGAAATGAGAGAGAAAGCATGAGAATAAATTGGTAAAACGCTAAGTTTGTCGTGAAGATAATGTAGAATCCAGTGGATTCTTGCCTGTCAACATCTTTGTCGAACCACTGGAATGTTTGTTTCCAGAAGGCAATATTTGCACATGGTACAAAAGCCCATTAATCCTAAGAATGTGATGTTGAGTGTTCATAAGGAGATGAGTGAACTTTTTAATTCCAACTAAGGGTCCTAATTTGTCCATTGCTTGGTAATGTCGGTCTTCCCATTTGTCACAGGTAACGGGACGTAGGATAGTTTACATTTGCGCTACTTTCTACGTGTCACATTGAGGCAGTATGTTTTGTGAACAAATGCCTACATCTCGCCAAATTCGCAGAGCAGTCTTCAGGCAGCTTAATTTACAACTTTTGAAGTAAAACTTGACAGAACTACCTTTCTGGCTCACTGCATGAGGCCGGCATCTGAGACAGCCTCGTACACGTGCATGACCTCCTTTTAGTACGTAACCCTGTTGCTCAAGACAAACGCTGTAACTGCATCAGATCGCCCTCCTGGATTATGATAGAGCAACGAAGACAGACCTGGTGGTGCATTTTGTCAGGGGCAGGCGTTCATGTGATTTGGATTTGTAGCAAAACAGGAGAATTCCCTCTGATGAGGTGCAAGGGACATGAGCAGTATGTTACACTTCACCGGGGTTTGATAGAGACACCCTTCCCCTGGAATAAACTTTATGTCGATCGCTCAAGAGCAATTTATTAATGGCTTTTCATTGATCCAAAAGGATTTGGAGAACTTGCTTCTTTGTTTTAGGCTAGAAGCGTATTGCCTTCTAAAGGGAATTATTTTCCAAGGTGCCTGTTTTAATAAATTTAGTACATTAAATCCTCAGCCACCAGCAAAGAAAGAAAGCAATCCTTTTAGAGCTTGCCTCCAATTCTTTTCCGCCATTCTTTGAAGTCGTTATTAAATATGCTGTTCGTTTTCCAGTCTTTAATAATGGATTTCAGTTTATAATCAGTTTCCCATGATCGGTTTTATTTTGCCTTTCATTACGCACCCCCCACCCCCCCTCACCCCCGTGTATTAGGCGTAACTGCCTTGCGATGTTTATGTGTGATCCTTTTTTTACAGCAGCAACCCAGCTCATAGATACTACCTTGCGACTGATCCCGTCACAGGAAATCTGTATGTTTCTGACACTAACACCCGCAGAATTTATCGCCCAAAGTCACTGACGGGTACAAAAGATTTGACTAAAAATGCTGAAGTGGTTGCAGGGACGGGGGAGCAGTGCCTTCCATTTGATGAAGCCAGATGTGGAGATGGAGGGAAGGCTGTGGAGGCGACACTCATGAGTCCCAAAGGTACTGGCATTTATCAATTTGAGGATTTCTTTTTATTAAAAAAAAAAAAAAAAGATACAAAACCCAGTTAGTGCCTGATTGTGTTTAATGCTGAGTCTAACATTTTACCCTCCACTGTGTTCTAGAAAGCTGTTTCACATCTAGTGTTTTTAAAAGCCATTTGGCGTGAAACTGCTAGAATCCTAAGTTGATTTTACAGCAAATACTGGGTTCTTGGCATTTTTTTATCATACCATTTTTTCACCTTTTCAAAGAATAAAGCAACTAGCCCGTATTATTCAGGTCACATCCTGTTAAACTTCAAGGAAGTGTCCAGATTCTTTTCATTGTCCTGGAATTTCTTTGTCATGAATGAGTCCCGGGCCTCTTTAAAAACCATCACTAAGCAACCGTATTAGTCCTCACCCAGTTTGGAGCTATTAAACTTTTGTTTCTATGCCATGGGAAAAAATGCTTGCTGTGAGGAATTTCTAGAGGTGACAAGGGCTAAAATTCTGTGTGACAAAGGTTTCTAGCTTTTAAACCAGTTGGGACTGACTCCTTGCTCATGCACTATCCCCTTCATTACAATGTTTTTTGGTTGAAGACTTTTTTTTTTTTTCCATTATAGCTAGCAACTATTATGTGAACGAGGACTGGAAAAAAAGCATTTGTTGTACTGAATTATTCATAATAGCAAATTTCATTGTAACAAGGTCAACAGAACGCTAACCTTGGCTTAGATCTATTTTTGTTAGAATATAGTTACTCTAAGTTCCGAGTAACAGAATCTGACCTGTTTCTATCATTGATAGTCAACAACAGTATACGGATGTTATAATTTTACAGTTAAAACTCAGGTACAGCCTGTATGATTCGTACACCAAGTGGGGATTCTTACCGATTTGGGTTATTTATTACGTTTTATGTTGATTTGTGTCAGAAATGCCTCTGTTGGGTTTTTCCTAATGTAATTACAATCTGCAGTCTTACCTGCTGCCTATCACCCATGTTATCCCTGGGGTTGAACGTTGAATTTAATGATGGGCCTAAAAATAAATCACGTTTGAAAAATTGGTAACACTTAACTTCTCTTGGAAAAGGGATGGCAATTGATAAGAACGGATTAATCTACTTTGTTGATGGAACCATGATCAGAAAAGTTGATCAAAACGGGATCATATCAACTCTCCTGGGCTCTAACGATCTGACTTCAGCCAGACCCTTAACTTGTGACACCAGCATGCACATCAGCCAGGTAGTTAAAATCTCAAGCTGTATTGTGTGTTTTTCTTCTAAGTGTCTTGATTTACTAGGTCAGTAGACTGTGACGGCCCCATATTAAACTGGATATATCAGGTGTGGTGTTAGTTGTAACAAAGCTGTTCCATTGAAGTGTATCTCAGGAGCTAATAAGTTATTTTGGGGGCGCCTGGGTGGCTCAGTCAGTTAAGCATCCAACTCTTGGTTTCTGCTCAGGTCATGATCTCACAGTTTCGTGAGTTCGAGCCCCACCTCAGGCTCCGTGCTGATAGCGTGGAGCCTGCTTGGGATTCTCTCTCTCCCTCTCTGCCCCTTCCCTGCTCACACTGTCTCTCTCTCAAAAATAAATAAATAAACTTAAAAAAAAAAAAAGTTCTTTTCTTCCGTAGTTCTGCATTTGATGAATTCAGTGAGATTACAAACAATTAGCACTAAGAAATGCTAAAGCATTTGTAATAAAATACCAGTAGAGCAGCAGCAGGCAGATACCCCAAAAAGAACAAAACAGCTTAAATCTCTAATCTTCTGATTGCATGAGCTCTTTAAGTAGTAGAGAGAACCCACTATGATTAGTCCCAAGGGACTCCTATTTAGCATGAGGAACTTAACTGTTGGCCTGATTGAAAACACAATAAAACACTCACATATTCATAACCTAGAAAGCCTCGACGTGTGGTGGGTATTACTGCTAAAGGAGCATATGTGTTCATATATCATTGATGCCTGTTAACTCACTGCTTAGAGGTTCATTTGCTCTTTGGCTATGACTTGCAAATCTTTCAGCAAGCGGCGTTTTTCACTAACGTGCGATTTCCCGCATTTGTCTCCACTCCAGATTTTTAAGTTTATTTTACAGTAGCTCTTCAAAAAACAATTTTGAAACAGTTGATCAAATTAAGGGTAATTTCCTTGAATGGTCTAATTTACTCTTCTGGCAAATTAACTGCCGCGCAGTAACTGACTAACCAGACCTTTTCGTTTTCATTAAGGTACGTCTGGAATGGCCCACTGACCTCGCCATTAACCCCATGGATAACTCCATTTACGTCCTGGATAATAACGTAGTTCTGCAGATCACTGAGAATCGCCAAGTGCGCATTGCTGCGGGACGGCCCATGCACTGCCAAGTTCCAGGCGTGGAATATTCTGTGGGGAAGCACGCGGTTCAGACAACTCTGGAATCGGCGACCGCCATCGCGGTGTCGTACAGTGGGGTCCTGTACATTACTGAAACCGATGAGAAGAAGATTAACCGAATCCGGCAGGTCACCACAGACGGGGAGATCTCCCTGGTGGCGGGAATACCTTCAGAGTGTGACTGCAAAAACGATGCTAACTGTGACTGTTACCAGAGTGGAGATGGCTACGCCAAAGACGCCAAGCTCAGCGCGCCGTCCTCCCTGGCCGCTTCCCCGGATGGCACCCTGTATATCGCCGACCTGGGGAATATCCGGATCCGGGCCGTGTCCAAGAACAAGCCTTTCCTTAACTCCATGAACTTTTATGAAGTTGCCTCCCCAACTGACCAGGAACTCTATATCTTTGACATCAATGGCACCCACCAGTATACTGTAAGTTTGGTCACTGGTGATTACCTGTACAATTTCAGCTACAGCAACGATAACGATATTACTGCTGTGACAGACAGCAATGGCAACACCCTCAGGATTAGACGGGACCCGAATCGGATGCCAGTTCGGGTGGTGTCTCCAGATAACCAAGTGATATGGTTGACGATAGGAACCAATGGATGTTTGAAAAGCATGACTGCCCAAGGACTAGAATTAGTTTTGTTTACGTACCATGGCAACAGTGGCCTGTTAGCCACAAAAAGTGATGAAACTGGGTGGACAACGTTTTTTGAGTAAGTATATCCACATTCTGCTCTGAGTGTAAAGTGCTGTGACATGGTGAATAGACTCTAAAAAATTTACATTCTGAAGGGCAGGTGGGATCCAAGTTTTGGGGGCCCTGGAGCTTCTGTAATTTTGGGATCCCCCCCCCCTCTGAAAAATACAAAATGAGACTCAGGGCCTTGGGAGGGACCCACACAATGAGAAGTTCTGAGGCTTACATGTCATTGACATCGTGGTCAATGCCTCTGCTTAAGGGTTAACATTTTGCTTCATACGCACCTAGTATATTAGCAGCAGACATTTGGAGAAATATACTACAGTTTTGGTTTTACGCATAAACCCTCTGGGTCTACATTTGCCCAGGTGATAAAGCTGATTATGTTGGGAGCCGTCACCGATGAACTTGAAAAACATTTACAATGACGGGGACGCCTGGGTGGCTCGGTCGGTTAAGCGTCTGACTTCTGCTCGGGTCGTGATCTTATGACTCATGGGTTCAAGCCCCGAGTCAGGCCTGGAGCCTGCTTGGGATTCTGTGCCTCCCTCTCTCTCTCCGCCCCTCCCCCGCTCGTGCTCTGTCTCTCTCTCTCTCTCTCTCTCTCTCAAAAATAAATAAGCATTAAAGAAAATTTTTGTAAACATTTACAATGAAGCTGGCTGTTTATGTCAGTGCTACAAATGTCATTCTTATCAAATAGAGAGCCTTCGCTTTTTGTAAGCAGTTATTGGAAATTTAAACTGCACTTAAAAGGACCTTCCCACGAAATGCAAATCAGCAAGTGCCATCACTGCGGAAGCAGATGAAAAAGTATGAGGTTCAGGCTGCCAGCATATGCTACTATGTGGAGTAGTGGTCCAGGCAATGTGCTGTGTGAACGGTCCCATTTTGTGAGGTCAATCAGGATGAAATGAGAATCAGCCATTGTATATTTTATGGGATATGTACTTTGCAGCGAACGCAGATGTAAAATCATTTTCGATTACTGTTCACTTCACTAACGTCGCACAAACCGTAAGGGGAAATTAGATGGCATGTTGACAAATGCAGAATAGTCCTTGAGATGAATATTGAGCTCCTTAGTGTGATTTTTGCAATGATATGAGAAGGCAAAAGTATTTTCTGTAGGAGCACACCTCTACAATTATAATACAAGTCAGTAGAAAAAGAAAACGATCCAATATACAAATATTTTCCGTACAACTTTTCTGGAATGGATCTTCTCCATAAAGCTGAGTTCTCCTGTAGCTTGAATTGCTTTTCTTTTTTGACAGATTCCCTTTTAATAAAATGAATGTTACCCAGCAGCATGATTTTGTCAGAGGAGCAAACCTTTTCAATTGAATTACATTAAAATTCTGTTCTTAGCATTCCTGTTGCTCATTTTAGGATCGCAATAGGAAAGGAATAAATTGGAAGTTAATGGAAAGCGCTTCCTTTGCACCGTTTTCAAAGCGATAGCGGGCTGTATTGCCAAAGAGGCAAAAAAGAGTCCAGGCAAAGTGCTACCATCAGATGAGACTGGGCAGGAGAGCTGCTCTGATTATAAGACCTTCAGGAAATGATGGTGGCATTGGGAGGGTTTCAGTTTAGTTAAAAGCCGGGGAGAAAAAAAAATAGAGAATTAAGTTTTCAGTCCAGTCTGGGACTCAGGCTCTGCTCTGCGGGCCGCTTTTGAGTGTGTCCTTATTTGTTCCCGGGAACTGACATTGCATAGAAGTTCATCGTGTGGGTTACTGCTGACACATGAACTTCCTACAACAGATAGTGTGGTTTACTTAGGACCCGCAAATGGATTTTAATCAACTTTGGAAAATTAGACACAGGGATACGCTCCATTGGCGGAGTTGATCTGGATTCGTAAAAACAAATTTGGGATTTTTTCACCTTTTTTTTTAAAAAGAAAGGATGGTGCACAAAGAGGGCACATTTCTCTAATAACGGATATGCAAACTTCGAACCTCAAACTTAGTTAAGAATCAGCACAGCAGCTAAAGTAGAGGTTGAGTTGGCAAGCCAATCTCGTGACTATAAGGGGCAAGCATGGTTTTAAAGAACAGACGTTTGGAATACCTGGGTGGCTTAGTCCGTTCAGCGTCTGACTTCAGCTCAGGTCATGATCTCACGGTTTGTGGGTTCAAGCCCCACATCGGGCTCGCTGCTGTCAGCAGAGAACCGACTTGGGATCTTCTGTCTCCCTCTCTCTATGCCCCTCCCCCCTCTCAAAAATAACTAAACATTTTTAAAAACATAAAAGCAAAAAAATAAAAAATAAAAGTTTGTAATTAACGTAAATACCTCACAATCATTCCTTCCCTAATACAAATTCATCACATATCATATTTAAAGTAGAACTATTAAATCCTATCTAAATAAGCTAGGGCAACTAATACGAAAAGCATTATTAAAATATTTTACCAAATATAAACCTCATAATCATGTATCTATATGTACATAAATATACACACACGTATGTTTTGTATAATTTAAAAATACAGTAGTTTAATAAACCCATGCTTCAAAAAAATTTTTTCTAATAAAATTAACAGAGATACTACTTTCTAAAACCCACGCTTTTATTACTTTTTCTCTAGATGTCTGCAGCCAAGGCATAACTAACAACTGCCTAAGAAACATAGGGCACCAGCCTGTTTCCAATTCTGTGTCTCCCTCTCTCTCTGCCCCTCCCCCGTTCATGCTCTGTCTCTCTCTGTCCCAAAAATAAATAAACATTGAAAAAATAAAAAAATAAAAAAAAAGAAACATAGGGCACTTAACCTACGTAACTGGGAATCATCATGTCAGAATAACAAGCGATCATTTATTTTTTTCTTTCTGTACATTTTTATACTTTGGCTGTGAAAGAGCAAGGGCTCATCTCTTCTAAGCTTCAGAAACTTTAAAACACATTCAAAAGTAAGTGCATGAAAGAAGGGACAGGAGGGTCCTGACCAAGCAGCCCCTCCCATAGTGATCTCTGTTCTGACAAGCACATCCTGTCTGCGAAAGTGTGTAGCTCCTGACAGGTAAACTTAGCCCTGATCCCTGCTCATCAGAGCCTTGACCAGAGGTTCTGCTTATTACACTGTGATTTGGACATGTGCCTGGGTGGAGGTGCTGGGGACAGCAGGGGACTCTGAATCCCCCGCCCCGACTTCCTTTGTGGTTGCTGTTATTGGAGAGCTGACACACCCCCACAATACCAGGAATATCTGTAATATTCCCCTTCAGATTTTCGCAATACTCTGTGTCTAATTTAGACTTAGAAGAATGTTTGGTAATTTCATAAAGAGGGGATGTGGGAGGTTTGACAACGGTCACACTGGGTTCTATGAAAACCACAAGGAGATTGGGCAGCGGGAGGGGAGGAATCACCATTCCCAGTTGAGAAACACCTGTTTACTATGACGTTCATGACACCAGTGCCTAGAGTTGATACAGGCTTTATAGACATCTTTCTGCACAAAGATCGCACAAAGAGAAATTAAACTTTTTAGCCCAGATTCCCAGTCGTACATGTCCAGCTTTCTATCTAGCCTAGTGCCTTAAAAGCCTTGAGATTAAAAGCTTTAGAGGATAGAAACAGATGGCAGAGACCCAGAATCAATAAATTTGCCTCGTGATAAAAATACAGTCACTATAGTTTCTACCAAAGAAATTTTAGAAGACAGTTAGCTCAATTACTTACCTTATATGTTTTAATTGTATTACTCGTCTCTTAGTACCAACTTTAGTTTACCATTAATGTGCCACAGTTTCTAGGAATACAGAATAAAATGTGAAAGTATTTCATAAGATGCACACTAATTGTGGCTCCCGTGACTCCTGGAACGCATACAGAATTCTTCCAGTAAATACTTGTTGGTGGAAGGAATAGAGAGATAAACCAAAGATGTAGACAAGTTAATATTATTTATAGAGAAGAGCCTTATAGAACCCATACCTGGCTCTTGTCCAGGCTCCACTGAAAGAGTACCATATAAATTCTGCTGTCTTGCTTTCTGAAGTGTTTTGCACTCACTGTACCGATAACTGATGCTGAAAATATTGACTAATCTCATTCTTCGTTGCTTATATTTTTAAATATAGTTACCCAATAGTACATGCTTACCCAGTTTCTTTTTGCTTTACAAAATGAGGATTTCCTCAGTTGGTGCTATGAGTAAAATAATTAACAAAAATAAATGACTTCATATTGATAGCACTTTCTTCTGAAATGTTGCTATTAAGGAGTTAGCTGAGAGTCAAGACAGAAAACATGTCCCACGCAAGTGCCGTTGAAGTGTATTGTTATACCTGGAATCAGGAAGGATGACTGTAGGAAAAGAAATTGAGATTCCTATCAGTCGCCAGTAGAAGAGGCTGATGTTTTAGGGTACACAGATAGTTTCCAAAGTACAAGAGCCTTCATTTCAAAACCTAGAGATAGCATTTTCTCCGTAGCAGCAGGTGCTGTCTGTGTTACTTGCAATGATTGTGTCCCTATTGGGGTTTGTTAGAGGTGTGGCCAGTCTTCTTAGACATGGTCCTGGACGGAATGATAGGAAGTCTACAGCGGGTGGCACAGGGTTTGTAACTCAGCTTTGAAATCTTTGAGTTAGACTAATATGCTTCATGAACTGAGTAACTACCTATTACCGATTGAATAAGCCATCTCGTCCAAGACCTCCTCTCACATTGACTTGGCAGGCAGTACAAAGGATATCCGACTAGCTAATGGGGTCCCTTGTGTGAGGACAGTGTGATCAGACTCGTTACTCCCTTCGCTTAGTATTAGGGACCGTTTCGTGCTGGTCTTTGTACCATTTGAAAACAATTATCACATGTTAGGAGTCCTTAGCTAGAATAATTTCAGGGTGGCCAAAAAATCTCACCGGCTAGTTCAGACCCAAAGTGAAACTACAGTTCTTACAGGCGAATGCACACGAAAGCAAATCCAGTATATTGAATGGGGCGATAGAATAAATTATTTGATAGTTGATGGCATTTTACAGTTCTCCGCTTGCTTACCCCCATAAAATACAAACTGTTTGACCACATCTTTCTGAAGCTCTTCTGTCTGGCTAAAGAAGAGGTTTTTTAGAAAAAAAAAAAATGCTATGAGTTCTAACTGATATGAACAGACACACCACCAGGCTGGTGGCAGTGTTTCTATCTTGGGACTCTGGGCATTTAGAGCTTTATATTTGTGGAGCTGACTCTACGATCTTTTGTGAGCTATATTCAGATTTACAGAGTAAATAAACGGGTTTCAGCTTTTCCACATTTATGTAGGTATCTATGGGTCTCTAGCTTCTCATTTGGGTGTTTTATTGTCCCTCATTCAAGCTTAGCAATTTCAGAATGAGCTTCTGAACCATTTCTTTATAATGAACTTAACTCTGTGCCCGTGGCAAACCCATGACTCCCACTGACATCAGTTCTGATACTCGGGGACAGTATCAAAGAGAGGGTCTCAGAGGAGGAAAGACAGGCAGTGTAAAGAGGGTCTGTGCTAAGACCCAAACCAGTGCACAGAAAGTGCAGGTAATTTGGGAAACTCAGTGACAGTGACTCCAAATGAGAAACGACGTGTCCGTTCCCGGTGACACTGAATCGTCTCAATAGCCTGACATCTGTGTGCCATGTTGTGTTCTCCTTATGTGTGTTTTACTGCAGCCGCCTGTGATGTCAGGAAAACGGTGCAGGCATCTTCCGCAGGACAAAACTAAGAGGAGAAATAGGCTTTGTTCTGATAGGCAGCTGACATCCAAGCCTGAAAACTCAAACAGCGAAGCCATGTTTTGTTGCCTTGTTTTGTTTTGTCTGCCAAAAATGGCATTAGAAACTTACTTTTTTTTTTTTGTTTTTGTTTTTGTTTTTCTCTTAACTCCAGTTAGTTAACACACAGTGTGATAATTAGTTTCAGGTGTACCATACAGTGACTCAACGCTTCCGTACATCCCCCGGTGCTCATCGTGACAAGTGCCTCCTGAATCCCCATCGCCTGTTGCCCCCATCCCGACCACACCACCCACCTCCTGTCTGGTCACCACCAGTGTGTCCTCTTCTTCCTGCCTTCATGGAGGAGAGCATCTGAGACATTAAGAATGATTTTTAAGTGATTTTTATCTGCGGGATCACTTAAAATCATGGGGAAAAGCTACGGTTGATTTCCGTTTTTGCGATTTTGTTTAACTGTTCGATGATTTTGCTTTAAATTTTTAACCAGAATGTGTATTCCCAGAGACCATTAGTGAAAACAAAACAAAACAAAAGGGTGTGGACAATTGAATAAAGTGGCCCTTGTATATTTCAGACATTAACCTGACAGATTCTACTAAGATTCTACTTTTATTCCTACTTGATTTAATCCAATTTTCTTCCACAGTCTAGTTTTAAGATATAGTTAGTCCTGTCTAGATTTGAAAGGGGAAAGGGAAATGGGGAAATTGTATGTGATTCATATCACTTGAAAAAAAATCTAGAAAAAATAAAAACAGGTTTTCTCATTATATCTCGGTATAAAATGTAAAATTTTATAAAATGTAAAATTCCTCAGATTTTTCTCAGTATAATTTACGTTGTATCAATAGTCGTGAGGCTACATTAACCCCCTCAGTGGGTTCCATTTAGCAAATTAATGTTCTAGATGTGCTGAATGGCTCCATAATGGTTCAACAGTGAGTAAATGTAGCTTTCAAAAGTGTTGAGTTCCCTCCTTAAACTAATTATGTGACTGTCTAAATCTGATAGTTTCATATCTGCACACATCCACAACTCCTCTTACACAGTGATTATCCAATGATTTACTCTAAGACTGAGTTACAGCCGCCAACCACTTTTAAAGGCTCATTTGATAACAGGACAAGCGATTGCACACCGACAACCAGTGACAGGGAACTTCGTGTTTTTTTAACAAGCACAGAAACTGAAGATCCCCGGTTGGGTATTTTCCAGAGACTATCCTGTATCTCTGGCTCGTCCATGATATCAAAATTAAATCAGCTTTAGCAGCCCTCACTCTTCGCTACCCTCGTGACCCAGCCTCCCAGAGAAAGCCCCTTGCCTATATTCCAGGGGTCTGGAATGTTTTTGGAATGTCTTGAGGCCGGAGTGCAGAACTAATGTGGGGAACTCTCTCCCGGGTAGGGGAAGGCAGTGTGCGAAGAAGATGAGATGATTGGGGTACCATCCCCATACTTCAGCTCACCCCAGCACCTCAGTTAGTACCCTGCCATCCATCACTACACACACACACACACACTTCCAAACAGATTTCTCAGACCTCGATTCATCCCACAGTTTGGTAAATCTGCAGTTCATAAAGTAAGACCTCCCCACTTCGAAAAAAAAATATATATATATATATGTATATATATATATACACATATGTATATGTATATATATATAAAACACACACACACACACACACACACACACACACATATATATATATACTGTGAGAATTGTTAATGTAAAGGAAATACCACTTCTAGTCTCTGGCTAAAAACTAGGTTTTGTTCTGTTTAAACCTATTTTAAGAATTTAAGTCTTCTATAGGTTAAGATTTTTTTTTTTTCCCCATCTCTGGGAAAATGAAAAGTGGTATATAAAATTTTATGAAAATTTTAATGAAAAGTGGTGTATAAAAAGCAAAAATGGAAAAAAAAACTTGTAGTTTGTCTGAAAGAATAGTTACTTTTTAAGTACTTAATAAATAGAAGGCAAGCATCAGTTAGCTGGAAGACTTGATTCTGTTTCCACCTCTAGGAAAGGAAAGAAAAAAGAACCAAATTCTGGTAAAGGCAAGGAAAGGCCACCCCAAGAGACTGGAAGGAAACTTTTTTACTCGCAGATGATGTTTTGAAACTGGGTTAGAGTCAGAGTAACAAAAGAAATTCTGATTACAAGAGCATTCCAATCTGGGAGAGCAAAACGGCTAAGTGTCCAAAAGCATCAGACAACTCCCACGTGAATCAAGAAATAGGATGACTGAATCTTAAAATTCGAAGTCCTAGGGGCACCTGCTTGGCTCAGGGGGTCAGGCATCCGACTCTTGATCTCTGCCCTCTCAGCACAGAGCCTTGGCATGGGGCTCAAGCCCACGAACTGCGAGATCATGACCTGAGCCGAAGACGGACACTTACCCGACTGAGCCAAATCGATGTTGCCACGATCGCCCGGCATTCGTTTGTTCGCTGGGCACCGTGCATTCAGTGCACCAGCGTTGCACGCCCGGAGGGTGCAGAGCGGAAAGGCACGTTCGCCCCTTGCAAGGAGCTAAGGGTCCCCGGAGGGAGACAGAGAAGGGGTCGCTGGAAGGGTGTTGAGCACGAAGGTGGAGTGTCAGCCACCCTGTGAGAATACGGAAGAGGACCATCCCCATCAGCCTGGGGACTGGGGACTGGGGACAGGCATAAGGCAAGAAGCAGCCCCCCGGCGGGGGGGGGGGGGGGGCACTCTTAAGCTTCATCTTGAAGATTATGAATGAAAGCTAGCAAAAAGAGCTGGAGTGTTCTAGGCCAGAGAAAGCATGCATTCAGGAGCAAGTGTGGCAGCTTTTGGAAAGAACGTATAGCCCGTGGGGCGGGGGGAAGATGAGACCCGGGGAAATGGCAGCTCCCCTCAGGTCAGCCCTCCCGCCCCCCGTCGCCGGGGGGGCCGGGTAGACAGGGCTCTTGGAAAGGAGTTTAACAGGGAAGCAGTGTGATCAAGCTGGTGACAATGTGAGGATGACGGAGGAGAAGGTAGGTGGGAGGCAGTCGATCTGGTTAAGAAATGAAGGCGGGGTGGGGGGGGGTTGGGGGGGGTGCGCCTGGGGGCTCCGTCGGGTAAGCGTCCGACTTCGGCTCAGGTCACGATCTCGCAGTGTGTGAGTTCGAGCCCCGCGTCAGGCTCTGTGCTGACTGCTCAGAGCCTTAAGCCTGCTTCGGGTTCTGTATCTCCCTCTCTCTCTGTCCCTCCCCGACTCATGCTCTTTCCCTCTTTCTCTTTCAAAAATAAATATTTAAATACGTAATTAAAAAAAAAAAAAAAAGGAAAAGAAAGAAATGAAGGCCTGAACCAAGGCTGGGCACAGAATGTACAGGGAAGGGGGCTGACTCACCATTAGGAAATGAAACAGAGTTTGGTGACTGAATGCAAGGGGACAGGGAGAAAGGGCCCCCGACTGAGCTGACTGGCTGGTAGGGGAACGCAGGGAAGAAGCAGGCCGTAGACAAGCGGTGAGTTCAGATCTGGAATTTCGAGGTGCGGTCTACAGCACGTGGTCCAAACACCTGCTCAGCACCGGGAGAAGCGAATTCTGGAGACGAGACGCAGGCACGGGCGTCCTGGGAAGAGCTGAAGCAAGTCACATGGGAAAAGAAGGTAGAAAGTCTGGTTATGAGGGGGCAGAGCGTGTGAGCGTGTGAGCGTGTGGATTTACAGACTCGATTTCCCTCGGCTTGGTGCCTCCGTTAATCCTTCGGGGTCCACTTTCCGCCACCAGATGCTCCTCCCTGAGATCTTGGAAACCTTCAAGGCTGAGCCTCCCCCTTGTGCATCCCAACCCTTTCTTTCGCCCTCCCGCTCCTGAACGACCCAAGTGGGACCATTCCTCTGCTTTCCCTAACTCCTCGCTCGCGTGATCCTCGTTTTCTCTCAAAGCTTGTGAGTAGACGGCATGTGAGTCCACGTATTGTTTCATCCTAGATTCTGGATCGATCCAGTGCAGCTCTTGTTCTTCCTTCGGAGTCTTTTATGTTCAGCTCCGTTTTCCAAGTTGTTGATGCCTCCTGGGTCCCTCCTGCCGCCATCTTCCCATTGTCCCCGTGCTGTCTCTCCTGGGGGGGCAGCGGAGGCTGCCTGGAAAGGCGCAGGACTTTGGAAACGAAAACTCTGTGTTCCCACAATGATTCTGCCCCATACTCCGAGCTGTGTGACTTTGGGTAAGTCCCAGCACCCCTCCACAGGCGCCCTCACCTGTGACGTGAAAGGCTTCTTAAAAATCCAAACATCCCTTCTGTTCCAAAAACTCTCTGATTCCCAAATTTCCCCCCAGCTTTTCACAGGGGCCCCTTCGAGGCTTATTCGGAAAGAAACATTTCAGAAGTTACCGGATCTCCTCTGCCACAATCCTGAGGCACGCTGCCTGGCCATCACCCCTGGTATCTTGCGGATCCTGCTGGTGTTAGCGATGGCAGTTTGTAATAATAAGTAAACTTTTATCTTCCCAAATGGGCTCCCTGCTGGTTTTTTAGCCTGTCCCAACCGACCATGCGTCTCCTTGTCATGCAAGACGCTGCCCTTTCCACAGTGGGCATCTGTGTTCGGCGGAACAAGTACCAAAACAGAAAGGAAGACAAAAGACAAGCATGGGTTTGTCATCTGAACACTACCAAGCCCCGTGGAATAGTAGACCCGGAAGGATGAGGGCAGGCACAGTTCTTTCTTACAGATTCTCTGAAGCCCAAATTTCCCTTGGCATCAGCTATCTAGCAAGCCAAGACCTGCCCACGACCTGTTATCTAAACAAATGAGTTCTCCTTATATCAGCCTTCCTCAGTCAATAAATCTTTCAAACCCCAACTAATTCTGGAATGTCCTGACTTGGATGCCTTGGTCCCCAGGGGGAGGAATTTCACAGCTGGGCGTTATCTCCCTGTCACTTGTCCCTGATGTGGCCATGGCTGTGTAAGGAAAGAGGCACTGGGTCACTTTTCTTGAATTCGATCTTTGAAACTTTCGCCCTGTCCGGGACCTGTCGATCGCTAGGCTCCATGTTCGAAGAGAGGGCTGGACCAGAGGGGTGAGGAAGGAAAGACCCAGCAGGCCTCCGCCTCTCTGAACGCGCTGTCCGGGATGTTAGAACAAGAGCATTGTGGCTTGAGTTCACGGACTGCCGCCTTTTCTGGTTTTATGCAGCCAAGCACTGGTCCAAATTGGCCCCCATCAGCAAGACCTGTGAATGAGATTAAACTGCTGCAAAGAAATTTAAGTAAGTGTCAGCCACCTCCCCACCCCCTTGCGATTCATTGTCATCCTTGCTCATCAAGATCCTCTTAGCACGCGAGACAAAAATCATGTAAATTAATACTTGCTTGTGTCTGTCTTCTTTTGCATTTTCCCTGTCATTTTTGGTAATATGTAGGTAGCCGTCAACTCAGTCCCAGACAAACCCATGATTTTGGAGTCGGCTGATTGCCCTGCCTTCCTTGGTGATGGAAGCCTTTTACATTTTCTCTCCAGAACCTGATTTTTGAGGATTTCTTAATGGATAATATTGCTATTGAATTCAAAGAAATTATGATTTATCTGTGAGATCATTGTTAGAACACATCGACCTCAGGTTCCTTTCTAGAATAGGTAAATGTAAATTCTTCTGATACCAGTGTTAACTCGTCACAGCCTTGCTGTCACGATTCCCAGTCCGTCCACCATTAGAAGCTTAAGTCAGGCTCTGCTCCGCTGTTCCCGCTGTTTGCGCACGCCCTTCGTCGGGAACGAGGATCCAGGAACGATTTGTGCGCGCCTTTGGTTACGATGGGGTTAGTAATTTTGTTCTACTTGACTACAGTGACAGATGAGAGGTTGTTTCACATTAGCATCGTGGGGAGAAAAGCATTGCCGTAACAGAGGGCGAGATTGAGGGGAATTGTTTGGGGTTTGCTGGCTGTTAAACCATGGAAGGAAGTCTGAACCTAAGGAACGCCAGTGGTTGGAAGAGAACATTCTCCCTCTGTATTGGGGTGCGGGGGGGAGGGGGGCATTGGGGAGAAAGGCAGGTTAGGTAAGTCCTTTACTGTGATGCAAGCCTGGAAACTTAGTGCCCTCACTAAGCTCTCACAGTAAGCTTATTCTAGGATGGCCCGGGGAAGATGGGGGGGTGGGGCAGTCAGGACTCCACTTGAACATTTATCCCATCCAGGGGTCTCCAGAATATAACGAAACCAGCATTTCCTGCTATCTCACTTTCTCAGAGCAGGCTGAGTTTGGGCAGGAGAAGCCAGTCAGTACAGAGCATACATTCAGTAGCTTCACTCTCGTATAGGGGAAGAGAATAATGGTTTGAGAGCAGGGAATAATAGCCAGCATTATCTGAGTAAATACATAAGTTTGTCTCCTTTTTGAGACAGACCCACTGCCACGCTGGCTTACCAGCCCAAAATCAGCCTAAGGGGTAAAGAACAGACCACATCCCGGTCACTTCTCCAGAGTGATCATTGCTTCTCCTCTCTGGTTTGCTTGCTTCTCTAAAGCCCTACTTTAATTTAACAGGATTTTTCTTAAAAAAAAAAAAAAAAAAAAAAAAAAAAATCATCTTTAAAACAAACATTTGACTAAAAAGGCCATCTTATGGGAAAACACTGAGGATCACAGATAATCCTGTTGTTGAGTTTTAAAGAAAGTTTTTGAGAACTGCACATTGTTCCCGCTTGAATAAATTTGCAATATCAATAGTCTGTTGACATTGTATTGGTAACAGTCTGACTCCGGCAATTTTCCCCTCCGTTGGGGAACCCCAGAAGATAAGCAGGCAGGGAAGCATTCTCCTAGTGGTGTTTCAGAAGCTCAATCTGCTGTCAGTGAATATGGCGGGAGGCAGGAAGATGAGGTTTTGCATCTAGGGTGGCTGTGGGGATGGGCACAGGGATCGGAGAGATCAGGAAGGAAGAATGAAGAGGGAGAACCTCCATGGGTGGGGGGGGGGGAGGAAATTTCACGTCAGGACGAAGCCGGCATTTCAGCTGAGAAGGGCTGAGACTCCGACTCTCTGGGCCATTTGTCCATAAGCCCACTGCTTAGGAAACTTAAAAAGAGATTTAAAAATACACCACAAAGGCTAAAACAGCAAGTCTAGGCAAAAATGCAATCAAAATTAAAGACGAACAAATAGATAAACGTCAAATAAGGACATCCCATCAGTGAAAGAGCACAAGGTCACGGAGAGCCTGAGGGAGTTTGTCTTTTCCAGGGAGAGTCCTTTATGAAGAGGGTCAATTGGGAGCGAAAAGAATGTGCTGCGTTATGAATTTGAAGCTGTGAGGCTGAGACCGGATGAGTGAACGGAGAGCATGAAGTTGACGTTCTATTCAAATTCCCTAGAGCCTATTGCATTGTAAATTCAAAGGGCTAATAAACGAAAGCTACATCTCAGATATACGAGCTGGGCAGGCCTGGTTCACCACCAAGGCCAAGCGATATTAAATAGAGCTACGGACTTGCACAGAAGCAGAGATGATGTCCGGAGGCATTTATTTGATGGGAAGGCCCCTTTTAGTACGTAGGGTCAGTGCATCTCAGAGGACAATTGGACATTTGTTGGTGCGTTGTTTCCTCTCTCTTGCGGAGGGAGAGAAGGGCTCACCTGCCATTTCTGGAAGTACCTGGAAGTCCATGACTACTTCTTTTCTCTCGTTCCCTTATCCACAGTCCCCTGGTAACCTTCCTGTCTCTTGCCCACCTTGTTTTCATTTCTCTTGGCATAGGTGCCGGTCTGTGAAAATGTTTTCACTGATCCACGCTGAAATTACAAATAAATAAATAAACGACGCGGAGATTTTTTTTTTTCCCCACAAAACTTTACTTCTTCCTTTTAAACAGCTGACCCTCACACTGAAGGTAGGTCCTTTGTCCCATGGGTTTCTTTAAGTGGCCTTCCTTTACGAGATGACGGAAGGTAACAGGTAATAGACAAGAAATCTACGCTGGTCCCTCATTTTTTTCCCGCGGCAACATCGGGGAAGTCTGGGAAATGCTCCCCATGTGCCCTGTGACCTTCACCCCTGGGCTCTTCCAGTCCTGCCATCACGTTGGCCTGATGAAAGCCTCGCTTTCCTGTACCTTCTCCAGCTCCCACAGACTCGGGATGAAGCCCACCCAGGGGGCTAACAGTGGGCCCTCCCTGGACGCTCTTCTGCTCACAGCCCCCCGCCCCCCGCCCTCCTCCCCACCCGCCCTCCCTGTCACCAGTCACCAGTGCTGCCTTATCTGCGTGTCCAAGCCATGCATCTCTTTCACGGCCGGGCTCAGGTCCCACCTTGATGTCTCCTACCCACAAAGCTTACTCGTAGCTTCATTTTCCAAAGAGCCAAAGGCTGATAGGTTAGAGTCTGGACGTGCAGCACCCCATGGTCTACGGTGATGCACACAAAATGCCTTCCCAGCACGACGTGGAGCGTGTGGTAAGCCGGCGAAAGAGCAGAGGCAAAGGTTGGGGAAATGCTTTCTGCGGGAGAAAGGTGACGTTCCCGCTTAGGTTGAAGGGAGCTCGGAAACATCAACCGGCAAACGGGCAGAAAGGGCAGGCGAGTGACAGCAGCGAGAAGGAATCGGCAAAGTGTCTGCGGGTGGCATCATCCGTGTAAAGCTATAGTTTGCCACTTTCCGGCAGGCTGTGTGATTTACAGGAGGGGTCATGGGCCTGGGGTCCCGGTGCTTGGAAGCATCCCTTGGGCCCAGTCATTGGATGCCGTGAGAGCCTGAGGGAGGTCACCTGAGCACATCGTCTTTTCCTTTTTCCATCTGTACAGTGGGAGGGAGGTGGGTGCAGTGCTGAATTTTCTCTCATGTAGGGGCATTCAGACGGATGTCAATTTCTTAAAAGCACAATAGCGAGTGAGAACGGCACATTTTCTTTCTCTTTGCTTCTCGGGCGCTTGCTGGTCTCTCCTGAGTGCCCATGCGTGCCGCTGGCTAAGTAGCATGGCAAATTGTCAGATCAGGTCAGACATCCCCTCCGCCAGACTGATGCTGTCCCCACTAGATGAACGGAATCACCTCGTCGTCTCTCTCCCATTCCTTCTTTCCTTTCTGTCTCTACCGTGGCATTGCCCTTGCCCCCCATCTTCTCTACTTCTGTTACCTAGAATCTTCTCAGATGTCAACCACAGTTTTCAAAGCCACTGTTTTACCCTCTAAAACCCCCTATCCTTTTATTCCAAAGTATCATTTAAATATGTTCTTCTACCCCTTATTCCCTGTTGCCCGTATTCACACCGGTTATCGGGATCCTCTCCTCCCCCCGGGAACTTCTGTCTTCTGCTAAGAAGATTCTTTCTCTACTGTTCTGCATCTGGGCTCATTGTAACTGGGATATGGTGCAGGTCTCCATTGCCGCTTAGAGCTTTTCTCAGCAAAGCAGCCTTAGCACCCATCTGAAATCCAGGCTTACGTGTGTTGTTATCCCACAGAAGTTCCTCATTTTCCATCTGGAATTTGCTATTTTTTCTCTTTCTTCAAACCACATTGTCATTTCTTTAATTTTCTCTGGTGCTGCCACAAAGTGTAAAGTCACCGCAAAATCAATTCTTTGGTGAAATGTTGTACCTACGATGCATATTTATGATTATAGGACAGCGTTTTAATAATATATCCTGGGGCACCTGGGTGGTTCAGTCGGGTAAGCATCCAACTCTTGACCTCAGCTCAGGTCTTGATCCCAGGGTTATGAATTCGAACTCCGTGTTAGACTCTGCACTGGGCATGAAGCCTACTTAAAAAATAATAATAAAAATAAAATACGTCCTAACATTTTAGTTATAAGTTCCTCTTCTACTTACATGCTAAAAAAGTATGTAATAAAAAAGCAAATAATCATTGAATGTCAGGAAATATTACATCTCAGTTCAGTAGACATAAGAAGTCATCATTTGAGAACTCACCCCTTGCTACAGTGTCAGTACAGATGAGATAGATTATCACCACTCCTGCCAACACTTAAGTCTGAAACTTACCATTATATTTTTTTTTTTAGTGTTTGTTTATTTTTTGAGAGAGACACAGAGCATGAGCAGGGGAGAGGCAGAGTGAGAGGGAGACACAGAATCTGAAGCAGGCTCCAGGCTCTGAGCTGTCAGCACAGAGCCCGATGCGGGGCTCAAACTCAACGGACCTCGAGATTATGACCTGAGCCAAAGTCGGTTGCCTAACCGACTGAGCCACCCAGGCGCCCTGCCCCCGCCCAAAACTTACCATTATAAAGAGTGTCAACACTGAGGAATAGGAAAGTTTTTTTAAAAGGCTTTATTTTTTTAGTTTGTTGAAGGCGTCACAAGATACGAAAAGAATATTTCTACATAGGCACATACATACATGTATGATTACTGTTGCACAAAGTTTTATATGTTCATATTGCTCTGCTGTAGGGGCATAAATTAGTAAAACTTTAAAACCTGATGTAACGGCGAATTAAATCTATGTTGTAGAAAATATGGAGAATACTAAGGCATTTAATATCAGTAAACACGTTCCCTTTGAAACAGCAAATTAGACGTGCAGGAGGATTTTGGTCACACTTCAAAGAATAATATGCTGAGGTGGAGAATTATTCTGTTTACTCTTGCTCTCACCGGCGAGGTTTTTCTGTGTTAAACAGGCTTTTGACTACTTCAAAGCACGTTTGAAGTCCTCACTCTGCACAGCTCATGCAGAAAGACAAATATGCTTCCAAATTTGTGCGGCTGAAACTGCTGCACCCTCTATTTACAAGTAAGAAGAACCTGCAGTTTGCTAGTTTAATACCGAGTTGATGCCTCTTTTATTTAGCTATGACAGCGAAGGTCGCCTGACCAATGTTACCTTTCCAACGGGAGTGGTCACAAACCTCCATGGAGACATGGACAAGGCCATCACGGTGGACATTGAGTCATCCAGCCGCGAAGAAGATGTCAGCATCACCTCAAATCTGTCTTCAATCGACTCCTTCTACACCATGGTTCAAGGTAAGCACGAAAGCATAAGTTTAAGCTGATAATCTTAAATGCCACCAGCACCCCCGGAGAACGCGGCGACCCCATTTGCTAAGATGAGATAGAAAAGGGAAGGTGAAAACAAAAACCTCTAGAAGTAAGCTGAAATCGTCCATCGTCTACAGGTAGTGTTTATTTCGTGAAACATACATATGTTAGATCAGCCAGTGTCTACTCCCACTTCCAGACCCACCTTCATTCCAACCTTTCACGGGCATCATCAGACCCGTTTCGAGTCACTTTCTCCGTGACCTTCTGCAGTCTTCGGGAGGGCGTCCTCTTCACGGCCAAGTAAGTACAGCCGCTTGAGACAGAACCCCTTCTGAATCTGCACACCTTGTGGCCTTTCAGTCCACATATGATGGGATCACTGGACATTTGATACCGAATTTTCAGCACCCACTTATGTATTATCTGGACTTTATTATTTTTTTTTCATTCAGTCCATAGACATACGTATCCAGTATATTCATGATGGGACCGCCTGCCATATTCCTTTTTGACATAATCTTGGAAAAGCCTGTTTGCGATGACGCTTGCAATTGTGAGGTCGTAGCCCTAAGCCTAATTACTAAATCTGAGTTAAACTTCTTTGACTCGTTATTTCTACCAGTCCTCTCAAGTAAGCTCTGCCGTCGTCTAAAATTAATACTGCTCGAATTCCTTTCTTCCCCCAATGATTCTATATTATTCAAAAAGTTTAAATCGAGGCAGAAGGCGATAATATAAGAGGCATTTTTGTACAAAATATAAGATGGCCCCCTTTTTTAAAAGTCCGTTTTGGGGGAACATCACCTCGTTTTTTTTACATACAAGGTGTAGAACGTGAGATCTCTTCGAAAGATCTTTAGTACAGGATAGATGGGTTTAGGGGAGGGGAGTCTTCTGAGAGCCTGGCAGTCACACCCTGGCTAAAAGAACACAGAGGTGGCTCTTTCCAGAAGGTCCACTGCACATCTGTGGAGACTCAGCCCTCACTTGTTTTGTCAGGCAAATGAGAAAAAGGAATCTAAAGTGGCGAAGGACTTTAAATTCTGCCTTTAGGGGCGCCTGGGTGGCTCAGTCGGTTAAGCGGCCAACTTCAGCTCAGGTCATGATCTCTTGGTCTGTGAGTTTGAGCCCCGCGTCGGGCTCTGTGCTGACAGCTCAGAGCCTGGAGCCTGTTTCAGATTCTGTGTCTCCCTCTCTCTGACCCTCCCCCGTTCATGCTTTGTCTCTCTCTGTCTCAAGAATAAATAAATGTTAAAAAAAAATTTTTTTTTTAATAAATAAATAAATAAATAAATTCTGCCTTTAGTATGCAGCCGGTTCTGTTAACAGCACGAAATGCCAGAAATCAACGTTGTTTCGATACGTTCTAAAAGGACGTCATTGAGTACCTTTTATTTCCTGACAAACGGAGTTCGGTCAGCATTTGAGAAGTGTGGAACCCTTCTGACTGCACAGCCAACCAAGTGTTGAGTCCAGACTTACAGTGTTTTCCGCTCCTTGTTCTTCAGATCAGTTACGCAACAGCTACCAGATCGGGTACGACGGCTCCCTTCGAATCATCTACGCCAGCGGCCTGGATTCGCATTACCAGACGGAGCCGCATGTCCTGGCCGGCACGGCGAATCCCACCGTTGCCAAGAGAAACATGAGCCTTCCTGGAGAAAACGGGCAAAATTTGGTGGAGTGGAGGTTCCGAAAAGAGCAAGCCCAAGGAAGAGTCAACGTCTTTGGTCGAAAGCTTAGGGTAAGCCGGTGTCGGACGGCAGGTGACGGGGCCGAGCCGTCCCCGAGGGTGCCAGCGGTCACCCTCCCCCAGTCCAGGCCTGCCCTCGGCGCAGGGCCTTCCCCGAGAGCACCAGGTCTCTCCAACCGCCACGCCATTAGATCATTCGTGATAAAAGCCAGCTCTTGGAGAAAAGCTTTTTTTCTCGAGATAGCCATGATTAAAAATGAGTTCTTCCCTGGGGCGCCCCGGGGGGCTCAGTCGGTTCAGCGTCCGACTCGTGATTTCGGCTCAGGTCATGATCTCACAGTTCATGGGCTCGAGCCCCACATCGGGCTCTGTGCTGACAGCTCAGAGTCTGGAGCCTGCTTCGGATTCTGTGTCTCCCTCTCTCTCTGCCCCTCTCCTGCTCACACTCTGTCTCTCTGTCTCTGAAAAATAAATAAACATTAAAAAAAATAGAAAGAAAGAAAGAAGTGGACTGGCCATTGAAAGGTGAATCCTTTCTTTGCATCCTCAGCATTTTTAAAGTGTAGTTGGGATGCAGGGGAGAATATCAATGACAGAACCTGACTTGATATTGATGTGTATTGTTTTTATGAGAAATGCAACGATACTTCTGATTATGCTAGTGTAATTGATCTGTGCAGAATGTTCTCTGCATTGCCTTGTTGGGTGTTGTTTTTTTGTTTTGTTTTGTTTTTTTCCCTCCCTCTCACATCATGGGCCAAATATAACTAGAAAGCAAGCTGTGATTTATGTCAGCTATTTGCTAGAGACAACACAGATTAGGTACTAAAACATAGGTTACAAGAAACCTCCTTCAGACCACTATAAACTGAACCTGATTCATCCTTTCTATTAGCAAACAGATTTTAGTTGATCAGATAAATGTAGATAACTATTCCTAAAATTACTTCCCCTTGCCATGAAAAAAAAAAAAAAAGTACTTAAAAAAAATCAAGGAGAGAGAACACAACATGAAGCATAACCAATAATGTCCTTTTTTTTCCTGCACCAAAAATGGCTAAATTATTATTATAACAGGCCGGCATTATATACCTTGACAGTCCTTCCGAGTAAGAAACAGCTAATGCATGCTGTCTCTGGCTCTTTGCAAGACATAGAAATGAAGTAGGAAAGAATCAGTAGATCAAACACAGACTGTATCCAGCTTACAGGTTATGTTCTGATTCCACTTCAGTTTCCAGGCAGGTGTTGGGGACGCTCAATCCGTGGTCTCCTGGAGCCAGTGCTGTGCGCTCCCACCTGACCCACATCCAGGCTGTGGGAGCCAGGATGCCCCAGCTCCGAGCCCCCAGGATGCCCCTGCTCCGAGCCCCCAGGATGCCCCTGCTCCGAGCCCCCAGGATGCCCCAGCTCCGAGCCCCCAGGATGCCCCAGCTCCGAGCCCCCCGGTTCAGTGGCTCTGGCAGGCAGGAGCTAGGGGAGGCCAGAGAGAGGCTTGCTCAGTGGGAGAAGTGAGGAGAAAAAGGGAGAGAACACTAGAAGGGAAAAGCAAGGTTAGAGTGGAAGGGAAAGTGACAGGCAAGAAAACCAGCTCCAGGCTTGCTTTGATCACGTCCGCAGGGTCGGTCTGTGACCCAAGGACACGGTAGCTCCCGCCTTTTCCTCCAATGAACTGAGGAATCAGTAGCAGCTGGCACCCCTGTGTGCTGTGCCCCCCTCCACTTCTTCCCAGGCCCCCTGCTGCCTTGGGCCATTGCAGCCTGGAAGCGACTTCACAGGCCTTATCTTATCCAGCTCTATCCCTATAATGGGCATGATGTCCCTGGACACATGCGCACCTGTGCGCGCACACACACACACACACACACAGTCCCACCTGTTCTCAGACACAGGACTTCCTTCACCAAAAGATACAAACATGCTGCTCCCATTTATTGCTCTCCATTCCGCATACCAGAGATGACAGAGCGCCGACTAGAATTCAAAAAACGTGCGTTCTCGGTCAGGCTCCACTTTTTTGTTAATGTCGAGCCTTATGGGGAAATCGTAACATCTCTCAGACTTCATTTGCCTCGTGTATACCATGATATCCGTGTCAGGATATAAGTAAGTTAACATTATCCAGACAATATTGTAGCATTGTGACGTTATAACAGACATTATATATGTTATAGATATTGACCTTATAGCACAGACCACGCATACAGTATTATATACCCTGGATACAGATAAGGGATACATACCATTTACCCTGCCCTGCCTCCATGTCACACAGTTGTTACAGAATCAAATGAGATAATGTGAGAAAATACTTTACAACTAAATAAAAGGCGGGATTATATATCCCCTACCCCTAACCTGGAGAACCTCTACCACATATGCAGACATTGGGCATTTATACCCCCACGGCGGGTGAGTAAGAAAGAGCCATTTCGCACCCTGGTTAGGAAAACAGAACAAAAGAAGGAAGAGTGTGAGAAACACTTTGCCCAGGAACTGACCACGTAACATGTTGCCTTCTCTTCTTGGAGACGAGCTATGTCTAAGTGTATCCTCTGTTTCTTTGTAACATGGCTCTTCTAGGCTTGAAAAGAAATTTAGGAAGAGTGGAGGAAATCCTGTCTTACATCTCTGGTTCTCTGCCTGATTCAAAATGAAGCAAATACTTTCTCCGGGGGAAGAAAAGGGAGTGCACGCAGGCATGGGTGTTGGTTTCTTCTAAACAGCGGAACCACAGTGCCTTGGCAAGATATTTCAGAGAATATGCTATTCAGAGTGGCCTGTTCAGTCACACTGCAAGGAGATTTCCAGCTGATATGTGTGATTGCTCTCCTAGAGACAATGCCGAGATCACAAGGGAGGGTTTCTTACTTTCAAGATAAGATTGGATGTGCCAGCTCTGACTGCTAATGCCATTCCTCTGTGGTTCTGAGGGGGAAATTCTGGGGAGAAAGTGATGATCTGAAAATCTGGTGTAAGGACTGGATGTGGAGTCTGCCCGAGAACATCTCCTCTCTTACCTTCCGTTATTTCCTAGCAGAAACTTCCTTTCATTTCTTGAGGTATATGCCTGCATTCAACCAAGTGCCTGACACAGAGTGGGCGCTCAAATATTTATTTGATGAATGAGTGAGGAGAAGCCAGCCTTATAATACAGATTATTTCTCTGCATCCAGATCTAAGAGAGAAGCTATATGAATAGTACATCCTTGCAAATGTTTGACTGCTATAAACAAACCTAACTCTAAGTAGATTACATAGATATAATAGATATGACACCAGATATTGTAGTTAAAAAAGTTTTTTTTATTAAGCAAGGAGTAGAAAAGGAAAATAAGAAACCAGCAACATTTAAAGCATGTTCTATGAAACATGCATTCAGGCGAAAGGGAAATACCGTAGGAAATAACAAGCAAATGAAATCGAGGGATGTGAAAAAGCATTGCAAAATAAAGATTAGACATTTCCATGGCTTGCTTTGTTTGTGGCCAAGTTAAAAATAAAAAAGACACAGGCATAAAAATTGCTTGTCTCTCTCTTACCATGTTGCTGGACACTGGAACCAGCCTTTAATCAGTTATAAAAAAAAACCAAAAAACCTGCTATGGCATTCTGAAAAGAAAACCCATCTTCTAAACTTGCCCAGAATTCAGATGCTTTAAAGGAGAAGAATCAGTGAATCGTTTCAGAAGGAAATCCTCAAAATTTGAAAGGCGAGAGGGTGTTTAAAGGCACACGTAAATACGATAGCGTGCTTCGATCTCCCTCTGCGCGTCACGTTAGCATGCTATGCTGTTTCTCACTTGGAGCCCAGGGGCGCAGCCTTCGATGGGATTGTGCAGTGCGGTTAGCACTGGCTGACGTGCAGAGACCCAAGACGATCTGCAGCCAGTTGATGTTCCAGCAGCGACACAAGGGAGCCATGATGTTGTCACCAAGTATCCTGGGTAATGAGCCAGCCCTCCCTCGCTTCCCTCCATAACATTCCAGATACGTGAACATAATCTGATTGTGCTTTGTGTCTGTAAACATAAAGACTGTGTAACGTCTTTACGCCTTGGTTTTCCAAGCGTTCTACGGGGAAGATGATAACTACCCCCCTTCCCAATATCAAAGGGACGCTGTGATTCATTATAGTCGTGCTGGACATGATCTTCGAAAATGAGGAACTTTCCGTGCTTACTTGAAAGAAATGCTATGGAGCACAAAGGACTTCGTGGTGATCTCTTATCCAAACACGACATTTGCATTCATTTTTATGTAGCTGGAGGGATGGTAATGATCTGATCTAAGGGTTTTCATCTTAGATGAACTATTCAATTTAAATTGATATTTTTTAGGGGCGCCTGGGTGGCGCAGTCGGTTAAGCGTCCGACTTCAGCCAGGTCACGATCTCGCGGTCCGTGAGTTCGAGCCCCGCGTCGGGCTCCGGGCTGATGGCTCAGAGCCTGGAGCCTGTTTCCGATTCTGTGTCTCCCTCTCTCTCTGCCCCTCCCCCGTTCATGCTCTGTCTCTCTCTCTGTCCCAAAAATAAATAAACGTTGAAAAAAAAAAATTAAAAAAAAAAAATTGATATTTTTTATATTAAAACTATTAGAAGGCCACTGGGGCGTGGAACAGTGCTGGTCCTTTATGACTGTCAAAAAAAAAAAAAAAAAAAAGGTTGGAAAGTTGCCATAATTTGAAAAAGGTATAGTTAAAGTAGGACCGTGTCCTAGAACGGAAATGTCCCTTGACTTCTGCCCTTTGTTTATAATACTGGAAGGAGAGAGTCTGGGCGTGTATGGAAAGAACAGAGAAGACAAAAGATCTGTTAGTATCTTTTGAAATTTTACATACTGAATAACAACGACTTGTGCCTGGAAACAGTAAGGGTGGTTAAAACCTTGCGCTGTGCTGGGAATGGTGGGGAAAACACAACCCATTCTAATTTTTCCCCCATTGCTTCAGCTAGAGGACGCAAGAAAGGCATTGCATATACAGTGGTCATCTGGACAGAAAGGAAAATGTAAACTTTTTCCCAGATGTTCAGTCTCACAGTGCTTCTAGCTGTTTCCGTATGGTGACATGTTTGGTATGGTGGCACACACAATGGCTACTGTAATGACACCCACTCGCCCGTCACCTGGGTGCTCTGGCACTGCGTAGCCCTGTCCACAAACGAGAGAAATGAGTCAAGTGCCATAGAAGGGGTGCAGGCGGTGAAAAGGCGGGCTCCGGGCCTCTCCCTGCCCGTCTCCGTTTAGTACCCAGGCCCTCTTAGCAGGCCTGCCGTCCGCATTGCTCCCGCTCTAACCAGAGGTGACGACGCTGCAGAGATAAAGGGTGGTTGAGGCAGGCAATAAAGAATTGAAATACAAATTAAGGGGCGCCTGGGTGGTGCAGTCGGTTAAGCGTCCGACTTCAGCCAGGTCACGATCTCGCGGTCCGGGAGTTCGAGCCCTGCGTCAGGCTCTGGGCTGATGGCTCAGAGCCTGGAGCCTGTTTCCGATTCTGTGTCTCCCTCTCTCTCTGCCCCTCCCCCGTTCATGCTCTGTCTCTCTCTGTCCCAAAACTAAATAAACGTTGAAAAAAAAATTAAAAAAAAAAAAAACAAATTAAAATGAATACGACGTAAAATACAAACAGATGAGGCAATCCTGTGGGCAGCACAGTCCGTGGGAACTACACCGTGAGGCTCACATGGCTGTTGGCAGCCTGGAATAACCCAAGGAAGGAGAAAAGAGGGACAATCTAAACATTCAGCATTGTTTTTTGTTTTGTTTGGTCTTTTCCCTTTTAAATCACAATCGGAGAAACACAAGAACCATAGGAAACCGTCCGAATCGTGCAAAACCTCTTCCTAAGGCATCGATAATTTTGTGCAACTAGAAGCTGAAGGCTGGATTCTGCCAGTTCAGTATTGAGTCAGTTTGATAGCAAATCAAATCCTCCTACAGGCTTTAAAATACGTATCTGTGAATATTAGCTAGCAGCTTCTCTCCGAGGTCCGCAAAGCAGTCTGCAAAGCCAAGCTCGTGAGGTTTCACAAAATTCACGTGAGGCAGGGACTAACATGCGGACGTGTCCACGTGGGAAAGCCCAGAAAGCCTTTCGCTGGCTGGCCAGTCAGAATCCAATCAGGGTCATTGACAGAAGCCTAAAGCCTCTCAAGCACGCGCTTCACAGATCGACAAACAGCTTCGGAGAGGCGGAAGCCCAGAGTCACACTGCCTCTAGACCCTGTCAGGTGTGGAGATCAGGCCTCTAGACTCCTGGGTTCCTCCCCCCAGCTCCCCACCCCACACACACCCGACACACCTACGGCAGAGCGGGCTATTTCCCCCACCGCAGCTGGATCTGAAAGGATTGAACTGGAAAACGGAGATGTCCTGATTTCCGTCCGGGGTTCTACCCTTTCTCAGTGTCCGCGAATCACCTGTCTGGGTGCTTTTGTGCCCCCAGCATCACTTCACCTGTTAAGCATGAACTTCTGAGTGGTTTATATCTTTACTTCTCTGTACCTTTCCATGGACTTTGCAATACTCCCCTTGGACCACTGACTGGAAAATTTTAAGCCTAAAGAGTACTTTTTCATGGGGCTTGAATGTCAATGATGGACTGCACAAATTAGTTTTATCCCAGATTTTACATAATATACATGTATATTACATGTTCACATACACATATATGTTCACATATATGTAAGTGTGGATGTGGCGTGCGTGCCTATGTGTGCGTAACCGATCAGTGGCAGCTGTCCGTTTTGAAAGTTCTAGCTAAGACATGTTCGTGTAAGGGTAAGCTTTTCCCATTTAATTTTTAACAATCCAGTAGTCAATCCACATTCGGTAGGTACAAGCTATCACCCCCCCCAAAGCTTCTATCTTGCTGTAGAAAATCCATTTTTCAAGTAGAGTTTAAATTTTTTTTAATGTTTATTTTTGAGAGAGAGAGACAGAGTGCAAGCAGGGGAGGCACAGAGAGAGGGAGACACAGAATCCGAAGCAGGCTCTAGGCTCTGTCCTGCCAGACATGGGGCTCGAACTCGTGGAACTATGAGATCATGGCCTGAGCTGAAGTCGGACGCTTAACCGACTGAGCCACCCGGGGGGCCCCGTTAAAGTAGAGTTTAACCGAGGCCACATTTCCATTGCCAGAACGAATGCTGGATTGTACATGCCTTGGATCACAGACAGTAATAGCCAAATGTAGTCAAAGATTCTAGACATTGCACAGAGCCACAGAGAGACCCTATTACAACAACATGGTGCTAGATTTGTAAACTTACCACAAGACTCAGACCGTGTAGATGCAGGAACAGAGCATCTGAAGTCCCTGCCAGTTAACCAGATGTTATCAAAGGGAAAGGCATTCTAAAAACTTGTGACATTTCAGCACTGGGCCAAAAGCAATGATCATGTTTGTAACCTCCTGCTATTGCAACTCATTAATAATTTACAGTAATGGGGGTTCCAACTTCTACTTAACCTGTTCTTCAAAGGGCCGGAGTCACATTTACCACTTTTATTTAATGTAGCCGTGATTGTTCTACTAAGCAATTATTTTCCAGGGTCTTATGGAGGGAGGGGCCTTGAGGAATTTACAGTGATTTACCAGCTTCATACCTTCTGGGCAAACGTTAAAGCAAATACGTTTTGGTATTTTTCCTTATCGGTTGTACTTTAAGTTTACAACATTTAATTGAAAAGGTTTTGAACAAACGCCAGGCTGTCTTTCTGCTTAATGAAACCTTTTAAAAGAGCTGTTAATCTACTGCCTTGCACTTGTACCCAAGAAGTTGCTAAATTAATTTACTGACAAAAGAGAATCCATCATCATAAATGGTGTTTAAACAATAGTGGGGGACTCTGAAGAGTACTAAGGGACTAGCGCTGGAATAGCATGATGTATGTGATCGTGCTGTTTGTGTTGTAACAGGTTAATGGCAGAAACCTCCTTTCCGTTGACTTTGATCGAACAACAAAGACAGAAAAGATCTATGATGACCACCGTAAATTCCTGCTGAGGATTGCCTACGACACGTCGGGACACCCAACTCTGTGGTTGCCCAGCAGCAAGCTGATGGCCGTCAACGTCACCTACTCATCCACTGGTCAAATTGCCAGCGTCCAGCGGGGAACCACTAGCGAGAAAGTGGATTATGACGGCCAGGGGAGGATCGTGTCTCGGGTCTTCGCTGACGGCAAAACGTGGAGTTACACCTACTTAGAAAAGGTACGCCTGTGCCGTGAGAGTCAAGAGGGAAGCGATGATTAGTAGTTCTCAGCGATCACCCAGGGCTCTGCGGGGGAGAAAAACGGTGGCGTGTGACTGAGCTCCATTTGTTATTCTAAGCATCAACATGTAAGTCACACTGGTACAGCAGTGATGAATTTCTGCATTAGCAAAGTAGTTTTTCCTTAGTTAAGTTCTACTACCTGAGACCCTTTTAAGTGATTTATGCCGCAAACAAACAAGCAATCACACTGTCCACCTGCCAAGTTTGTACATCGACAACATCCACAAATGAGACCTTGAGCGTGGAAGTCATTTGTAAATAATCTCCGTGCTAGCTCTTTCATTTAGGAAAGAGCCTTACGTTAGCACAGTCGAAGGTGTCACTTTTGTGTTGTTGCTGGCAGAGCATCAACATAGCCGTAAAAAGCACGTAGATCCTATTTATGCATTATTAACCAAAAGAGGCTATTGTTTTTTTTAGAAAGCCACGTTTCAGGTGCTCTGTGGCGTCTCTCATTTCTTCTGCATATCCAGGGCGTAAGCATCCTATCTTAAGACTTTCGTCCATTCTTCAGCTCTAGGCACAACACCAAAAATGATTTAAGGTTCTCCATGTGCCAGATGCCGAGTCGCAGTCTGAGAGGTGTGGGGCCAGTGACTCTGGTCCAGAGGGATGAAAGCGAAAGAAAAAGAACAGGGAACCGGCCACCTCCCTGCAATTCCCCTCTTAAAAAACATAATGCACCAGAAAGCGCGTTCACGGAGGGTTTCATTTGCCTTTGAGACAAACCTTAGCGCTGGGAAATGGTCCCGTTTTGCGTTCCAATGCCTATCACGCCCCCGAGCATGCAGCAGCTTAAGTTAGAAACTCAACGCTTCGTGGCGACCGCCTCCAGCTTTACGCGCATCGCACACAGTGACCTGTCGCATCCGAGACTCACGTCCGTGCCATTGTTGTGCTCCCCTTACGTGGTCCTGTTCACTTAGAGGTGCTCTACACCACTCCTCAGTCTAAACCTTAACCCCGCCGCGCGGGAGCCATCCCGTCTGCTTCTAGACAGCCGAGAGACGCAGGCCGCCCTTCCAGAGAACCAGTGTCAGGTTCAGAGGTCACCACTGGCCGCCTCCCAGCTTCGGAGTCCTTCCAGCCAGGACCCTACTTGCCAGTTAGTCTGTTGTCTCACAGACCTGCTTATCTGCTCTCCTTCGAAGAGACTCACCCTTGAGACAATGGACCGTGCCCATTAGATGACGTTTCCCTCCTGCTATTCGTCACACTCATTAGCTACTCGACCTGTGATTTGTTGAGAGACCACAGAGGAAGCCCCGCTATACACACACTTCCCTGGGAACCGGTCCTCGTGCCTGGGAAACACGTCACCCTCCGGCCTAACAAACCCCAAGACAGCTTTCTCCTGAAGAAACTGGGAACGGATCCCCATTTCGTATCCTGGAGCGCTTTTCCCAATTTAAATTAAGTGCATTACAGAGAAGCATAACAGAAACACCCAGACCCTTAAAATTGATAGTAGTGCTCGTAAATGTCGCCGAAAAATGTTTCAAAGGAGACAAGGAGCAGGTCATTGATGAGAGCCACTGTCGTGAAGTGACACCAGCGGTAACTGAGATCAGTCACACTCTCATTCTCAGTGGGGATCGGAGAAGCCAACGAGTGCTTTCGTCATCTCCCAGATCCCTAAGATCCACCCAGACCGTTTCCGTTTCCTTGCTAGGACAGGCACGCTAGGCCAAAACTTCCTCAGAGCAAGACAAGTAATATTTTATTAACTCCCACCAGATGGGATTTTAAATGACTACACAGCTAGGTACTACTTCCTACGAATTTAGCAAGAATCCAAGCCTTCCTTAGCGCAATGCCAACTGTCGGGAACCGTCCAGGGCATCCACCTGACCGCCTGCAGACAAAGACTGCCCCTAGGTGCTCCCGCGGAGGGCACTCAGCAGAAGCCTGTCGCCCAAAGTGCTTTCAAAGATGGTGGACAGTAAAGAGAGAGGGAGCGAGCCTTGGACGAGGGGTTATGTGTTTCTCTGGCAAGAGCAAAGCCTGAGTCCCGGGAGGGCTCCTAACACACACCTGCTCCTAGATCTGCGGTCATTCCATTTGGCCTCGCGGGGTGTGGAGGAGACCTCCTCAAAGGAGACAATCGCCCAGGCTCTGCTTTGCTGTTTACTGTTGAGCCTGAGGGTTGAGCTTCTCTCAGGCTGGCCTAATAAATGACTGCCTTTTGTCTTTCTGCGGACGAGCAGAGCTCCTTTTAATCTATAGGTCTATTCACTCCCTAACTTAGCTCCCAAGTCGAATGCAGCCCAGAAACCGTTCTTACAGCCCCTGGGATTCAAATCAGATTCGATTACTTACAAAAGGAAATTTCAAAATGCAGGTTTTATTGTCATTCCAGGTGACAGGTAAGCATTTGCAAACCAGCAAACAAACAAAAACCGTATCTGGGTCCGTGTTACGGCTCCCATCGTGCGAGTTAGCAGTGTTTGTCGACATCGATGCTTTCCACACACGTTCTCCAGTGTGGGCTCATTTTATGTCTCTTCTTCATAAAGTAATATTTTGAATGCTTCGCTCCTCCCCCAGATGCACTGGAAATGAAAACATGATTTGAGTGGCTCTTCAATCAGATGAGGGGGAAAAGCCACCTCACTAAATAATTGCTAATTATGGAGAGGATCGCATTTCCCATATGCTGTTTTCTCCTTGAAATATTGTCTTTAAAGCAGCTTCGCGCGTGCCTGTATTATGACTTATCCAAATCCATCGACAATCTGCTGCCTGGCTGTGAGTGCCTGGAAGAAGAATGGTACAATTGTGACAAGTGGCACATTATGAATCTTGAGCCACTAATTGCAGAACCCCTCACAATTAAGCGTCCAAGCAAATTAGGCAGGGAATCGTTAACAACATGTAAGGTCAAGGATAACTCAATTAAAATGAAAATCATTTTCTCCAGCGGAATGTTTGTGTATATGTGGTCACCGAATCTCTGCTCTTGCTTCCCCTGCTCACGAAAATATTGAATAACAGTATGTTCTGTCTTTGCAGTCCATGGTTCTCCTGCTCCACAGCCAGAGGCAGTACATCTTCGAATATGACATGTGGGACCGGCTGTCGGCCATCACCATGCCGAGCGTGGCTCGCCACACCATGCAGACCATCCGGTCCATTGGCTACTACCGCAACATATACAACCCCCCAGAAAGCAACGCCTCCGTCATCACGGACTACAATGAGGAAGGGCTCCTTCTGCAAACGGCCTTCCTGGGTACGAGTCGGAGGGTCTTGTTCAAGTACAGAAGGCAGACCAGGCTCTCGGAAATTTTATATGATAGCACGAGAGTCAGCTTTACCTACGATGAAACAGCGGGCGTCCTGAAAACCGTAAACCTCCAGAGTGATGGTTTTATTTGCACCATTAGATACAGGCAGATTGGTCCCCTGATTGACAGGCAGATTTTCCGCTTCAGCGAAGATGGGATGGTAAATGCGAGATTTGACTACAGCTATGACAACAGCTTTCGAGTGACCAGCATGCAGGGTGTCATCAACGAGACGCCACTGCCCATTGATCTCTATCAGTTTGATGACATTTCTGGCAAAGTTGAGCAGTTCGGAAAATTTGGAGTTATATATTACGACATCAACCAGATCATCTCCACGGCCGTAATGACGTACACAAAGCACTTTGACGCCCACGGCCGCATCAAGGAAATTCAGTATGAGATATTCAGATCCCTCATGTACTGGATTACGATTCAATATGATAACATGGGTCGGGTAACCAAAAGAGAAATTAAAATAGGGCCCTTTGCCAACACTACCAAATACGCTTACGAATACGATGTTGATGGGCAGCTCCAGACGGTTTATCTGAATGAAAAGATCATGTGGCGTTACAACTATGACCTGAACGGAAACCTCCATCTGCTGAACCCGAGCAGCAGTGCGCGTCTGACGCCTCTTCGCTATGACCTGCGAGACAGAATCACTCGACTGGGGGATGTTCAGTACCGGCTGGATGAAGATGGGTTCCTGCGTCAGCGAGGCACAGAGATCTTCGAGTACAGCTCCAAGGGGCTTCTGACTCGCGTTTACAGCAAAGGCAGCGGCTGGACCGTGATCTATCGTTACGATGGCCTGGGAAGGCGTGTATCTAGCAAAACCAGTCTGGGACAGCACCTGCAGTTTTTTTATGCGGACTTAACCTATCCCACTAGGATTACTCACGTCTACAACCATTCCAGCTCAGAAATCACTTCTCTCTATTATGATCTCCAAGGACATCTTTTTGCCATGGAAATCAGCAGTGGGGATGAATTCTACATTGCGTCAGATAACACAGGGACACCCTTGGCCGTTTTCAGTAGCAATGGGCTTATGCTAAAACAGATTCAGTATACTGCATATGGCGAAATCTATTTTGATTCCAATATTGACTTTCAGCTGGTAATTGGATTTCATGGTGGCTTATATGACCCACTCACAAAATTAATCCACTTTGGGGAAAGAGATTATGATATTTTGGCAGGACGATGGACGACGCCTGACATAGAAATCTGGAAGAGAATTGGGAAGGACCCAGCTCCTTTTAACCTCTACATGTTTAGGAATAATAACCCTGCAAGCAAAATCCATGATGTGAAAGATTACATCACAGGTAAGCATTTTATTTTTCCTTTCCAAGTGCTGAATAACTTCAAGCCTTATATGAACACACAGAACAACCGGAGTTTCTTTCTCTGCCCTTCCATTTTATTCACGCAAAATCAAATGCCTAACCTTTTCAAGGTATTTATTTCTCTATGAAACCACAGAGAAGCCAGAAAGGGAAACCGAGACATGGTTTTTTTACTTCCTGTTCTGTCTACAATGCCCAAGGCCGCAATTTTCTGAAATGATGCTGAATGAAGAGAGGTGATATGGGGGTATGGAAAACAGGGTGAACTTGGGAGCCCCCAAATTGGAGTTCCAATCCCAACCTGTCTCTGTTAAGTCGTGTGGCTTTATACATAAGTCACATATATATATATATTTTAGTCTGTTCCCTTAACAATGAAACGGGGAGAATAATGCCTACCTTATGGTAGAAGATGTGATAAAATATATGCAGTTCTGCTTTGAACGGTTAACTACCTTACAGATGTGTCCTGTCGGTTTTCCTCTTATACGTGTGTGAAGCTCTGATGGAAGAATCAGTGTGGCACACAGCACAGTGTGACTCACCATCTCATCCCTCTCCACCACCATCACCTTGGGACAGTAAAGGAACAGCTTCTCCCACCACTTGCTTAGCCAGTGGGTCCCAGTTCCGTTCTCACTACTGTCTTAATGCCACCTGGTGCAGCTCTTGCACGGTGGCACCACTAACAGACACACTAGTTTTTCGGCCAGTGTGGGGATACGAAGATCTTTCCAAGTCTAGGCCCCGCCCGGGGGGGGGCGCCCCCCCCCCCCCAAATCATCTGATCCCACTTCTGCCACCACAAAACCACCAGGATGAGAGAGACCAGGGCTATGCAAGCACCACTCTGGTTCCTGACTCCTCCGCTCATCCTCCACTGCATGGATTCTGAATCCTTCTGGTTCCACCTTCCTTTCCTGAATTACACTACCATAATCACCCTCTGTGCCGCATTTATGTTTCCTGGAAGCAGCTTCTTTCCTGTTTCCTCTTTTTGTTTTTGGTTTGGTGTGAGGCTTTCCGTTTTGTTTTGGCTTGTGTTAGATGCTCCTCCAGGCTGGCTCTTTTCTTGCGCAATATTGGAGGCATACTGAGACGCCTGTTTTCTCAGTTCTTGGTACAGCTCTCAAAATGCTGCCCTCTGTTCATTTCACATCTGCCTCCTGCTTCCCCAGACTGCCGAAAGCTTGTCATAGCTCTCCTCCGTGTGAACCAGCTGACGCTCCCTTCGTTCAGAATCCTGATTCAACAACACCCTCATAGTATTCTCCTTCGGGTGTCTCATTACACATCTGCATCCGAGTCCCATGATGCTGGCAGTATTTTTCAGTACTTAACACCCTGTGATTTCTTTCTTTCTTTCTTTTTTTTTTTTTCACTGTTACACAGACATCATTCATAGTAGGAGAAACTTTGCCCCTGACACTACCATTCAGGAGAATTTTCTCCAAAACATAAGACCCCTTATAATCTTATATACACTCACTCTCTCACTCTTGCTCTCTCTTTCTCTCTCTCTGTCTCTCTCTCTCTCTCTCTCTCTCTCACACACACACACACACACACACACACAGTATCACTTTCTATTCTACATGATGAACTTGGGATTTCTCTCTACCACCACCACCACCAACAACAACAACAACAACAACCCTCCTTTTAAAAGAGGGAGAAAACCACTGGTTTTATAGCCATATGATGTTTGGACACAGGATCTGCCAGCCTGGTGATGAGGTGAGAGTTTGTGCCCCAGAGAAGGAAATAGGAAGCAGGTGGTTCTCCATCATCCTGGCAAGCAGTTTACCACTGGTTATTTAAGAGGTGTTGACAGGGTCTGGCTGAAATGCTGGAAAGCCCACAGCTCCTGAATTCATCCTCTCCTAGCAACATGGACTACAGGGAATGCCATAGCAGCATTTTCTGAAAAACATCAAGAGAGATGGAACACCATAAAATATATTAGGTGAAATGCAATTTCAAATTTTCCAGCAATGTGCTTAATATATAAAATAATCTACACCCAACTGTACTCATAAAGCTGCAAGCCTGCTGAGTAGTTCTGTAACATTATAACCTCCAGAATAGAATAAAAGCCTGATTCTGAGCTTAATGGCTTTTGGAGTCACATGGCAGTATTTTAAAATACCATTTTAAAGGTTTCCAGGTTCTCTCCCCAAAAAGTTCGCCTCCACCTGTGCACAGTGAGCCTTTGAAGTCATAGCTGATGGCGATCAGAACTTCTATGCCCCTGGCCAGTCCTGCCAGCCTTCAGCATTCATCTTTGATTAAGAATCAACTGTTGATTTTAATTCTCTCCATTTAGGGGTTTTATTAATAGAAAATGGGTTGTGGAAGCTGCATATCCTTGGGCAGTCGCTTTTGAAAGCCAGTGACATACAACTTCTATTTAAGACCAGTCTTTGCTAACTACAGAATCCCTCTGTTTTCCTCCACTGGGTCTCCTTCGTGCTGCTGTGCGTTGTTGTTACCCTCCGTTACCACTTATTCCTCGCACAGGATGCAACTTCGCACTCGTGACAGTTTATCTAGTCTCACTGAGTACCTATTAGACTGGGTTTTCTGTAGCCCTTGGCATCGTTTCATCACTGAGGCTATTGTCTTCGTGTCTGAAAATAGAGAGTGGGTGTTGCATTGTAGAACGAAGGCAAACATCTTGTTTGTGAACTTGGGTGTTTTGTTTTTTGTTTTTTAGTTTCAGGTAAGGAATGAAATTTCTGAAAGCACAAAATAACTCTAACACCTTTCCTTTCGAACGTTCTTCCCCTAGATGTTAACAGCTGGCTGGTGACATTTGGCTTCCATTTGCACAATGCTATTCCTGGATTCCCCGTTCCCAAATTTGATTTAACGGAGCCTTCTTACGAACTTGTGAAGAGTCAGCAGTGGGAGGATGTGCCGGTAAGAAACAAAAAGCAAAACTATGAAAAGGTGATAGATGGCTTATCTGTGCTTACTTCCCCCTTTAATCAGACTACCCTTGTGAAAACTGCACCAAAGACACTTTTTGATTTTTTTTTTTGACTCTTTTAGGGAAGAAAAACATCACTTCCCTCCACATTTCTGTTCAGCAAACTAGGGGCCTGTTAAACAGGCTTAAATCTGTTCTTAGTGATGCTAATAAAAACATAAAAAGACATTATCCGAAGGTAATAAAATGAGGGAGATCATTTTTGAGTGCAAGGTTTCTACAGAGAACCCCCCTGAAAGCACATTTATAGCGCTTGGGACCTTAAGGCAAAGATACAATAAGCAGGAGGGCAGGGGATTCATATTACAAATTAGCAGGCCCACAAACAACGCCACAAAGTTCAACTTTTTTCAAATATGAACAGTGTGTCATGGGGAAAGATTGAAAATAAAAATAAAATGTCCTCTGGTAAAGCTCCATCTGCAACTAGGTGTTTATAGAATTTTCCTGAAAATAACATTTCAGGAGGCCTATAATTGTTCCGAGAGCTAAAAGAAAAGAAAAAGAATGCAAAACTGCAAAGTCAAAGCTGCCATTTCAGAAATTGGCACTTTTAATTCCCACCATTCAGAGATCAGAAAGGAATGTACAAGAAAACACTAGAGTTTCTAGCTTAAAGCAAGAATAATTAAAGATCAAGAAATTGGGTTACCCCATAATGATAAGGAGAAGAGAGTGCAGAGTTTCTTAGAAAGATTAATCCCCCTCCCCCCCCTTGAGCAATTCCCTATGATTTCAGTGAATACAAAGAGAAAAGGCAATCCTGGCTAGAAAACACACACACACACACACACACACACACACACGCACACACACAAGTATATTCAAACCCAATACCTCTGTTTTCTGGTACATGTTTCATACTTAACATAAAACAGTTCCTTCTCGGGGCGCCTGAGCGGCTCAGTCGCTTAATCATCCGACTCTTGATTTCAGCTCAGGTCACGAGCCCATGGTTCCTAAGATCAAGCCCCTCGTGGGGCTCTTTCCCTCTTTCTCTGCCTCTCCCCCACTAGTGCTCTCTCGGTCTCTCAAAATAAACTTTAAAAAAACATTTTAAATAAAAATGAAACAATTTCTTCTTCAAGATGTCACCTTTACATTTTAAGAAGCAAAATGCATCGAGTTTCCAAGGTCTGGCCACCATTTTAACATTTCTAAGTACAAATATGTCTACACCAATAAAGTGTCATGGAGAGAAGACACCGTGAAGTTTCCTAGTGCATTTGAACAGGCATGTCCCAATTGTGTACGACTTTCCAACATGTCTGAAAATACTTAAGTCTTACTGTACAAATGGACTTGCCAACTTTGTTTCCTAGGCAGTCTTGTACATACGGTGCAAGTTCTCTGTCGAGAGAAGCGCACCATGAGGACAGCTGGGAATCCCCGCCAAAGACACTGAGGCTGCCCCAAGTGCCCAAAAACAAATGTTTCTTTCACTGCTGCAGATGAAACAGATGTTTCCAATTGGGAAACACTGGCCAGACAAGCATCTGGTCGTAGCAGAAATGGCCGAGTTAAGATGCCCCCAATTTAAAGCATTTGCCAGTGTAGATGGTCCACTGTCCCTAAGTCTACCAAAAATGTTTGCCTAAAGTAATAAATACTCGCCTCCAGCTGTCCCATTGTGCGCTCGTCCCCGTACACTTCTGCAATTATGCTGGCGGAGATTCAGTTGAAAACTGTGTGCACCAGGAGGGAGTACAGAGTTTACCTAAATTAAAGCACACGAATTTCAAAGCCTGTGAAGTAGGACGCAGTCATCCCGCAGCGAGCACCACAGCCTTTCCAACCCTTGCCTGTGTTGGCTGCTTTTTCCTCAGGCTCCCAGGCAGAAAGCTGCTGTGACGGAGACCCTGATAAGCTCGGTTCCCCAAATGGGATGGGCGTGGGAAAGGGACATCTAGAAATCGAAGGGAAAAGCTAAAACCAGATTTTGCCCACGTTTGCCCAGATTTTGAAACCACACACCTCTTAATACGTGATGGAGTCACCTCTTTTTACGTTTCCAAACACATTTGGATCGGGGCGCCTGGGTGGCTCAGTCAGTTGAGCCTCCGGCTTCCGCTCAGGGCATGATCTCACGGTTCGTGAGTTCAAGCCCCGCGTCGGGCTCTGCGCTGACAGCTCAGAGCCTGGAGCCTGTTTCAGATTCTGTCTCCCTCTCGCTCTGCCCTGACCCTGCTTGTGCTCTGTCTCTCTGTCTCTAAAATAAATAAACATAAAAAAAAATTAAAAAACAAAATACATTTGGATCAACTTGACGGGAGGGGACCGTGAGCGAATTCCTCTGCCCAGAGTTTTTTGAGCTTTTTCCTCTCCAAAGAACCCGACTGGGGTTTTAGTAAATGCCTGGGAGCTCTCCACAGAAGTACCCCCCCACACACACACACACCTCTTTTTGTCGTCGTCGTCGTCGTCGTCAGGACTGGGACCCTGGCCCCCCAGGCGGCCAAGACCTACAGCTGTTCTCTAAACCGAACCCCCTTCCCCGTTCTGTTTCGCTTTTCAGCCCATTTTCGGAGTTCAGCAACAAGTGGCGAGGCAGGCCAAGGCCTTCCTGTCCCTGGGGAAGATGGCAGAGGTCCAGGTGAGCAGGCGCAAGGGCGGCGGCGCGCCCTCGTGGCTGTGGTTCGCCACGGTCAAGTCGCTGATCGGCAAGGGCGTCATGCTGGCCGTCAGCCAGGGCCGCGTGCAGACCAACGTGCTCAACATCGCCAACGAGGACTGCATCAAGGTGGCGGCCGTGCTCAACAACGCCTTCTACCTGGAGAACCTGCACTTCACCATCGAGGGCAAGGACACGCACTACTTCATCAAGACCACCACGCCCGAGAGCGACCTGGGCACGCTGCGGCTGACGAGCGGCCGCAAGGCCCTGGAGAACGGCATCAACGTGACCGTGTCGCAGTCCACGACCGTGGTCAACGGCAGGACTCGCAGGTTCGCGGACGTGGAGATGCAGTTCGGCGCGCTGGCGCTGCACGTGCGCTACGGCATGACCCTGGACGAGGAGAAGGCGCGCATCCTGGAGCAGGCGCGGCAGCGCGCGCTCGCCCGGGCCTGGGCGCGCGAGCAGCAGCGCGTGCGCGACGGCGAGGAGGGCGCGCGCCTCTGGACGGAGGGCGAGAAGCGGCAGCTGCTGAGCGCCGGCAAGGTGCAGGGCTACGACGGGTACTACGTACTCTCGGTGGAGCAGTACCCCGAGCTGGCCGACAGCGCCAACAACATCCAGTTCCTCCGACAAAGCGAGATCGGCAAGAGGTAACCCCCCGGCCCCGGCTGCCGGGGACGGACGGCGGCCACCCCCGCGCTGGGAGGCGGACCCAGCGGGTGTCGCTGCGTTTCTCTTGAGCCTACACCGCACCTCTGCTCGGATTTTTCTGTAGCACAATCCGAATCGGACTCTCCGACACAGAAGAGCCTTCCAGGAGAATGATACTGCTATTAAAAAAAAAAAAAAAAAAAAAAAAATTGCGCGCGCCCCGGGGGGGGGAAAAGAAAAAAACTTTTTTCTGAATGACCTTAAAGGTGATCGGCTTTAAAGAATATGTTTACATATGCATATCGCTGCACTCAGTTGGACTGAAAGTATTAAAAGGAAAAAATAAATAAATAAGTGAAAGAAAGGAAAAAAAGGGCCTAAACATTTTGGGCTAGGCCGTCTGTTCCTTCGAGCCACTGTATTTAAGGTAAAAATGCATACGGTGTGTCCAGTTATTACCGAATTGTCGACCTTTGCTTACAAGAAGTAGTCTCTCTGCATAGGATGTGATCTATATCTCTGTTAATTTTAAAATGTGGGGCAAAATTACTGTTTATAGACAACCCAACTGCTTTCCCTGTGCTGCTTTGTAAAAGGACTTTGGCACAAGTGACTTCTGCGACGGCGGGGATTTCATAACGGATTTTACAATGCTAACGTGGTTTGCCTTGGGGAAAAAAACTGGCAAGTAGAATCCATGTCACTGATAAGCAAAGGAAACCCTGATTTTTTTGTAAATTATGTGAGACAAGTTGTTTATGGATTTTTATATGAATTACAATTTACTGTACATCAAATATTAGTCTCAGAGGAGTTAATTTATGTAAAGTGTTTAAAAAGTTTATACTTAAAAATAAAACGATAAAAACATGTGAACTGTGTGATTTTTTTAAAAGGATTGCACCTTTTGTTATCTGTTATAGCTGTACAGTATAAATTATTATATTGTAGAGATATAACGACTTATGCCTATAATGTCCAGAAGTGTTAATATTTTTGTATTAGGTTGAAAAAAAATGTGCAACTTTCTATCACTAGATGGATAGGACAGTGCAATCCTAAGTGGGTAGCTAATCAGAGAACTCCTTTCTCTTCTCTTTTTCATCAGGCCAGTGTCCTCAACCTTTATCAACTAAGAGGCACCGTAGAAAACTAAGGCTGGTGGAATGTAGCGGAAGATACAGAAAAAAAAACAAAAAAAACAAAACAAAACTGGGCGGGAGAGGTCCTTTCTCGTCCCTAAAAGTCGAGGGGAGTTGATATAATTAACCACAGGGTTTTTACTGTTACCATTCCTTGAAGCTCCATTTCTCGATGGAGGCAAGAGACCACATCAGATGTTCCGGGAAATATTTGTGAGCAGGAAAGGATCTGATGTAGTCATGACCGTAAACATGTGTCTTAAGATCTAGGGAAGATAGCAGAAGCCGAGCAGCGCCGAGAGGGCCAGATGGAGAAGGTCAGGGTCGCTCTGCTTGTCTGGGGTTTGGACCATCAGGTCACCAAGAGGGACGCAAAAGGGAGACAAAAAGCTCCCGTGAGCCCCCGTGACCCAACCATCCCGGGAGCTGGTTTGAATGGCAGCCTCTGCTCTGTCTCCGGGAAGCGGGGGGGTGGGGATGGGGGTGGCACATCCAGCTGGACGCGAACCGCCAGCCGTGCCCTCCCGCACACACGTGCGAGTGGGACCGCGCGTGGCCGCCATCTGCCCTTCTGTGCCGGCCCACCGCGCTTGCAAATCTCTTTCGTGAGCACTAAATTCAGCCACAAAAATATTTTTAGAAAATATTTCTCAGTTCATTGAGCTATAGTACACTGTTTTCCTCTATGTATAATGGTGATAAAATATAGCAAGTGAACATGTCGTAAATATAAAGGTTCAAGTGATGTATTGAAAATAATTTTCTAACTGCTTTGTATGTATCACATACTCTAAATTGCACAGTAGGCGTGTTTATTAAACAGATTGGCTGGGAAAGTTTCAAAATAGCTACTGAATTTACAGTATCAGTGCTATTACTGTCTTTGTGTATTTGGTAGAGCATACCGAAGTAATTAATCTTCTAATGAATGCTGATATTTTATTAGAATGAAAGCACAGATTAGCATTAATATTTTTTATCCTGGAAATCCTTTGGCAAGTATTATGAAGCCCCAATTTAGAAAACTATGAGATTTCAAACCACATGAACATGGCTCTGTTTTACAGTTTATTTTTTAACCTGTTAACTTAGGTGTTTGCAGTTCTGTTCCGATGGAATTTCTGCAGGACTGTATTTAGCATGCTGTAAGTACTTTTGGTTAAAATAGGCTCTGAGTCTAAATCCTCAGAAGTGTCTCTGATGTATTGACCATGAAAAGCTTGTACCACATGACAGAAGTGAAATCATAATCTTACCCTCTTCTCGACATGGACTGGTCCTTTACATTGGCACCGATAAATAACAGATTTGGAGTATCTCCTGGTGCTTCTTTTTAGATGAAGTCAAATCAACCCAATTAGTGTCTTGGTAGTAGGTATAATGAGCCTATTTCTTTCTAAAAAGACTTGTGATCTGGACATGCTTTTACAAGAAATAGTGACCTTGGGGAATATGTAAACAAAAGACCTTTTTCTAAGAGTTGCGGGGGTGGGGGACTGGATAATGAAAAGAATTAGCTTACAAAAAAAAAATTGATATTCAAAGTATTTTAGGCACAGCCAGTCAAAATGCTTTCATGATATTTTGAGATGTAAATTTTGTCTGATTTGTATTGTTCTTTTCATTTGCCTTCTTAACTTTATATGTGACCTGAATTTTCCATAACTTGACTATAGATTGCATCTAGGCATTCCAATAAAAGCCAACCCAATGTGTGTGTGTTTATATTTTTTTTTTTAATCTCGGGCTACCCAGCTCGTGTTTCATTGTGGAAATGCAAAAAGATGCAGTTGGGGGATTGATTCGTCCGCAGCCCAGTTGGTAATATCTTTTCTTTGAATTTTTTTTTTTTTTTTTTTTCCGTCCACTGGCCAGACTACCAGCTCAGCAGTGTGGACTTCACAGGGGACTCTTCCCATGGCCTACTTTAGAAAAACGTTAACTACACCCCCACAAAGCCCAACATTATCACCGTAAAGAAGAATAAAAAAAAAAAAAATACTGCCCATTACTGCTCGAAAACAGGCCTCGTTCCTGTGATCCTGGCAATAAGTGCTTAATTAAAACACTTGATTAGAATAATCAGTTTAGGCCTGATAGGCTCCCAGCCTCCTGGAGATGTCTAAATCTACATACAGGCCGGCTGATGAGAGAGGATGCTTAGTTCAGCAATTCCAGGCTGGCAGGCCCGGGCTTTGATTTTAGTCTGAAAAGGCGGCTTCATCACATTTGCTTTGTAGTGACAACATGTTGATCCAACAAGAATCAGGTCACTCCGCTTGGCAAACTGGTCTACTTTTTTTTTTTTTTTTTTTTTTTTCCTCCTCAAATTAGACTTTAACACGCTCCAACCGGGGAAACCCAGAAAAACACATGCACATTCCTACTTCCGTCTTCTACACGCCTTTCCTTGAAAGCAGCGTCTGAACAAATGCAGAGAAAAGCGCTGTAGGTAAAAATGGCACCTCCGAAAAGAACGTTCTGGGTATGGGGTACGCTGCCGGCACTTCTGTGACTGTCCCATTCGCCAGTTGACATGCATCACCCGTTACCTAACAGTTGCACGCGGTTTCAAGTGCCCGACCCGAACGGAAGCACAACACCTGATTATAAACACCTCCAATCGGCACCAGCCCTCAAGCTCTTGAAGAGACGAGACAGTTTTGCCTGCCCCCCTGCTCTCTGTTCACCATCTTTTCTCTCTTTTATCTTGGTCTGCTCCCAAATGAAGCTGTTTCTCTCACCTGCTGAACAGCGAAATCGGCTGTCTGCAGCGCTTTTGAAATGAAGGATTCCGAAAGGGGAAGGCGGAAGGCAGCGACCCACATCGTGCTCTGTCTGGGGCAAACCACCCGGGCAGCGCTCCCAGCAGCTCCCTTGCTGTAAAGCAGAGGAGGAAATGGGCCCGGAACAAGAGCACGAACTGCACCCACCCCCCCTTGGGGGCGGTCAGCCCCTGCAGAGTGGAGCCAGCCCACCCCCGGAGTGGAGGGAGGGGGGGGGCCCTGAAGGATGACTTTGCTATTCACTTCGTTCGAGAATACCCAGATTCTATCTCACTCTCCTTTAGAGCAGTGATCATGTGCCAGCACCCCAGGCCAGGCAACACGTCACATTCTAGACGTGGAGGCTGCAGGGACTTAGGAAAGTGTGAGCGTGTTGTTCAAGTTCACAGAAGTGGCTCTGGCCAAGGCGAGCCACGATTTCCTGTCCGCACCCTCCACTGCGTGGGCTCGTCTCCTGATAACACTACCCAGGAGGGCACTGGGGATGCTTCTTAGCACCCTCGTTCCCACAGGGCCCTTAGTCTTTCCAAAGCAGCAGTCATTTAGAGTCGTAACAGACGTTTTTCACCACATAAAAATGCCCCAGGCCCTCTAACAGGGCACGTGTCTTGAATTCCCCTCTGCCTGCCAATATTTCTGGTTCCTCAGCCCCCTCGTCTTAGATAAGAAAGTCTGCTGTGCAGTATTAAAGACTGCATAATTTCTGAAAAGACTTCTAAAAAGAATGACCATTGATTTGCATACATGCACGTGTCAAGCTATTTATCTAGATTTTCCACAAGCTATGCCTCTGGCTTTGGTCAGCGGACCAAACCAAAGAAAAAAGAAAAATTGGGGGGGCCTGGGTGGCTCAGTCAGTTAAGTAGCCGACTCTTGGTTTCTGCTCGGGTTACGATCTCAGGGTTCCTGAGTTCGAGCCCCACATCGGGCTCCACACTAACCATGTAGAGCCTGCTTTGGATTCTCCCTCTCCCCCTCTCTCTGCCCCTCCCCTGCTCGTACTCTCTCTCTTTCTCTGCCTCCCTCTCAAATAAATTAATAAAACTTTTTTAAAAATGTTAAGAAAAAATAAAATAAAAATTAGTCATAAGTCACGATTACCCATTTTAACCCCAGAGTTAAGCCAGATACCAAAGAGGTACTCGTAAGCCGTTTGAGTTTTCTACCTCCCACATAATGAATAGCTTCTCTTGCTAAAGGTCCCATTTTCTCTTCATCACCTCTGCAAGCCGTGGTCTCTTGATGTCAGTTAATCACTAATAACTTGTAGGTAAATTGAGTAAACCTTTTCATTTATGAACTGTCTTCAAATCCTGTCGTGGAGGAATACAGGATTCCCAGAGTCCCGTGTGCAGAGAATTTACTATAAACCGATTCTAAACCTAGAGCAACACCATGATTCAGTTTAGCGTTAATGGGTTCCACAAAGCAAATTTAATCAATCCTTTTGGGACCTAAGCTGAGGAAAATTAAAATTAGGAGCATAAATTGTGACTTCTAGGGCAAGACAGTGGCTTGGTTACACCCTCCCGTTTACTGCTTATAGAGTGAATTGTGAGCTGGGCCTGCATTTAGGGAGGGAAATGGCTTCCATTTACTTGCGTTTCCTGAATTCCACCCACAACGGCTCTTTCTGTCCAGGGCAACTCTCACCGCGTACAACGGACAGGATTTACAAGAGGTCCACTGACTGGGTCAAAAGGGATTCCTGAACATTTTCACGAGCTAACTTGTGAGTGTGGGTGTGAGGGGAGCATAAATACCCAAGGAGTTACAACGACAAGTTCTATGGGATCAAAAGGCTGAAAACGGAGCCGCCCGACGGAGGTCTGGGAGGACGCACACCAAAGGCTCCTTTCAACCTGGCCTTTCCATCACGAAAGTGATTAATGACCTTCACCTAGGTGAAGAAACCACCCCATCCCAAATTTTCCTTCAGAATTAATGCCAGGGAGAGTCTGGTCTACAAAAAAGTCATCCGGGACTCCTGTCTCTACACACTTGAGGCCCTTTGCTCTCACGTGCCTTCTCTGTCTCTCTCTCTCCTCTCTCTCTCACTGGTTTTACCCTCATAGAAGCTCTCGGGGCTGAAACCCTTCAACTTGTATCTACACGCGTATCTTTCTCAGGCTTAGAAGGAAAACCATGCACCGCCCTGCGGTAGGCCACATTGACTTTAAATAATTGCCCAGGACATCACAGGAAACTAGAGTCGCTTGTCCCCACCCTCCTTAACAAAAGGTTATAAACAAGCAGATGTTTATGACCTCCTCACTTCAGCTATGACATTATTTCTAGGGTCGACCCTGTAGCGGGAGAGAGGGGGGAGGGGCTGGGGTTGACAAGTGCGGCTGCAACGCGCAGAGAAGATGCTCTCCCGGAAGGAGAGTCGTGCTCAGGGCCCTCGGGGAAGCCGGGAAGCTCAGGGCCGGTGGGAGGGAGCGGAGGGAAGAGCGTCCTTCCGTAGGTTCCCCTCCAGCTCGGGGCTGCCCTCTGGTCTTCCCTAACCCTAACCCTAACCTCCGGGGCTCTGGCTCCTGCGGAAATGAAAAGCCAGGCCAACATCTGGTGGCACAGTGGGGAGGGCCTTGAGGACGCCTTCTTCTCCTTCTCCTAAAATCCCAAGGAGGGTCCGGGTCAGGGAGGACGTGGGGCCAAGGGCTCCTCCTGCACCCACCCTCCAGGTTAGTGCGGCTGCCCCGGCACTTTCGGGAAGGGCTCCAGCGCCCCCTAGTGCTGCGCATCGTTGGTGAAGACCGTGACCGAAGCCCCAGCCGCGGCGCCCAGACCGGAAACGAAGAGGCAGCCACCCCTCCCCCCTCCCCCTCTTCTCCCTGGTTAGGCCGATTCCAATTATCCTCCGTTTCCCCGTCTTTGCCCTGCCCAGAGTTTCACACATAAAACGATTACATCTGCTTCATGCACTACCTCACCGAGGCCTGGTCCTTGCAAAATTGCTCCCCGAAGATTTCCCTTCACGTCAGGCAGAAACTTTGTCAAACAATGTTCTTCTTGCTTGGCAGATCAAAATAAGGCCCTTCCTCCCAGGAATTGTCCGCGGGCTATCTGAGTTTTGCAGCCGCCCCCACCCCGAGCTATCTCATTGTTTCCCTTCTACTCTCCGTGTTTGAACTGTCCTGCTGCCGGGAAGAATTTCCCAGAAGGACAGGACGGATCATTTAAATTCAGATTCAGAGTGGCCGCTTTATTTCTGAGGGAGCCTGGCTCTCACTGTAAGTGCTAGAGTGACATCCTGGAAAAGTGAACTCCCTCCAGATTCACTGGGCCGCAGGGGCCTGAGCAGGGCCTCTGGCCCCTCATCTTGGCCTCAGCGGTGGGGACAGCCATCTCCTTCATCTGACCAGCCCTGCAGCGGCCATGGCAGGAAAGACGGGGATTCGGCCTTCTGTTCCCTTGTCACCCAGAGAAGCCGATGGGTGCCACTTTTTTTTTTTTAATGTTTATTTATTTATTTATTTTTGAAAGAGAGTGCGAGAGGGGCAGAGAGAGAGAGAGAGGGGAGGCGGAGAATCCCAAGCAGCAGGCTCCACAGCTGTCAGCACAGAGCCTGACGTGGGGCTCGAACTCCCAAACCGTGAGATCATGACCTGAGCCGAAACCAAGAGTCGGAGGCTTAACCCACTGAGCCCCCCGGGTGCCCCCCAGGGATGCCACATTTCAATAGCAGCCTGAACTCTGGTGTCCTGCCTTCAGAAATGGCCCCTGCGAGAGCCCATCCTCATTTTTGGAGGCCCGTGTGAAACCAACAGCCCTCATCCCCGACCCGAGTCTCCGTGGAAATGAAAAGACCAAGGCTGGCACATTAAAGCCAAAACATCACCTTAAATGACGACCAAGTTGAAGAAAGTAGCTTCACAGAAGTAAAACAGGCTGCCATCCAGATACCCCGCCCCATTTCCCCAACAGGCCCCCTCCTGGTGGGGGGGTGAGGCCCCCATTCTCCCCATGAGCCAAGAACGCCTAGTTCATTCTCCCCAACTCCCCAGTAAGGGTAAAGCTCCTCTCCTGCCCTCTGGGGGGCTGGAGTGATGGGGAGAGAGAAACCAGGCATGGGATCTCACACACACACACACACACACACACACACACGCGCACACACACACACTCACACACAGGTGCCCACACCCCCTTAGAGTCACCGGGGAGGAGGAATCTTGCACATCTCAGGACCCTTGGGTTTACCTGACTCTGCCACCAATGGCTTGTGGCCTCCAGCCAGGTTATACCAACCCCCTGGGCCTCTGACCAGCCCCTCCTCGCTGCTCTAACACCAGTGGATGTACTTGCCAGCCGCTTGGGAGACCACTCCCAAAACACAAGCTCTCGCCCTGTGAGCAGACCCCAGCCCTCCGCATAAGGAGACCCTCTTTTCATAATTCCCCTCCTGGCTTCACTCCCAGCCACCAGCCCCCCGGGGGGCCACCCCCCCCCCCCCCCCCCCCCCCCCCCCCCCCACCGCCACAGCCACACCCCAGGGACCACGATTCTCTCTGGGGGAGGAGAGCCAGGGCGCTGGCTTTTGAGGAGGCAGTTACTCCCCAGTCACTCTGCCGCTTAAGATGGGGACGCACACTTGCCCCGCTCTTGCCAATCACAGGGAAACGGGACCAGCCTTGCCGCAACTCGGGGCTCTTTGGGCGGCCTCCGCCAATTAATGCTCTAGTTAGTCAAACTTAGCAATTCCCCGGAGAGGCAGCACGGCTGGGAGAAAGCTCGGAGCGGCAGAGAACCGCCTGTTAGTCCGGACTCGGCCCGGTCCAGGCGAGGCCATCACTGCTGTCTCTGCTCCTCAGTCTTCCCCATCTTTAAAGCGGGCCTAGACCTCTGCCCCTGAGCCACTACGTCCCATCCTCCCCCTAACTCCTGTCCGTGGTTAACACCGAAGAGTGTCTACCTAAATGAATACCTTGGTTTCTTGCTGTGGTGAAGAATGGAGAGAGACGCCTGACACCCAGGCAGGAAAGCATCAGGTCTCCCGGGATGTCCCTGGTTATGGGTCCTCTCCTCTCCAGTTATCACAGCCATCACGGAGGGGGTTGCCAGCTGGGCAGATGGCTGTCAGGAGGGAGCTGGGAGGAAGGAGCCCTCCCCCCAGGGCCCGCCATGCCGGCACCCCACCTCCTTCCCTGGGAACCCCACCACAGGGAAGCCAGAGGGGACCCCACAGAAGGCAAGAGCCTGAGGATCCGCTGAGAACCCTCGTCCCATGGTTTGCAATGGTTTTTATGTGTGGATCTTGACGCCAACAAAACCTCACAGGAAACCGAAACAAAGGCCCAGCTGCTCAAATTGAAGTAGGCGTCCCACACGTGACAATGGAAGGGCCCAGAAAAGAAAGGCCCCTGTCCTCTAGGATTTCATGTCTAGTTGGGAGGCAGACGCGGATTCTTTCTAAACAGAGTGGTGTTTGCTGTGGACCCCAGTTCTGCCTGGGGGAGTCCGGCAGCTTCCGGGAGGAGCTGGGACCTGAGCAGTAGGTAGGAAGTATACAGAGTAGAGGGCAGGCAAAGGTCAAGGTACAGGCTCCAGATCCAGTCTGCTTGGGTCTCCCAGCTCTGCTGAGTAAGAGCTGCAGAAACTTCGATGGGTTACTTCACCGTCTGTGCCTGTTTCTTTTTTGTAAATTGGGGGTATGGCTCCATGGGGGGGGTCGCTGTGAGGCTCTGTGAACTAGCAGGTGTCGAGAGCTTGGAACAGCACCCACCTAGGTTCAGTGCTCCATGTGACCTATGCTGCCTGCAGCCAGGCTCCCGAGGGGCAGGGTCGCCCCTAAGGCCCAGTGCCCCTGGCCCTCCCTGCTCTGGGGCAGCACAAGGTCAGAAACCCACCGCACAAGCAGTGGGGGTGAGTGCATGAGGCACCAGCCCGGGCAGGGCTGGGCTGCTGAGTGCCCGTCATCAGGATCACTGCCAATGGTGCAGGTGCATGATGGCCCCACGACAGGAGTCTCGGACATGTGGCCCCCGGGCTTCCTTCAAGGCTTTTGCCACCCCCACTGGGCTGGGAACTGGCCCGAGACCCAAGGCTGGACCGCAGGAGCTGGGGCCGTAATCCCAGTCTGCCTCAGTACGAAGTCTGTGCTCCTCCCAAGCACCTGGCTACCCTTGACATCCAGACTCCGAGGTCACTGTACGAGGCCCCAAGCCTCTTCCGGTCCCCGCCCACCCCCTCGAGGCCACGACGTGCTGGACACATCCTGAGACCCAGCCAAGTGGACTTTCTGCCATTTCCCAAGAAACCCCATCCCTTCACGCCTCTGTACCTTCGCACGTGGTGCTTATGTCCCTTCCCTGGCTGGGCCTTGGCCCCCTGTGCTGGGCTCCTCTCTACACGGGCACCTGCTTGGTGCACCAGAGCACAAATCCAGATCTGATGGGTGCACTGTGCCCTGTCCGAGCCATGAGCTGGTCTGGCTCCTTGGCCCCCATAAGGCCCGGGGACGTGCTATTCCCGGGAGGGCTGGGGGTTCGAAAAGCACCCCCATATCTGTGTTCCAAACACGTGGTGAAATCCCAAGTAGCTGCCGTTCTGTGAAACATCCAGAATGCCAATCCAGAACATTCGCCCTTATTTCAAAAAATAAACTTTAAATTTTCAAGCATCAGCCATTTAACAGGGTAGAAAGAAGTGGTTTAAATTATCGAGGAACTAGCGAACAGTTCAAAGTGAAGTGGTAACAGGGGAGGGGCTCCCGTGATGCCAACAGCCACGAGCCACGGGGCGTGGGGGGCACGCGGGCCACACAAAGCAGGAACCCCACGCCTCCTTCTGCCGCCGTCCGTGAATTGGGTCTGTGGGTTCGCGCTGGGCGGCGGGTGCCTTCTCTCCCGAGGCCGGGCCCCTCTCGGTGCGGCTCCCTCCTTCCTCACCTCACCCCTCTCCCTCGGCTGGCCCTATTAGGGAGACAGCAAAAGCAGACTTCATTGTTGCCACCGAAGTGGAACAGTATGATGTCCTGTTTCCCTTGTTTAAAGTCGCTAAATAGGGGCAAGTGGGTGGCTCAGTCAGTCGAGTGGCCGGCTCTTGACTTCATCTCCGGTCACGATCTCAAGGTTCGTGAGTTCAAGCCCCACATCGGGCTCTGTCAGCACAGAGCCTGCTTGGGATTCTCCCTCTCCCTCCCTCCCTCCCTCCCTCTCTCTCTGTCTCAAAATAAATAAATAAACTTAAGAAAAAGTTAGTAAATAAAAATGTTATGCTTCTCTAAAACCGGGCAAAAGGGTGCATGGCACTGCTTCGGAGCACAGGGCTGACCGAAGACCGACCAGGCTTCCCGGGGCCCCCTGACGGCCCCGGCAGGCATCCAAACTCCCCCACATCCCTCTGGTCCTCACTCACGCCCAGCAGGAAGGAGCCGGGAAGAAAGAGCTGCCCCGCACCAGGATAAAGAGCCCCCTGGACCCACCATGCCAGCGCCCCACCCCCATCTCCGTCCCTGGACAGGTCCTCGCAGGAAGCCAGAGGGAGGTCCTGCGGGGGGGACAGAGCCTGATCACCCTTGGAGGCCCCTCAGCCCTTGGTTTGCAACAGATTTTAGCTGTGGGTCTTTATGCCAGTTAAACTCCTTCCTTCTCATGGACCGGGCACTGAGGGGGCACAGAGAGCCAGCTGCAGGGAACCTGTCCCATCCACACGGCAGGACAAGTTAAACTACTTGGTGGGAGTGGGGGTGGGGGCGGGGGCGGGGGCTCGGATTCATTCTTCCACCTAGGGTTTGGAACGCTTGAAGGAGAAAAGTCAAGGTAACGCCACCAAGCGTGGGCCAGCCTTCCCCTCACACTGGCACAGGCCCTTCTATTCTTGCCGTCTTGCCTCCAGTCCCCTCAGGGCCACAGTTCCTGGAAGGAGTCTCGCTCTCAACGCCTCACGAGGACACCTCTGTTCCCGAACAATCTCACTTTTCCTTCTGCTGCTGCCACAGCTGTTTAACATCTGGTCATCAAGGTCATTGCCTTCCTGGTCCCCTCCTCCTTGCTTGCCCTCCCTGCCGTGCGGGTTCACTCCATAAGCTCCTCCTTCAACCCCTCCTCGGCTCTGGCACCCGGACCCTCGACTCCCCCCATCCCCTGCCTCTCTAGGGGACCCCTTTGTCTGCTGCTGTCCCCAGGGTGGGCTTTTCCCGGGATCCGTCCTCAGCCTCCCCGCGCTTGTGGCCTCTCCCCCGGGAAGGGGGTACGGGGGGGGGACACCATCCCTTCTCTCCTATTTCGGCACATTTCACCCTTCCAAGTGGGCTTCGCCCTTGGATCTCTGTAGAGATCTCGAGAGAGACGGGTTTTCTCCAGCGCCCTGTGGTCCAGGAAGGGAGAGAACAGAACTCTGCCTGCTGCGGGCTGTGGCCACATTACGACATCCTGCTAAGCCAGCGTTTCTTACCGTCCACTCGCAGAAACACCTGCCGTGCTTGGTGCATGCCGGACCGGGTCTCACCTCCACAGAGATCCCTACACAACAGGAGCGCCTGGGGGGTTCAGTCGGTTAAGCTTAGACTCTTGGTTTCTGCTCAGGTCATGATCTCACGGTTCGTGAGTTCGAGCCCCATGTCAGGCTCTGTGCTGTCAGTACGGAGTCTGCTTGGGATTCTCTCTCTCCCTCTCTCTCAGCCCCTCCCCACTCTCTCCGTCTTGAATGAAAGGAAGAAAGAAAGAAAGAGAAGAAATCCCTGCACAATAGATATATTATTATCTCCCTCTTTAAGCTGCGGAATCTGAGGCCCAGAGAAATAAAGTAACTTACCCAAAGTCACACAGCTCACGGATGCCAAAACTACAATTTGAACCTGAGCAGCTCTGACAAGATCTAAACTAGATGTGATACAAAGGTTAAACATGGCTCAACACTAAATACTCAAGAAGTATTCTGAGAGGACGGGTCAGACACCAGGCCCTCAGTCCGTCTCCTCCGGGCCCTCTTTCAGAACAAGAAAGTGGTCACGAAACCCAAGGTAGATCGGACTATCTCCCCACCTTACAGATGAGGAAACTGAAGCTAAAAGAGCTTTGTTCTTTTTTTTTTTTTAATTTACTTATTTATTCTGAGAGAGAGAAAGCACAAGGGGGGGAGGGGCAGAGAGAGAGAGAGAGAGAGAGAGAGAATCCCAAGCAAGCTCCACACCGTCAGCTCAGAGCCTGACTCGGGGCTTGAACTCAGGAACCACAAGATCATGACCTGGGCCGAAGTCGGATGCCCAACCGACTGAGCCACCCAGGTGCCCAGAAGTGAAATGAGCCTTAGCCTGAAGCAGGGCCAGGGTGTGACCTCTGGTGCGGGAGGCCTCCTGTCTCCGTGGTGATGCACTGCTGACCCCAGACGCTAGACCCGGTGGGGTCACTCGTGCTTGTGTCCCCCGCTTCCGAAGCGCTGTCAGGCAGGTCACCAGGCTCCACGTTCGCTAAACAGGTGACCGAGCAATGAAAGAATGAACTACCTCATTCCCCGACGTGCCCCTTCTGTCGAGGAGCCCCAGGAGGCCTCCTGGCCAGAGCTCAGGGCCCCCCGGCCCAGGAGCCAGGGCCCTAACCACCCCTGAGGACTCCAGAACTGCTCTTTATCCAGAGTTAGGCCCCTTCCTTTGCTGCGCGGGGGCGCCCAAGTGTGATGCCTACGGACCCACACTGCGCGCTCCCCTCGCCGTGACAGCAGGCTTCTTCTCGTGAGTGCTGTTCATGACAGATCCGCCCTCGCCCTGAACCCTGAAGCCCTGGGCCCGTCCACCGACAGGTAAATCTGATGGCACCTATGGACACGGGCGGTCCCAGCCCCCAAGGCAGATGGACGGTCTTCCCTGGGATGTGGGGTGTCTCTGAAGCATGCTGTACCCTATCAACAATCCCTCTTGGAATGTGACCAGCCCCCCGCGCCCCTCTCTGCCTGCGGACATCCCACCACACTGCCAGCTCGGAGCCTCTCCTTCAAGCTGCTCCTTCTCCTCCTGGGATCCGTTTTTGGCAAATGGCCCCACAGCCCTCCTGGAACGCAGGCTTGTGTCCTCAGCATCGCCTTGACCCCGTATCCAAATCAGTTACCAAGTCCTACAGATTCCTCCCAAACGGCGGGGCCGCCGGCCCCGGCGGTGTCCTCTCGGCCACCTTCCCCCCTCCCCTGACCCCCGAGACCCCGTGCTCCGGCCAGACCCACTGGCAGCTCCCCACCTCACGATGCCCTTGCCTGACAATTCCGGGTCCTGAGATTTCCGCACAACTCCGCCAGCTGGCTTCTGGGTTTCCAAAGGCACCCGAGCGCCCCTGATTCACTCCACACACCCACCTCCGTTCCCCCCCCCACCCTCCCCTCCCTTCCCCCAGGAGGGAAATTGAAGACCGTTTAAAATAGAGCAAATCAAAGTGCAGAGCCGATGCCAAGGGCCGCTCAGCAGGAATCACGGGGAGGCTGGCTCCCTCCTGCTGGAAGGCCTCCCCCAGGCAGGCATGGTGCTCCCTCTGTGCCTCCCCCCCTGCGTATGTTCCAATCCTGCCAGACTTGCATCCAGCTGGTAGAGATGATGTTCAGACTGCAGGCTGCTGGCAGGGCTCAGGGAACCAGGAGAGAGGAGCTCGAATGGGTTTAGAAGCAGCTCTGTGCTGGGCTCGTCAGCCACCCTCTCAGACTTCTGCGGGCACAGGTCAGAGCGGGGCCCTAGAGGCCTTTCGGTGAGCCGAGGGCCCACAGAAACGGCAGGGCGGGGAGGCAGCAAGCAGGGGCAGCGGGCTACGAGGGGGGTACAAAATGCAGGCCTCCCAGCTAAAAATGAGTTTCAGATCAACAAGGAATAATTGTCGGTATAAGTATGTCCCAGGCCACATCTGGGACATACTTACACTCAAAACTTTGTTTGTTGTTGATCCAAAATTCACATTTAACAGAGTCTGCCGTTCTGTTTTATTTCGTTTTGTGCGTGTGTGCGAGACTAGGGCAACCCTAAGGGAAGGCCCGGTGGTGCCTCTTCCTCAGAGCCCCACCTGCCCTTCCAGCTCCACGGAGGGAAAGGGGAAGGGGCTGGGAGGGTGGGCCAGGTTCCTGTAGGGCTGCCACGGCAAAGTCACACAAGCTGGATGGCTTCGGTAACAGACATTTCTCATCTTACGGTTATGGAGGCCAGCAGTCTGCAATCCAGGCTCTCGCGGAGCCCTGCTCTCTCCGAAGGCTCGGGGAGAATCTTCCCTTGCTTCTCCCAGCTTCTGGTGGCTCCCAGCCATCCTTGGCGTCCCTTGGCCTGTGGTGGCGTCGTCCCAATCTCTGCCTCTGTCATCACACGGTGCTCTCCCCATATGTCTCCCGTACCTGTTCTCTCTGCTTATCGGTTCGCCAGACATCAGAGTAAGTAAGGCCCACCCCCATCCGGCATGACCTCATCTTACCCGATGACGTCCGCAAAGGCCCCATCTCCAAACACGGTCACTTTCCAAGGTTCCTGGTGGACGGGAATTTGATGGGACACTGGTCAATTCAGGAGAAATTCACTCTGTATCCACTCACGTCCACTTCCCTGGAAATGTTCAGATCCAGGCGATCATAAAATCAACCATGAAAGAAACATCCGGTATCTGCTCGCAGAGTCAGCAACACCAAACCCACGTGACTCGGGGCGGCAGGGACTGCCTCTCTGGGTCACCTTGGGTCTGAGGGAGGAGGCCCAGAGCTTCCTTTCTCCTCTTCCTGCAGAGCCCTCAGAAAGGACGCCCCCGTGGGGCCCAAGAAACAAGCCTAACGCCATCAACGCTCCCCCCACACCCCCAAGAAAACCCTGCCCTCAGTGTTCATGCACTTGGGCCCATTAGCTGAGTCGCCCCTGAATGTCTGTGTGGGGCGGAGAGGCGGAGATCCTGCAGAGGGAAAGGAAAGATCCTCTGAAGTAAAAACTGCATCTTGACCCAAGTACAGGCTGTGTGGCCCGAGAGGCCCGGGCCCCCTGGCTCAGCCCAGGTTCACCGTGACTGGGGCCTGGGGTCTGGGGCCAGGCAGGTGCGATGCCGGCAGCGGGTACCAGGCAGAGGTGCAGATACGGGATTGGGCGGCAGAAGGTTCTGGGGAGACTCCCGGACTATCCCCTCAGAGGGGCAGACTGTGAGCCTCCCAGAGTCCCACTGAGCCCCCCAAACCCCAGGCCTCTGGCCCACCGAGCCCACCACAGTGGTGGCTCCGGCCCCGAAGTCTGGGGTTCTGGGCTCGGCCTGTGTTGTGAAAATCCACAATGCCGCAGAGCTGATGCACAAGCCTGGGGTGTTTCCCTTACTATTTGGAGCCTCTCTGAGTGGAGAAGCCCTCGCTTCTGTTACCTGGAATCAATAATTCATTAACGGAGCTCACTGCCTGGGCAGCCATGATACATAGGAACAGAGAAGAGAGTAGTCTGTGACTTACTGCATTGAAACCACCTCACACACACACACACACACACACACACACACAGGTGCGCGTGCACAGAGGCGTGTCCGCACACTGTGGACAGCTCAAGGGCCCTGTTTGCTCCCTCGACGTGGCGTGTCCCCCGTGCCCCAAGATGCAGCAGCTGGGCAGTGCCATCTGGAGCCCAGCCCCACTGCACCTGCCACAGGGAGATGGCGCCATTCTTGCCCCGGGCCCCTGGCGAGCTCTCTCAGGGGTGACGGTGGTCAGTCTGGGGCTATGTCCCCACCAGCTGGGTCTGCAAGGGAATACTTGGTTTGCTGGGCCGACGGCAGCTTCTATCGGGTAAAGGCCCAAAACACCCTTCCTCCCATCTTCACAGCCTGAGTCACGCACCCTTACGTACCGGTGGGATTCTTCAGAGAGGCGGGAATTCAAAGCCTGGGAGCCTCCATTCCGTGGCCTCTGTAAATGGCTTCATCTGCCATTGAAACATTCAAAGGGGGAGGTCTTTGAAGCACTCAGGTCGCTCAGATCTTTCTAGATTCTACCGAGCACTCTGTGTATGCTGGCCTCCAGAGCCGACCGTGCCGTGATCTGAGTGTCTTTTGTAAAGCGGCTTAATGGGAACGTGACGGGCCCCGACACAATTAACAGAATATTTTGATATAAAGAGGAGTAGCTCGTGTCTGAGTATAACCCACTCCCACACCTCATCTTCAATCAGGATACTTCGTTCAAAGACAGGCTGTCTTCCTCTCGCGGGGAAGTGACAGAGGCCAGAGGGAGGGCCCGAGCCCAGGGAGACACCTGCACGGGAGAGGAGCAACTTCAGGAACCGCTGGAAAGAAAACAAAGGATCCTTGGGGCGCCCGGGGGGAGGGGGGGCGCTCAGCCCATTAAGTGTCCGACTCTTGATTTTGGGTCAGGTCACGATCTCACAGTTCGTGAGATCGAGTCCCATGCAGGACTCCACGCTGGGCGCTGGGCCCGGAGACTGCTTAAGATTCTCTCCCTCTCCCATCCCCTGCTTGTGCTCTCTCTCTGTCTCTAAAAAAACAACAACAACGGAGGATCCCCGAGTCCTGCAGTTCCCTGTCTTGGCCCAGAAAGAAGAGAGCGGCAAAGGAGGCCAGCGTCTCTGGCAGCAGGGAGACCCCGAACAACAGGAGCCTAAAAGGAGCTAAAAGGGGTGGGGGGGAGGAGGAGGAAGCTGCAGGAAGGGCCACTGGGGGGGGGCCACTCGGGGACTCCCCCACTCCTCTGTGTGGGGCCTTCCTGCGTGTTCACGGCCAGCAAAGTGTAGCTGGAGCCTGAGTTTACAAAGCCCGAGACAGCAGGCAATCCACTGCTGCGATCAGAGAAAGCCCACAGTCAACCTCATCTGACACATACGTCATGGTAGGTGGGATCACTGCCGTGCTTGTGGTTGGCGCTCAGGCCACATGCTAAGCGCTTTGCCCACATGACCGCGATGAGTATCGCCCTTCCCAATGACACACTGAGCATTTCCAGGGGCTGTTGAAAGGGACCCCAGGCCGGCAGCCCAGGAGGCCCAGGCCTTTCTGCTCTTTGGGCAGGGGAACACCCAGGACTAAAACTCAAAGCTGTTATCTCTCTTTGCTTCTCTTCCAGGATGGCCCTTAACACTAAGCGAGAAAATATGACTCAGCGGAAGACCGTCCGCGCACCAGTCAAAACTTCGACTGCCCTCAAAGAATCTGTTTCATCAGATTGCTTGCCCGGCCCCTGGCGCGGAGCCAAGAAAGGCTGAGGGTGACCACCGTATCCCAGCCTTCTCCAGCACCATTCGTTTGTTCACGCAAACGTAGAGGCATTCCAGAAGGTATACCGCAGAAAAAGTGTGGTAGAAATTATTTCGTATCCGGCCTTTAAAAAAAATCTATTGTTTAATCTGTTTTATCCAGAAGGCGAGAGGTCAGTGCCATAGCGAAATTCCAAAGTAAAGCTGTGCTTACCGCCTTCCTCCCCGGCATTCAGAGCCCCCTCCAACTCTTTGGTCGGCCTCTTGGGAACACAGGTCTTGCCTGTTGCCCTCTGTCCAGACCCCGCCCAGCACCCGCCAGCACAGAGCCCTTTGACCCCGAACCACTTCTGTCTCTCCCCTTCCCTGAAGGTGACCCCGAGCCAGGAAGCCTCCCAACATTTTCCTTTGCTGTATTGCTAACAAAGAAAGAAAGGAAGGGTAGGTACATCTCTATTTCTTCTTCTCCTCCTTTCTTGTTCTTGCGCTCATCTCTTTCTCCAGGTGACACACAGGAACACTTTTGGGGAAGTAGCTTGTACAACCTTTAAAACCAGCTCCTGGAACCCCGACGGGGGCACATGCACCACTTCCCCTACTCTGCCTCGGGACAAAGTTACAAAACTGAAGCCAACTCGGTCTCTGCGCCCTTCTGCCACTCCCCTCGCCTCCTCTCCATTCTCTACAAGAGCCAAAACCCCCTGAGGGCTCCAGCCGGAAAAGTTATTTCAACAGAGGGAATTTAACGTGGGAGTTGGTCGCGTAGGTGATGGAGGGGCTGAGAGGAAAAAGACGGGAGAGGGGCACTGGAGAAATAATAACAGGAAGCAGCTATTACCCCTCGTGCTGGAGGACCATGTAAGGGGCCGGGCAGAGCGGGGACACAGGCCTCCCAGATAGGGCGATGCCCAGCTGGCTGCTGGCTGGAGACTCTAAGAGGGCATCATGAGGCTGCTTCTGGGGGCAGAGATGGGAGCCGGCAGCAGACAATCTGCTACTGCCACCAGGACGGGACAAAGTCACGGGGACAGTACCCAAATAAGAAACAAGGAGTCCCCTCTCCCTCTTCTTTTCCCCCTGCTCCTGCCTCCTGGGGGTCCTCTCGGCTGAACCCAGCCTGCAAAGGAGAGGCGGGGTCTGCAGCCGCAGCCCCAGAAGCACAGAGCAGAGAACAGGAGCCCGGCTCTGGGGGGCGAGAGGCAAACACCCAGAGCGTTCGCTGCATCGACAGTGGCTCCCGATTCCCACACTTGGCCCCATCCTGCTTCCTCTGCCAGAAGCTTGAGGGGCAACAGTCATTCAAAAAGATATTTCACGGGAGACGTCTATTTCTTTCTTTTTTTTTTTTTTCAACGTTTATTTATTTTTGGGACAGAGAGAGACAGAGCATGAACGGGCGAGGGGCAGAGAGAGAGGGAGACACAGAATCGGAAACAGGCTCCAGGCTCCGAGCCATCAGCCCAGAGCCTGACGCGGGGCTCGAACTCCCGGACGGCGAGATCGTGACCTGGCTGAAGTCGGACGCTTAACCGACTGCGCCACCCAGGCGCCCCGAGACATCTATTTCAAATCACATCTAGAGGCTGAGGTCATGACCAAACTCTGCTGTCTTCGGACGTCCTCTGTGAGCGCGTCCTCAGTCGCGTGGGGGGGGTGACAGCGGCTTGGGGCGGGCAGGGAGATAGATGGCTGGTCTCCGGAGACCAGCTTCCTCTGCGGGGCTGCAGGCTGCTCCAGGGAGGCCTGCTTCACTCGTCCTTCCTGCCAGCTGGTTCTGCAGACACGCTGGACGGCCCCCCGCACCCCTACTGCGTTTCACCCCCGCACCACCACCACCTTCTCTGCCTCCTCCCGCTCCTCTTCGCGTTTTCGTTAGGTGGGTGCTCGGTGCACGCAGCCCCGGGACCTGAGGCAGGAACTGGGCCGGCGCTCCCCCTCGTGGCGGCCAACGAAACTGCCGAAATCGCCTTCCCTCCCGGAGAAAAGATCCGAGCCCCGTTCCCTCAACGCTGTCCGCCCTGGAGCCAAACCCTTTACTTTCCTTATCTCATTTAATCCCCACAACGGCCCTATAAGGGAGGTGCTCTCATCCGTTCCAATTTGCAGACGGAGGCACGAAGTCTTAAAGAGGCTAGATAAGGACCACGAACACACTGATCGTCTGACTTGGGGAAAATAATGAGTAAATGGCTCAGGGGCCGGCCCAGCCAGTGACCTTCGGGCCGCACCGGTGTCTCTCACACCGGAGTCCTTCAGCTTTGTGGGCGATGAAGTGACACAGTGGCCGCTCAGCCCGGCGCTGGGCTCTGGTGCCCCAAGTGCCCACATCTGGGTTCCCAGGCTATGGGCGTTTAAAACCCTAACCAGTGACATGAAAAATAATTTTCCCTTTTCCCTTCCAAATCCCTTCACTCCACTCGGACCCCCAAATTTCCCTGCCCACTCCAAAATTCAGATTCTTAGGATACTTCATTAATCTAAACACCTCTCTGGGGGCGCCTGGGCGGCTCAGTCGGTTAAGCATCTGACTCTTGATTTCAGCTCCGGTCATAATCTCACAGTTTGTGAGTTCGAGTCCTGGGTTGGGCTCTAAGCTGACAGTAAGGACCCAGCTTGGGATTCTCTCTCTCTCTCTCTCTCTCTCTCTCTCTCTCTCAAAATAAATAAATAAACAAATAAACTTTAAAAAAAGAAAAAGGAAGAAAACTCTCTGGTTGGAGAGGTTTAAACCCACCTGTGAAAGACCTTCATGCTCCTGGGTCAGATATTTGTGATTTTAAAATACCTAGTTTGTTAAAAGGAAGAATGAGCAAACAAAACAAAGGAAGAGAGGGAAGACAAAGGCGAGTGGCAAGGAAGAAGGACAGCGGGGGGGAAAGAGGTGAGATTTCTGTTTTCGGTCTCCCCACCTTGCTTGCCTACTTTGCCAGGAAGTAGAGGGTAAAACGCACAGAATGACTACAAACAGTGTTCCCTGCCCTGTGCTGTGTTTCCCATCTGAAACGCGTTGCTCAAGAATCAGGTTCTCCCCCCGAAGCCCCTACCACAGCAGGTGCGCTGTGGCCCAAGGTTCAAGGAGACTTCCTCTGCGGGCAGGGCCAGCTGGTGTGGTGCTAGGCAAACCCATTCTGCAAGAAAGCTCCACAGGTTCCAGAGGGCCCCCTCCTGGAGGCAAGGATTCCCCCTACCTGGCATAAAGGGATGGCCCCCGGCCAGAGACCCCTAGTTTGCATGCCCCCAGTGACAAGGCCACTCTCGATCCCCATGAGGTCTCGTCCAGTGCTGGCCAGCCTCGAAGGTTAGGAACATCTGACCCGTACTGGCCCAGAACACCTGTGACTACTGCAGGTGCCCCGCAGAATCAGTCTAATCCCCCTTCCAGAAATGTCTGGGGTATCCTGGTTGCCCACCACCACTCACTCCAGCCACCGTCCCCATCCAGCCACTCCCCTCTGGACACCTACCCATTTAAAAGGGTCATCGATCTCTGGTAAACTTGACCCACTAACCTAAGTGTGGTGGGACTAGTTCAGCCCCGAATAGCACACTTAGAGGGCGTCCCAAGATGCCAAGCACAAGCCATTGAGTGGATAGTGCCAAGAGCCCTGTGGTAATCCACTAGGGACCCCTGCACTCCATTAGGCAACACTGCTGCATCATTCGCCCAGCTAACTGTCCACCCGAATGTGCCATCTTCCGGTTTACTCTCTCCATCTTGTACATGAGAACCGGTCAAAAGCCTTGCGGAAATTCACATTCTTCTTCATTCGAAAAACACTTCTTGAACTCTTTATGTGTGCTAGGTACTATTCCAAGGGCTGGAGATACTGTATGGAACGGGATGGACGATGTCCCTTCTCTTAGGGAGTTTACATCGATGGGAGGGTGGGAGACGAGACAGAGCGGTCCAACAAGTGAAGAAATTAATGAGATAATTCAGAGGAGCGCTTTAAATTTTTTTTTTCAACGTTTATTTATTTTTGGGACAGAGAGAGACAGAGCATGAATGGGGGAGGGGCAGAGAGAGAGGGAGACACAGAATCGGAAACAGGCTCCAGGCTCTGAGCCATCAGCCCAGAGCCCGACGTGGGGCTCGAACTCACGGACCGCGAGATCGTGACCTGGCTGAAGTCGGACGCTTAACCGACTGCACCACCCAGGCGCCCAAGAGGAGCGCTTTAAAGAAAATAAAGTGACCTGGACTGTAGCAGGAGCAGATGTGGAGACGGGATGAAGGAGAACATTCTAGTGATGGCTCCGATGTGGGACACCTGCCCCTCATCTACCAGGCTGATCGCCCTTGAACTACCCGGGGTTGTACGACCTGATTTGTCCTTGGTGACCCCATGCTGACCATTACCACATTCCTTTCTTGATGATCACAGACCCGGGGTGGTGAGTTCTAGTAGTTTGTGGGGACCCACAAGGTTGTGGCACTTTCCTCTCTTTCCTCCAACTTGAGAGAACTACCCACAATCCCGCCCAGACTTCCAGAATGTTCCCCCGGCTCTCTCAGGGCTCTGGATGTTATCCTCCCTCCCGCCCAGCTTCCCGAGAGGGCAGAGCACCTTTAAAGCCATCAGGAGCTTTCCTTGGCCTCCCTCCCCTATCTTGGAGCAGATTTTCCCCTTCTCAAGGAAAATCCACCTTTTTCCACCTGCAGATCCTTCTCCCAGATAGAAAGCAGATGTGGACGGGTGCCTGGGGGCTCAGTGGTTAAGCATCTGCCTTTGGCTCAGGTCGTGATCTCACGGCTCCTGAGTTCGAGTCCCACATCGGGTGAACACGAGTCCCGCTTTGGGTGAGTCCGGCGTCTCTCCTGGGATTCTCTCTCTGTCTCTGCACCTCATTCACTTGCACCCTCTCTTTCAAAAAAAAGAAGAAGAAGAAAGAAAGAAAAAGAAAGCAGATTTGGACAAGCTGCCACACTCCAGACACCTGCTCCAAAGCAAGGGGTCAGTCTTGACGTACTCCCCACCTCACTCACCTCGCTGAACTTCTCACACCCTTGACCTGACCTTTAATTAACACCTTTGAACCAATTCATGTCTCGGGGACAAGCTTGTGCAAGACCAGCTACCGTTTGGCCCTTGAGTGAATCCTGCCCCCTGCGTCAGTTAGGGGGGCCGCCTGGCGTGCCCTGTGCGATGATGCCGGCACCTTCTCTCTCCCCTCCTGCAATTGTGCCACGTAGGACCCTCGGGAGCCTACCGTTGAGAACTTGCCATCCCTCTAGCACAGGCCCGGGGTTATGGTGCAAACTTAGGAGGCTGCCAAAAAACTCAGTAACTATCGCGGTCAATATGATTTGAATGCAAATACATTTTGAAATCTAAATTAATGCAAAAAAAAAAAATCCTTGGTGAAGAAAATACTGCAACGTTAAGTAAAGATAGGATCGGGGTGCCTGGGTGGCTCGCTCGGTTAACTATCTGACTCTTGATTTTGGCTCAGGTCATGATCTCACAGGTTCATGAGATCGAGCCCCGCATCAGGCTCTGTGCTGTCAGCACAGAGCCTGCTTGGGATTCCCTCTCTCCCTCTCTCCCTCTCTCTCTCTGCTCCTCCCCCACTTGTGTGCGCGCTCTCTCTCTCTCTCTCTCTCAAAATAAATAAATGAACATTAAAAAAAGACAGGATCCGTATTTTTCTTCTTGCCTCAGGTGCCAATGTGGCCGGGCACAGCCTTTTTCTAAATTGTGGTAAAATATACATAATATTTACCATTTTTGCCATTTTCAAGGGGACGGTTCCCATTCACACTGTTGTGCATCCGTCACCGCCTTCACCCGCCTTCCCTCCCGAGGCCCCGTCACAGGCGACCCCGACCCCCTGCCCCGTCACAGTCCGCCTTCCTCATGCGGGGGACATGTCTCACGCCGACCGGGACCCCTCAAAGCGGATTCACGTTGTCTCTCAAGTCTGCCATCACATCACTTCACTCTGTATTGGTCAGAAATGGAGTAGCAGTTTCCTGCCCTGTTCTAGAACCTTCTGAGAAGGGAGCTTCTGCCGCTGCCACATGAACCGCTCAGCAGCTGTCTGCACAGATGGGGACTCTCGTCTCCCCGGGGTGGGGGTGGGGGGGGGTGGAGAGGCCCTCCCCCCACCTCAACTGGGCATTAGCCACGCTCCGTCCGAGTCCGGCAGGAGGGCAGCCGTCCCACCTGAGACCCACAGATTGAGAGGCCCGGATCTTAAAAGGTCAGGCTGTTTCCTCCGCTGCTGAGAAAGCTTCTGTCGGGGGTCGGGTGTGTTTTTTTGTTCTGTTGTAGCAAGTGCTTGCAAAGAGAAAAGGAAAGGCGTTCTGGAGGGCTGGGCTTGCTCCTCTGATGAGAAGTGAGAACAGGCCTTTCTCCGAGCTTCCTTCCGAGGCGGCCGCTTCGGGAATCGGGCAACAAGTGATTAGTGAGGCAATCGCAACAGTGGCTGAACGCACCGAAGCAGGCACTGGGCTGCGGTGGAGCAGGAGTCTCCCCCTCGCTTTGCTGTTTATCGATTCCGCGTGCCCTCCCTTCTCCCGTAATGATTCATAGTTGAAACTTGTCTACATGATTTATAGGGAGGCTAGGAGACACCTATTATTTCTCTCCGGCTCTGGAGGAAGCACCCGGGGGACCACGTCCTTCCCTTCCCGGGAAGCGGCCAGCAGACATCAGAGGAAATCGGTCAGGAGCAGGTGGGAGCACCTGTCTCCGGGGACGAGAAGCGGCAGACGGTTCCGGAGGTGAGCACCGAAACTCGGGCAAACCCAGGGAGGAAACGCCCCGTCCGCGAGGCACCCCCCCCCCAACCTTGCCTGGCCGGGCTTGCCTGCCCCACACCCCTCACCCCCTTGCAGAGACTTCCAGCCAGTCCTCCCGGACTGGCTGGGGGACAATATTAATAACAGGGATTGGGTCTTTTTTTTTTTTTCTGTGCACTTCTTACCAGTGCTACGTGAGTGCTTATTATTAATAATAATAATTTAGTGCAGACTTTACTGCTTTGCGTATCACTGAATACCTGGATTCTAATTATCTGTCTTATTTTAATATTTATGGAATTAATCAAACTTTTTAATGGAAAAACCCCACAATGAAATTACCGAGAGCATGCTTCAATGAAGACAGATGGGTCGGGCTGTGGGAAGAGACAGCTGGACTTTATTAACATTACTGGAGCGGCCCCGGGGTGCAGCCCGGCCCTCCCTGCCTGGAGCCCCAAGGCATGGCCCGCGGTGACCCCCAGTGCGCTCTGTCCGTGGGCCTCGGAGAAGGAGGTCTCCATAGCCCGGTCGCTCCATGTCTCCCGGGTTGGGGCTGGCCTGCTCACCAACGAGGAACTGTCCACCCAGGATGGCCCCGCTGGCCGGGGTGTTGACAGGTGCTGTTGGCCCACCTGACTGCCCCGTGGAAGAGGGGCAGCAAAGCCAGACGGTGGCCTTGAGGCCCACGTTGACGTTGGCAAGGTCAGAAATGCCGTCACTCCCGTGATCTCAAACCTGGGGGACCAGCGGCCGGCGCTGAGGTGGCGAGCTATGGTCACCTGAGGGTCTGTGGCTCCCGGGGTCTCGACAGGACACCACGTGGCTCTAGTCAAAAGCCAGGCCGCCATTCGCGGAGGGCTTGGACCTGGCAGGAGCTGTGCAAACTGCTTTCCGTGCACTCTTGAATTTGAGTTTCGCAGCCTCCTCTGGAGAGGGGGGGGTTCGTGTTTGCTTTTCATGGATGAACAAAACGGAGGCGGAAGAGGTTAATCAGCTTGCCCAAAGTGGCAGGGAATGCCCAGCCTCGACGCTGAGCTCCACACCCAGGCCTCGACGGCCCGGCTCCGTGCCCCGAACCCCTGCCCTCCATGCCTCTCAGCTGCTCTTCTGAGCCCCTTTCTCTACAGCTCCGCTGCCAGGGCCCGGGACCCTCAGGCTGCCCTCGGCTTCCAGAGTGTCAAGCTCCTAGAATCATGGGGACCCTTCCCAACCCGCTTTCTACCTTCCTCTGCGCGCCTTGCGCCAAACACCCCGATGTACCTGGGGAGCTAGAGAAAGCCCGATGCCCAGACCGCACCCTCGCCCACACGGCAAATCCCCCGTGGCTCAGACGAGGCGAGAGGAGAGCATCCCTGTAACCATCACACAACGCATCTAGGTGATTCCATCGAAGCTTGCTTCAGATTCTGTGTCTACCTCTCTCCCTGCCCCTCCCCTGCTCGTGCTCTGTGTCCCTTTCTCTCAGAAATAAAGAAACATTAAAAACAATTAAAAATTAATAAAATAGGGGCGCCTGGGTGGCGCAGTCGGTTAAGCGTCCGACTTCAGCCAGGTCACGATCTCGCGGTCCGTGAGTTCGAGCCCCGCGTCGGGCTCTGGGCTGATGGCTCAGAGCCCGGAGCCTGTTTCCGATTCTGTGTCTCCCTCTCTCTCTCTGCCCCTCCCCCGTTCATGCTCTGTCTCTCTCTGTCCCAAAAATAAATAAACGTTGGGAAAAAAAAAAAATTTTAAATTAAAAAAAAATTAATAAAATAAAAGGACATCATGGCGATCGGGGAGGGCCCTCATCCAATGCCTGGGGTCCTCATTAAGAGAGAGGAATTTGGAGATGGAGACACACAAGGGATAAACGTCAGAGGAAGGCACAAGAGAGACTGGGGTGATGCATCTACAAGCTGAGGGACGCTCAGCATTGCAGGAGCTGGAGGAGGCAAGGAGAACCTTCCCTAGGAGAGATCCTTCAGAGAGAGCACAGCCCTCCTGCCACCTCGACTGCAGACATCTAGCTCCAGAACTGTGTTGTTTCAAGCCACCCAGCGGGTGGTAATTTGTTGCTACCACAAACCCCCGTGTGGACGGATGGGCTTATTCCCGTGTGGGCCTGTCCTCGGTCCTCTCCCCGGGAGGCCCGTGGGCACCATGATGGAAGCCACCCCTCCAGCCTCAACACCTGCGACAGTGTGTGGCCTGTATGGGCGGGGTGGGGGTGGGGGCTCAAAACTTTGGCTGAATGGAGAAATAAAACAATAAAAGGCACAATTCTGCTTCCTTGGGCAGAAGGGCAAAGCTCTGTGAAGACTGTGCAGGACATAAAGGGAAATACTCTTACTTTAACATTTATCATAAGAGGATTATTGTTTGAAATGCTTCATATGGATATTATCACTCAACCTCTTAATGAGCCTGTGATGTAGATACTATGATTATCCCCGATTTACAAGGACCCGCTACAGTGCAGAGGTGAAATCAGGGGCCGGAGGGCAGGCGTCCCAGACGCAGGAAAGTGGAAAATGGCTGTGTGACGCGAGAGACCCCTTGCTTTCCAAGGAGAGGGTCTGTCCCCGCCCCTGCCCACTCAGAGGCCACCCAGCATGCACCCCCGGAGGACGGGCTGGCCCAGCCGGCCCCTCGCTCGGAAAGGCTCTGAGTCTTGGCCTTCACAAACAAATGTTCCTCCAAATTCCTCTTCTCTCGACGGTTTTTCTCTATTTCCCCTCTGATCGCTCCTGGAATTGGAGCTAGAGAAGGAATTTATCAAGGGCCCTGGAGACGTCTGAAAGATCACCTAAAGGAGACAAGTCCAAATTAGAAATGTTTATCTTGTTTCATCTGACTTTGTGTTTCGGCTCTTGCTCTTCCTAGAAAGGACTTTTTTTTTTTTTTTTTAATTTTTTTTTTTTTCAACGTTTTTATTTATTTTTGGGACAGAGAGAGACAGAGCATGAACGGGGGAGGGGCAGAGAGAGAGGGAGACACAGACTCGGAAACAGGCTCCAGGCTCCGAGCCATCAGCCCAGAGCCCGACGCGGGGCTCGAACTCACGGACCGCGAGATCGTGACCTGGCTGAAGTCGGACGCTTAACCGACTGCGCCACCCAGGCGCCCCTAGAAAGGACTTTTCTAAGGGATGGAGAGAGTGGGCAAGAGTAACCCACGTTGTCTCCCCGGTGACGAGGGCGAGAGGGGAAATGTCACACCGCCTGCTGGAGCACATAAATCTGATCTGATCCCAAGGATCTCCGGAACCCAGAGGAATCTGGTCTCGCCAAGTTCCGGAAGCCCAAGTCAGCTGTGTCTGAAAATTACTAACGAGGACATGTTGATTCTCCTCTATGATGATGATTGAACACGCGGCTAACTCGAGTGTTCTGTGATTTACCTTTACCATGCCTCTCAATTATTCTGACATCTTTTTCCTCTTTGCCTCCGCTGGAATCTAGTTTTAATTAATTTTCAGTAACCGGTCAATTGTCCCCTGTTTGTTTCCCCTTCAAAACGTGTTCATCACCAAAGCCACATTACTCACAAGTGACAGCTACCAATAAAATCAATATCCACACAACCATCGACACTGGAGGCACCGAAGCCCTGGTCCCTTCCCATCTCATCCACCATCCGTCCTCAATGATGAGGCTGCGTCTGATCAGGGGCCGGCGACCACCCCCACCCAGTTGGAAGAACCATACAAAGAAGCATCATGGCGATCGGGGAGGGCCCTCATCCAATGCCTGGGGTCCTCATTAAAAGAGAGGAGTTTGGAGATGGAGACACACAAGGGATAAACGTCAGAGGAAGGCACAGGAGAGACTGGGGTGATGCATCTACAAGCTGAGGGACGCCCAGCAAGGAAGCACCAAGGAATGAGGAAAGGGTGGAGAGAAACGCGGGGAAGCACGAAGGGCAGGGGGAAAGGAAATCGCCGGGAGGGACAGTAAGCAAGGGGGTGTGAAGGGAAGAGAGGGAAAGAGATTCGGTTTTAGAAGTTGGGAGCCTTGAGACCCGCCCTTCTTAGCAAAGTCAAGGAATGCCTACTCCTGTCCTGGGGAAATGGGCATCAAAGAGGCTGAGGGGATAAAGACGTGATGTGTGTACCTCATGAACTACTACTCAGCCATGACAAAGGACATCTCCCATTTGTGACATGGATAGACCTTGAGGGTGTTAGGCTGAGACAGGCCAGATAAGAGAAAGACCACACTTGTCTGATCTCACTCATCTGCAGAGTTGAAAAGAAGCCAAATATTAAAAACAGAGAGTAGAGGGGCGCCTGGGTGCCTCAGTCGTCCGTTAAGCGTCTGACCCTTGATTTCCGCTCAGGTCATGATCTCACACTTGTGAGTCGAAGCCCTGAGTTGGGCTCTGCGCTGACAGCATGGAGCCTGCCGGGCTTCTCTCTCTCCCTCTCTCTGCCCCTCCCCTGCTCACGCTCTCTCTCTCAAACTAAATAAATAAACTTAAAAAACAAACAGACAAAAAAGAGAGTAGAATGGCGGTTTACCGGGGGCTGAGGGGGTGGAAGATTTGGAGCGATGTTTAAGGGTAAAACGTGCAACCAGTATATCAATGAACCCTGGAGAACTCATGCACAGTGCGGTGATTATAGACAATCCTGTATTATAAACGTCAAAGTTGCTAAGGGACTAGATTCTTAATTGTTCTTACCACAAAAAAGAAAGGATAATTATGTGACATGATGCAGGTGTTAGCTAACGCGATAGTGGCAATCATATTACGGTATGTAAATGTATCCAATCGATACCTCCTACACCCTGAACTTACGCAACGTTACATGACTTCGGCTCAGGTCATGATCTCGCGGTCCGTGAGTTCGAGCCCCACGTCGGGCTCTGTGCTGATGGCTCAGAGCCCGGAGCCTGTTTCAGATTCTGTGTCTCCCTCTCTCTCTCTGACCCTCCCCTGTTCATGCTCTGTCTCTCTCTGTCTCAAAAATAAATAAACGTTAAAAAAAAAATTTTTTTTTAAATAAATAAATAAATAACCAATTATATCTCCGTAAAAAGCTCTGCCCTTGACCGGGAGCTGAAGAAAGACTTCCCAAGGGAAACCTACGAGAAGTAAAGAGGGAGTTCCAGGTGTTTCCCTGCAATGTTCCCCTTGAGAGACTAAAAGTGTCCTCTCCTGGTCAGTGCTGGCATCCTTCCCGCCCGCGAGCATGACTAATTATCAAGCGGCTCTGTCTGGCCCACGCAGATACCCTGTCGCCTGTTTCATGGCCCACGGCACCCCATGACCCAGCACACTTCCTTCTCTGCTCGTCCGGTGGCCCTCTGACTGAGGTCTTCTGATTTTAAGAAGTGGAAAATTGATTCATTCATTCAGTGAATCCTCTTTGGGCACAGTACTGGCGTGAGAGTGCCCAGGATTTATGTTAAAACCGTTCGGTAAAGACGGTACAGATGTTATGTGTGTGAATTCACTCTAATCCATTCTCTAGGAGGGCTTGGTTAGCTTTCAAAGGGCTACGATCAGGGGTCCGCCCTTTGGGGGCAGAGACGCCATGTTCTGGTTAAATCTGTACCACAGGGTTCAATGGCTGGCCCTGGAGTCTTAGAAATGATTTTCTGTTGTGCAATTGCTAGTGTGGGAGGCCATGTGGTTGCCTAGAAACAGGACTTCTGGACTTGCATGAATAGGCAGTGCCTGTCTGTTAGCCTCATACTTCCTGTTTGGGGACAGACCAGAGCTAGAATTCTGACAATTTTGGATGTGCACCCCCCCCCACCCCGAAGACGTTCAGGAGGGAATCTATTGCTAGATTCGCCCAGAAGGTTACCTGATCCTGCCATCGGAATATTCTCACGCGTGTCTCAGGGTGAATCCTTCCGGAAGGTCGGTGCGCAGGGACTCTGCCCAGCCCGCAGGCGGTGTGCTTGGGCTGGAGACTTGCTTTCATTACAAAATCCCCTCCACATCACCAGGAAAGAAGACATGTAGTGCCCTGCAACGGTGGGGTGCCCTGCTATTTTCCAGCAAGTATGGACAGCTTGCCGTAGGCCTGTCCTCACCTGCTGGAACCGAAGAGGTGAGCAAGGAAGAAAAGATTCTGCTCTCAGACCTTCACGTCGAGGGGGAGCCGGAGAGAATTATTCAAATAAAATGCCTACTTTTTGCCAAGGCTCTAGGTTTTTGCTGGGCGACCTCCTCGCTGGAGGTCCAAAGGCCAGCCAAGCCAGGAATTGTGTGGCCATCCAGCATTCACGACACTCACGTGCTGTGTGGGCCGTGGAGGCCAGGAGTGACAGCCCCAGGCCCGGGAACACATCTGGGCCCCGGGGGGGGGGGGGTCGGCATGATGTTCCCCACACCTGAGGGTTCAGGAGGCGGGGGTCTGTGTCTGCCTCCTCCCAGCCAGAAGGGGAGAGTTAATCCCTCAGCAGCCAACACAGGAGTGAGCGGGAAAAGTCCCAGAAGGCCTCAGTCCTGCCTTGCTCAGGGTCTAGCAAAGGCCAAGGAGCAGAGAGCCAGCGGAAGGAAGGGCTGTCATCAGAGCCCTGAGGGCACACACCGCCCTGTTTCCTTCTGCGTTGGTTCCAAATTCCCCACGGTAAGAATTTCGTGGGATCCATATTATAAAATCAAAATAAATACGTTATTTAGGTATATGCACATATTTATTTTATTATTATAGTCTACACATGGAAATATAACATCATTTAATAAAAGTATCATGACATAATGCATACACTGCATGTAATAAAATCTATATTATAAGCTAAATGTTATTAAGATAAAAAAAATCAATAAAACACATGTCAATAGGGGCACCTGGGTGGCTCAGTGGGTTAAGCATCCAACTTCAGCTCAGGTCATGATCTTACAGTTCGTTGAGTTCGAGCCCCGTGTCGGGCTCTGGGCTGGCAGCTCGGAGCCTGGAGCCTGCTTCAGATTCTGTGTCTGCCTCTCTCTCTGCCCCTCCCCTGCTTGCATTGTCTCTCTCTCTCTTTCTCTTTCTCTCTCTTTCTCCTCAAAAACAAACAAACATTAAAAAAATTTTGGAAAAAAACCCCACATATCAATAGATCTGGCTAAGTCCTTACCCATTCCTCCTATCTGGGTCATTTTCTGGAACTGAGGGCCCTTCTTTGGGTTTCGGAAATCCAAGAACTGTGGAGGAGACTTTGGGTCTTTAGAACCTTTGGGTTTGTAGACATTCACTGACAAACCAAAAGCGCATGGCTCCAATGCTCCTGTGTCCTCTCCCCCGTGGCCAGGTCACCTGCCAGATCTTCCCAGAGGCCATTCTTGACACTCGATCCCTCAAGGTCTCTGTCACACACACACACACACACACACACACACACACACTGGGCGCTCCTGCTGACCTCAGGCTCTGGGTGGCAGTAGGACACAGACCTTCGCCATTCTCATAACCTGCCACTCGCCGTCCTCCCGCATAAGCTAACCCCCCTCCTTCACTCTGCAGTGGTTAGTGGTTAAGTTTAGAGGTTAGAAGCTCCAAATCCCGACCAGATAGAAACTGAAAGAGTGGCAATAGGGAGCCGTGGTGACTATGGCAAACTGGAGCAGAGTCACCCCACCTGAAAGCACCCGCCTCTTCTCCAGAAAAGTAACAGCGGCATTTGTTTAGTCTCTGGCTTCAGACACCCTTAAATAATGTCCAGTTGACGACAGAAGCACAGAAAGACGCCATGTAACCACGGAGGAGCTGGGAGAGGCATCCGCAGGCCAAGGGACGGCAAAGATTGCCAGCAAACCACCAGAAGCTGGGAGAGGTGACGACAGTCTCCCTTACGGGTCACAAAGGGAACACGGCCCTGTCGACACCTTGATTGCAGACTTCTAGACTGCAGGGCTGCGAGGCAAGAAGTATCTGTTGTTTTAAGCCAATATATAATGATACAACAATAATAATAAATAATACAATATATAATTAACTAATATATATGTGATATAGTAATAATAATAAAAATAACAATACTCTAATAATAATAATAATAAATATAATATAAATGTTGTATTTACATATATTATAAATATATAAAATTTAAATATAATAATGTAAATAATATAAACCAAAAAAATAATAAAATAATAATTAATAACAATAGTATTCTAAATAATAATAATATAAATACATATATGTATAGTAAATATATTTTATTTACATATATCATATAATAAATATTATATATTTCATTATATATAATATATTATATATTTTATTATATATAATAAATATTATATATTTATTATATGTTATATATAATAAATATTATATATTTATTATATGTTATATATAATAAATATTATATATTTATTATATGTTATATATAATAAATATTATAAGTATAATAAATATATTTTATTTACATATATCATATAATAAATATAATATATTTATATATAATAAATATAAATGTAATAATGTAAATCATATAAACAAAAATAATAATAAAATAATAACAATAATACTCTAAATAATATAATAATAATATAAATAAATATAAGTACAATAAATATATTTTATTTACATATATCATATAATAAACATATATTTTATTATCTATAATAAATATTATATGTTTATTATATGTATATATAATATATAAGTATGTAATAAATATATTTTATTTACATATATTATATAATAAATATATTTATATATAACAAATATAAATATAATAATGTAAATCATAGAAACAAAAAAAATAATAATATAATAATAATTAATAACAATAATACTCTAAAACTCTTTCTAGTGTTAAAAACAAAAAAAGAACACCACACGCCCAAATGGCATCACTTAGGTTAAGGCCCCGAGTCAGGAAACCACGACTTACTACCTAACCTAACTTCAGTTTCGACCCCCTCAGAAATGTAACCTTTACCCAGTCAACGTGGCAATTTTCTGGTCAGCGCTAGGAATTCTACCGACAGACCCCTCCCGTTCCCCTCAGAAGGGCACCCTTGCTGGAACAAAGGACTGTTTGCTGATGATTTCCCTTTTTCTGCTCCTCTCTTCCCTTAAAAACCCATCCTTCCCCTATAGCCCTCTGGGGCTCCCTTCTACCTGCTAAACAGGATGCCGCCCGGTCCACGAATTGATGAATAAAGCCAACGAGACCTTTAAAATCCGCGCGGTTGAATTGCTGTTATGTAACACTCGGGAAACTCCAGAACGGACAGAAGGGAGCAATCTCTTTTTCTTTCCCGTTTATGAGGGCACGGCCAGGTAAATGAGATACAGTTCATTTTTCCCATCAGGTTATTCCACTGCTCTAAATTTTTGACAAATCGCTGTACCTCGGAGGAAGCCACGGGGGCCGGGGTCAGACACCGGGGCCGCCCTGTGCACTGGGAACACATCAAAGCCCATCTGTCTGCAGCACCCGTGAGCCCCGTCCCACGTCTCTGCCACCCTTCACACCAGGGAGAAGAAATTCAAAATGCGCTACTGCCCCCTGAGGCTGCGGAGATTTCCTGGCCTGGTTTCACTGCACCTGCCGGAGCCCTGGCCCCTCTGTCTGCCCCAGCGAGAGCTGTGCTCTTTCAAGGAGCGTGGCCCTCGGCGGAGAAAGCCACCTCGGTCGGGCTCTGCAGCGGCGTCTTGGTGATTAGGGTGCATTTAAAACGTAATTAACATGTTGTGCTGAACGTTGAGACTTCTGCGGGGCCACTGAGGAGGAGCCCATGACTGGGTCTTTGGAAAGCTTCAGTCACTTCCGTGGCACATCCCAGTGACAGGGAGCAGAGGGCCGAGGGCAGGGGACGACGGTCCCCAGATATCCCACCTCTGGCCACTCTCCCCGCTGCAGAGCTCCACCGAAAAGGGCCTGCGCACCTTTCCAGAGGGGCGGCGTTACCTGGGTTACGCTGTGCTTCCCCCACACCCATGTGCTGAAGTCCTAAGCCGCTTCCCGCGCAGAATGTGCCCTCCTGTGCAGATGGTGTCTTTGCAGAGGTAATCAAATTAAAATGAGGTCACCGAGGGGACCCTGATCCGATAGGACTGCGTCCTTCTAAGAAGAGGAACTCTGGGGGCACCTGGGTGGCTCAGTCAGTTAAGCATCCGACTCCTGATTTCCGCTCGGGTCGTGATCACCCCGGTGGTGAGACCCAGCCTCCTTGGGCTCTGCGAGGACAGCTCGGAGCCTGCTTGGGATGCTGTCTCTCCCCGTCTCTCTGTCCCTCCCTCACTGGCTCTCTCTCTCTCTCCCTCTCAAAATAAACTTAAAAAAAAGAAGAAGAAGAGGAAATTAGGACGACAGGGACGGACATAGGGGGAAGATGATGTGAAGACACAGAGAAAAGAAGGTCACCTCCAAGCCAGAGAAAAGCCTGGAAGAGACCCTGCCCCCGCAGACCTCAGAAGAAATCAGCACTACAGGCACCTTAGTTTTTTCGCTTCCAGCCCCCAAAATGATGAGACAGAGAATCTGTGCTGTTTAAGCGCCTGGTCTGTGGTGCTCTGTTACAGGAGCCCCAGCGAACTAGTCGGGGAAGCCACTGCCCCGCTTTTCAGGACGCACCCCCACGGCCGGCTGTCCGCTAAAATCCCAGCCAAAGACCGCATTTCACTTGCCGTTCTACACGCGCGCGCACACACACACACACACACACACACAGAGTTAAGTAATAATACCAATGGAAGAGGGGCACCTGGGTGGCTCGGTTGGTTAAGGGTCTGACTTCAGCTAAGGTCATGACCTCACAGTTCCTGAGTTCGAGCCGGGTCGGGTCGCACTCTGTGCTGACACTGGGGAGCCTGATTGGGATCCTCTCTGCCTCTCTCTCTCTCTCTCTCTCTCTCAGCCCCTCCCTGACTCCTGCTTTCTCTCTCTCTCTCAAGAATAAATAAATACACTTTAAAAAATTATAATAACAATAGAAGAAAACTAAGAGAAAGGGCCATGACGGAGCAGGACAAAGAAAGGTGTGCACCTCCTTCCAAGGTGACCAGTCTCGCCGTAGCCCCCCATCAGCTGGACTTCTGCTGGGTTTTACTTAGCAAAGCAGCCCGGGAGACCCAGGACACCCCGCTTTCTGTGTCCCCAAGTCACAGACTCCAGAAAGCCAGCACTGGCTTCTTCGGACCCGAGTAAAACTGGTGCTTTAAAACAAAGGGGGTAATAGGGGGCGCCTGGGTGGCGCAGTCGGTTAAGCTGTCCGACTTCAGCCAGGTCACGATCTCGCGGTCCGTGAGTTCCAGCCCCGCGTCGGGCTCTGGGCTGACGGCTCAGAGCCTGGAGCCTGCTTCCGATTCTGTGTCTCCCTCTCTCTCTGCCCCTCCCCCGTTCAGGCTCTGTCTCTCTCTGTCCCCAAAATAAATAAAAAACGTTGAAAAAAAAAAATTAAAACAAAGGGGTAACAAAGTTTGAAATCCCCAGGGAATTGTCCGGTCTGGGAGACCTACCCGCTGGTACTTGATTTCTATCCCAGCCCCCAATAAATATTTTCACCCCACAAATTCACTGGAAGCAGCTTTCCTCAGTAATAGGCAGTTGCTAATGGGCTTTCGGCCGCCAGCCAGTGTTTTCAGAAAGCATTGTCAGGGTATGACAGGTAGGAAATTTGCATTTCCATTAGGGAGGCCTTTGCCTATTGTGAGTCATAAAAGCCCCAGAAGAATAGGGCTGGGGAAAACGTATTGTACTTGAAAAAGGAGGCTTGATTGCACGGTTCAACGAAAGGTACCGGAGGAGATAAAGGGACTCAGAACTCACTCGGGCTGCAGAGAAAACTCACAATGAGGAGAAACTTATTAATGCACAGGCCTGTCACCGGACTACCGGAGGGGGGCAAGCCGGAATGTGACTTTACTAGTTTGCAATTTACTGTGTTTAACATTCAGATAATACGCTCTCCGAGGGCGATAAGGGGCCCTCGGTGCTGCCGGCCCAGTACAAGTGTTTCTTGCTCCTGCTCCATTAGCTACGACTGTAATCTCCCCCATTTAAACTCGCTCCCGCTCGGCCGCGGCCGCGGCTGCCGCGGTGATTTGTGTATGTGATTCGTTTCACTCTTTATGTTGGTAAAGTCGAGATGCATCCCCAGCAGCGGAGAGGACGGGGCCACGGCGCTGCCTCATTTGCGAGTTTATTTGCCCTTGGGACGCGGGCCCAACACTCCCGCAGATCAGTTGATTGAGTGGCCGCCTGGAAGGCAGGAGGAAAGCGGGTGGGGTGGGGGTCAGGGGGAAGGTATCCCCAGCCCCGCCTGGAATCCGCATTCTCTAAGGAGCAGGAGGCTCCTCCCGGGGGACCTCTGGCCTTTCCAAGACTCTCCCAGCACCGCTAGTGCTGCCTCCTTTGTTAGAGACAAAGAAAGGGGGTAAATGAGAGGTAAGTGAGCTCAGGGGCTGCCGCTTCGCTCTGACGCTTCCCTCTTTCATTCACCACAAGGCTGTTTATTGAGCGACTACTCTGTGCCAGGCACCGAGGTTGTAAAGGGAGGGGAGAGGGACGAGATCCCTGCTCCAGTGGGAGGGTGCCCCATCTTAGTGAGGGAGACAGTGAGAGAGCCCATGAATACACGTGATGGTGTCATCAGTGACGCGCTAGCAAGAAAACAAAAGGGGCAGGAGCTAGTTTGGAGCAGGAGAGGAGAGAAGGCTCTCTGGGGAGGCCTGCTGAGGAACGCTTGTCACAAAGATCATTCCAGACAGCGGGAACGCTCCTGCCAAGTCCCTGAGGCCCTATCATGCTTGGTAATCATGTGGAAGGAGCCCTGAATGCGAGGGGGAGAGTGCCCTGGGTCGGGGCAGGAAAGCACAGGCCAGATCCTGGGGTCACGGAGAAGAGTTTAGTTTTAGTCCGTGTGCAGTGAAAGACCAGTGCAGGATCTGGGGCAAGAAGGAACATTGATCCGTGTTTGGGAGAGCTCCCGCAAGCAGTGGGAATGCATGTCAGGGGGACAAAAGTGGAGGGATCGTTGGCACATTTGTGTGGCCAGGCTGCTGGGGTCTTCAACCTCTCGCTCGCCTAATTTCCGAGTCATTTGATCAAGAGGGGAGAGGCAACTAGAGACTCAACCAGCGTTCTTATTGTTGGTAAGTCAGGTATCAGAGCCAGAGGGCTTCCTAATACTGCCCCCCACAACTGGTCGGTCCCCAGGCCCCACGGGGCGGGGGGGGGGGGGGAGCCCGCCCCTTGGACGGTCAGCAGAGAGCACTAGCTCCCTGCAGGCCACGCTCCCAAGAGGAAGAAGGGCAAAGCTGAGCTCGGCGCCCCCAGCCCATGCTTCCCAAATTGCCCCATCAGCCCAGGCCGCGGTGGAGGGGGGCCAGGGCAGAAAGGGCCCAGGAGGCTTACTCACCGGGCTTCCCCAACCTGCAAGGAAACACCAGCCACCGAGGAGAGGCGTGCTGCCCAACCCAGGTGAGAGACGATGGGGCACCGGTTCGTGGCGTCGGTAACCAAAACGGAGAGCATCTCAAGGCAACTTGTGATCATTTGTGGCCTGGGAAATATGTGTGCCAGGCATAGCGTGGGCCAGTCCAGGCTCCCACCCCTAAGGTAGCCTGCAGCCCCCGCTGCCCTTAGGAGATGGTTATTAATTAAAATGCTAAAAAATAAAAATAAAAATAAAATAAAATGCTAGCAACCTTCCGAGACCCTCTCCACACTCGCCTCCTCAGGCAGGAGCCGGAGCGGGTCTCAGCCTCTTCTGTCCTCTGAGGAGGTGAAGGGGGTCCGGGCTTGCACGAGCTTCTCTCCAGAGCAGGAGAACAAGGCTCTGGGTTATGCATTTCTTGCCTTTCTCTTTTACAAGTGAAACAACTTCCAGCTCCTTCGTAACCTCTGCTCGTTTCTGCTTTGGGTTTGCTGCAATGTTACTTTCTTGCTCTTAAAATTCAGAGAGCAAAGCACGGCATGAAGACCTGTCGCCGAGCCTGACCTCAGCGGTGTCTGTGCAGCCGGCGGATTGCTCGCTGGTGACCCCGGGTGACCCCCTGTTCGTCCCGGCCACATGTGTGCTCCCCCTGTCAATACCCGGGTGGCACGGGCCGTCACAGCCTGCTTCTGAGACCCGGTAATCCCCGAGGTTTTGTCTGCTCTGCTGTCTCCCACCTGGATATGCACAAAACAGCTTGTACTCGGTCCTTAAAAGCATGTTATCCGTGTTGTTACTGAAAGACACCTTATTATTCGTCAAACGTCTGTCTAACTTAACTAGGTTACGTTGACTTCTATTCCTGCCTTCAGAACCTGGCCAGTGTGGAGGCATTTACAAGAGCTTGTAGGAAGGCCTCAAGGCCCCTTCCAGCCTGACAGAGGCCCCTCGATGACAGATCTCTGGGGCCTCCGGGGACCAGCCACCAGCCAGTGCCCATCACCCCGGCTCTGCTCCGCTTTGGCCAGTGTCTCCCACACTGAGGCTCCGGGGACATTTCCAGAGCATCACCAATAAGGATGAGAGAGGAAACTCTTCTCCAAGGTCACCTGAGCTGCTACCCAGCCTTGTGGCCCGTTACCTCAAACGCTGGCAGGCTGTCCTCCACAGCCCGCGACCTCGCTCTTGCAGCCGGCCTTCCAGGCTGCCTGTGGCCCTCCCTGGAACATCCTTCCTCCTCCTTCCTACTCATTTCTGCCCTTCTTCCGGCCACCTTCCTTCCTCACATTCCTGCCCCTGAACGTGCCCTGAGCAGTGGGGGCCGTGGAGGGGCCTGCCCCCCCCCCACCCGCCCCCTCAGTGCCAACCCCCCGGACCCACCCCACCCAGGAGAACCGTCTTCGCTGCTAAAAAAGCTCTGTCTGTGCCACCCACCCTCAAAAATAGGCTCAGTGAGACTGGGGAGCTGGATTTCTAGTTTTATTTCATTTCAACCAATGTAAAAGCCACGTAAATGAGCCAAACGAGAAGCTCATTGAGGAAATGGACTTCCCCCTCTCCATCCCGTGTAGTGCCCGGCAAACAGCAGGGGCTCGGGAGTGAATGAACGAACGAATGAACAAACGAACGAACGAACGAACATAAGGCACCAGGCAGCCTTGTGACAAACTCCCAGCTCTGATGCTGTGTTCTCTGGCCACCTTCCTAATGCTGCCGCCTTTGCTCTCCTTCCTTCCTGTCCCCCCACTTTCCCCCCTTCGCCCCAACCCCCCGCGCAGCTGCTCTTAGAGGTCTCTCTCGCTCTCCCTTCTCAAAGCTATGGAAAGGCTGTTACCGGATGAACTGTGCCCCCCGCCATAGGCATACGCTGGAGTCCTACTGCCCACAACCCCAGAACGTGACCTGATTTGAAAACCAACAGGGTCTTGGCAGATGTAATCAGTTAAGCTGAGATAAGACCCAAGTGGATGGGGTGGTCCCCTGATCCAGTATGACCAGTGACCTTATAAAAGGGGAAATTTGGACATAGGCAGACGCTCAGAAAACACAACGTGGGCAGACGAAGGCAGGCATCGCGGAGATGCTTCTACAAGCCAAGGAACACCAAAGCTGGCCAGTTCACCAGAAGCCAGGGGAAGGGCACAGAACCACCGCATCTCCCTCCTGGCCCTCAGAAGAAACCCAACCTACCCACACCCTGATCTCCGATTTCTCGCCTCCAGAACTGTGAGACAGTACATGTCTTTTGTTTCAGCCACTCAGTCGTGGTACTTTGTTACCCTGGGAAGCCCTGGGAAGCTAATATACATTCCCGCTCACCTTTGTTTATAGAAAGGGATAAAATGGGGCAGAGAAAGCAATCAGGTGTCCTCTAGGGGCTTTCTAGGTTGAGAGGTCTATTGTGTCGGGCGAGTGTATTTTCCAGGATGCTCTGACTTCAAATTTTCTGGGCTAATTTTCCTTACGAATACACACAATTCTTACTTTCCAAGCTCGGCTGTTCCATTACTCTATAGATCAGGAAACACAAGCACAGCGTTAACAATCATCATCAAAAATATTAGAAAATTCCTATTCCAGCGTGCCAGGGGCTCACAAAGCATATTAAAAAGACATTGCCCTGATTTTCTGGGACACGGAGTCCAAGGCCAGCATGATGTTAGGACAAGTGCTGTTTATTTTCATTTGCTAATTTGTTTAAGGATAGTTATTGAGCACATGGTCCGCGTTACGGGCTGTAAGCTCTTTGTCTAAGTCTTCAAAATCAGCGAAGAGAGTGGCACGTAAGGGAGATTGATATCACATGTGATTTCAGGGCCCGCTGTCTCCTGGAAGGCGCCGGGTGAAGGGCCATTTGCGAGTGCACATGGCAGTGAGGAGCCAAGGGCAGGCAAGAGGCAGAGCGCCTGCCATCCATCTCTCTTTCCCACCCCTGGCTCGCACCTGCCGCAGGTCCCTCCCACAGCCCCATTAGGACACTGGCTGAGACCCCGAGGCGGACCTGCTCTCCTGCAACCCGGAAGCCAAATGGAGAAAAACGCATCTAGCTGGCTGAAAGGATGCCTCCTCCCCAGGCCCCCAAGCCAACGACTGGGTCCTGGCAGAACGTGGCTCCGGCTGCCACACTCGGGTGAGCACAGCCACCAGGAGTTGGGTCGTTCTCAGTTTTGCCCTCATCCAAAAGGCAGCTGCTCCAGCAAACTAGAAATTAAAGCGGGTGCATGCTGGGCACCGGCTGACAGCCTTTATGAGACAAAATGGCAAAAGCCATTGCCGCTGCCCGCGCTCTGTTCCAGCAGCAATCCAGGTACCCTCCTGCCGACCCCCAGAGTCCCTGGGGTCTAGGCTGTGCCCTTGACCGGAGACTCGGGCTCAGGCAGCCTCCCAGCTGGAACTGGCCCCTTGGTCCAAGCTCCCTCCCTGCCTTCTCTGCAGGGCCAGGGCACTCCGTCCCTTTGGCAAGAGCTAATCCCACCTGTGGGATTTTAGCCATTTTAAAAACAGTGTATTGGAGGGGCGCCTGGGTGGCGCAGTCGGTTAAGCGTCCGACTTCAGCCAGGTCACGATCTCGCGGTCCGTGAGTTCGAGCCCCGCGTCGGGCTCTGGGCTGATGGCTCAGAGCCTAGAGCCTGTTTCCGAGTCTGTGTCTCCCTCTCTCTCTGCCCCTCCCCCGTTCATGCTCTGTCTCTCTCTGTCTCAAAAATAAATAAAACGTTAAAAAAAAAAAAAAAAGGCTTCGTTAATTGACGGTGATTAAACGCCTTGAACTCAAACCCAGCTCGAATAAATAAGCACCTCTCATGTAGGGAGGTCACAGGTCCGGCCCTCCAGCTAGGATGTCGGGATCGTAATTCAAGACTTGCCACTAATTTTAGCACGTGGCCTCGATATTGCCGCTTCCCTGCGGTGCAGGCCGCTGACTGTGCCTCATGAGTCGCCGCCCTCTGTCTGGCGGGGCCCAATTCTGGCACCCCACGTCGCTGTTCGCTCTCGGATCCCTTGCCCACGCTGGTTCCCCCACCCGCGGCGCGCCCTTCCCCGCTCTCATACCCCCATCTCCTCCTCTCTTCTGGTTTGCTCATCCTGCACTTCGGGTCTCAGCATGAACACTATCTCCCTGGGAAGCCGCCCCTGGCCCCCACGCAGCACACCCTGCCTCCAGCCTGGCTGGGCTCCTCTGCTCCGGGCTCCCTGTCCTTCCCACAGGAAGGGCTCCTCTCGTGGGCTCTACAGGCAGGGCAGAAACCGTCCCTTGGTTTCTCCCAACCGCCACAACAGTGCTGGCACGTAGTGGGTTCGCCACGATCTCTCGAGAAGCGCAAAGCATCATGATCGCTTTGTGTAAAGAGGTTAATCAACGCAGGACTGAGCCCTTCCCTTACTTTATGAGTCTTCAAAGAAACCAAAGCCCGCAAAGTCTTTCAGTGGCCATCGACTGCTTGAAGGGAGTCCATTTCCAGGTTCTTCCGAAACTTCCGAAACTTGATGGGCCCCAGACTGTGCTCACCTTAGGTGGGGTTTCCCCACTGCTTCCCCTCAACAATTGTCCTTTCTGTGAACAAAAGTAAGGCCTTCCTCTCACTTCTTCTGGGTTGCTCTGGAGTGTAAACACCTCTACTCTAGGGCACCAAAAGAGAGGACAATTGTAGAATGCACTGTTCCCGAGGATACCCTGAGGGCATGGCAAGGACAGCTTTAGACATGAAGGGAGCAGCTCTCCCCGGGGTGAGGACACATGACCCTCCCCCTCCCACCCGCCCCCACACAGCCTCACCCTTCCACCCACAATCCTTCTCCACCTACCGTCTCTACTCTTCACCTCTCTCTCCGTCTGAGCCCTGGCCATGTCAGGATTCAAATTCAGAATTGAGATGGTCAACAACAATAATAATAGGGGCGCCTGCGTGGCTTAGTCGGTTAAGCATCTGACTTCCGCTCACGGCAGGTTCTCAGGGTTCGGGAGTTCGAGCCCCGCCTCGGGCTCTGTGCTGACAGCTCGGAGCCTGGAGCCTGCTTCGGATTCCTTGTCTCCCTCTCTCTCTGCCCCTCTGAAAAATAAACATTAAGAAAATTAAAACAAATTTCTCGTAAGGAAAGGTGTTCAAAGGACTGAGGAAAGATTTCTGAGGCTGCACGGAGAATGAACAAGAGAAATGAAAGTGATCGGGAACAGTAATAGTTTTTTCCCAAAAAATTCTTGAGTGAAAAAGAGCTGGGCTTTCCCATTGCTGAGAGGAGGTCTGTGAATTCAGGGGGACCCCACAACCCAGGTAGGAAGATGGTTACATCTTCATTGTCACTAACCTTCAGCCGAAACATACCATTTCCTTTCTCCGCAAATGTGGGCCCTGAATCACTGGTGGTATTGTCACTTGCTGTGGTTTGTTCCCCCCCCCCCCCCCACAGATATCATATGGTCGTATTCCATTGCGAGTTGCTACGCATATCTTAAAACATTAGTCATCCTTATCGCAACTTCGAAATTATGGTATTAAACCTGTGTGAGATCTTACCTAACTCATTCATTAAAAAAAAAAAAAAAACAGTCTTTACTCTAACACAAATGAGTTTTTAAAAAATTTTTGATAACTGTATAACAATATGATGGGTTTCCCCCGCAATCCTGTGTATTTTATTTTATGCGTTTAAAAATATTATTCTGAGGGCGCCTGGGCGGCTCGGTGGGTTCAGCGCCAGACTCTTGAGGTCGGTTCAGGTCATGATCTCATGATTCGTCAGATCGAGCCCTGCGTCGGGGCTGACAGTGAAAAGCCTGCTTGCGATTCTCTCCCTCTCTCTCTGCCCCTCCGCTGCTCGTGCGTGCCTTCTCTCTCTCTCTCTCTCTCTAAATTAAATAAATAAATAAATAAAAATAAATTTTTAAAATGAAAGTATATATAATTCTGAAAAAGGGTCCACAGACTGCCAGAGGGGTGCCTTGGCCCCTCCAAAGTGTTTAAGAACCCCTGCTTTAAAACCACACCCAAAAAAAAACGTTTTGAAATGTTTATGGTGACAGCAGGCCGCGGTGGCTTAGGGGGAAAAAAAAGCACCCACACTGGAGAGGTGGCGTGAGGGCAGGCTGAGGACCATAGACACCCCAAGAGACCTGCTGGTCACACTCTGGGTCTCAGCGAATGAGAAGCCTTTCCTACCTTTTTTTTTTTTTTTAATTTTTTTTTTCAACGTTTATTTATTTTGGGGACAGAGAGAGACAGAGCATGAACGGGGGAGGGGCAGAGAGAGAGGGAGACACAGAATCGGAAACAGGCTCCAGGCTCTGAGCCATCAGCCCAGAGCCTGACGTGGGGCTCAAACTCACGGACCGCGAGATCGTGACCTGGCTGAAGTCGGACGCTTAACCGACTGCGCCACCCAGGCGCCCCGAAGCCTTTCCTACCTTTAGCAAATGGACCAGCTCAAACCTGGTGACTAAGCACACAGCGCTCTAGGTTCTTCTAACACGGACTCAAGTCCTAGAAACGTCGCTGGAGTAAACTGATCTCATTGTCCCTGGTTTCCCACAAAAATCTTGAGTATCGCAGGGCGTTTCATGCCAGCCAGGACCAGAGGGTGGCAACAGTTGAGGTTGAATCCCATCCCACAGCCTCCCTCCAGTTTTTGCTGGGTTCCGTGTCTGAGGTCACCACAGAAGATAGACACCAACCTCACTCCTAGCTTGCACCAGAAAATAAGCCATGGGTATGAGTTCCGAAAGCCAGAATGCCTGAGGCGGAGGAAATGGATTAAAACAATTCAGTGCAGGGCACCTGGGTGGCTCAGTCAGAAGAACGTGCGACTCTTGATCGAGGGGTGTGAGTTTGAGTCCCACGTTGGGTGTACAGATTACTAAAAAATAAGTAAGTAAACTTTGAAAAATAATAATTCAGGAGCGTCTGGATGGCTGAGTCAGTTAAGCGGCCGGCTCTTGATCTCAGCTCAGCTCGTGATCTCACGGTTCGTGGGTTCGAGCCCCACGTCAGGCTCTGCACTGATGGCACGGAGCCTGCTTGGGCTTCTGTCTCTCCTTCTCTCTGCCCTTCCCCTGCTTGTGTGCTCTCTCTCTTTCTCTCTCTCCTTCTCTAAATAAATAAATAAACTTAAAATAAAATATTTCTCTCTGACGGAGTTTTTAAAAATCAATAAAAAAATCAATAAATAAGAATTCAGGGCAGCCAGGAGCATGGACTAACCACTTGTTAGAACATAGTAATTTTCTTCCCACCGTTCCCCATCCAGAGGAAACAAGGAAACTCATTTTTCCTGGACAAGGGGGACAAGGGGAAGCCATTTTTCTTGGGAGGCTGTGGGGAGCGATGGAAAGACAACGAACTTGGAGCTGCGTTTGACTTGGGGCTGGGGAGGGCTAATAAACATCCCATGTCCCCAGTCTCCTCATCTATAAAATAATGCTGACGGGAAGGCCCATCAGTCTTGTGTTCTTTCCTTCTTTCATAATACAGTAGAGGAATTCATCCCCAAGAAAGACAGCAAGAAGTGTTTCCTCCAGAGAAAAGACTACAAAACGAATAAAATCATGTGCCAGTCTTTCTTCTCTTCGCCAAACTTGAACTTCCCGATCGGTGCTGCGTGCCTCCCTCGTCTGGCAGAAATCTTTCAGGTTTCCTTGTCTACAATCCATCAGAGTCTGGTGACCACCTGAAGACTTCTGAAACCACAGAGCAGAAAATCTTAGAGGCTCCTGGGTGGCTCAGTCGGTTGAGCATCAGACTTCGGCTCAAGTTCACGAGTTCGAGCCCCACATCAGCCTTGCTGCCCTCAGTCTGTCAGAGCAGAGCCCGCTTTGGACCCTCTGTCCCCCTCTCTCTGCCCCTCCCCTATCTGCTCTCTCCCTCTCAAAAAAATAAATGAAACTTAAAAAAGAAAATCTCCCTCTTTTTAAAAAATGTTTATTTATTTTTGAGACAGAGAGAGACAGAGCATGAGCAGGGGAGGGGCAGAGAGAGAGGGAGACACAGAATCTGAAACGGGCTCCAGGCTCTGAGCTGTCAGCACAGAGCCCAACGCGGGGCTTGAACCCACAAACTGTGAGATCATGAGCCGAGCTGAAGTTGGACTTTTAACCGACTGAGCCGCCCAAGCCCCCCCCCCGCCAAAGGAAAATCTCTTAAACAATCTCGACTTAAGCAGGGTTCCCCCCTGAGCTTCAGAAACCAGGGTGGGCAGGCTGTCAGGGAGGGAGGCCGAGGCTCAGGGCTCCAAGCGTGCCTGAGAGTGGAGGGCTTACGGGTCCCTGATTTGTGGACTGGGGCGAGCAGGGTTCCCCCCAGACTGAAGCACCACAGTTTTGCCAGGTTTTGATCTCTGCTGGCAAACAATGTTATGTTTCTAATCGGTCATTACGGATTCCGTCTTCTGCCTTTCTGATCAAAGTACAAATTCCCGGTCAAATACTTGAAAAGCCTTCTGCTTCCTTTTCTTTGTTTATTTCTCTCTTTCCATTCAAATGACAATAATTTTCACACCTCCCGGTGACAGCTCACATCGGAGAGCACTTTATGCTTTTCAGAATGGTTTTGCGTCCAGAGCCTCTGACGGGCATCTGACCTGCCCGCGGCTCAACTGTCCCTAACCCGGTTACACACTTCTGCGAGCCAACGTTTGGTTTCATCATGGCCTCCTTGTGTGGTTAATTCCCTAGGTTTCCCTCTTTTTGCAAAAATAAGAGCTTCAGTGAGAAGGAGTCACCTGCCGTGCAACCCGCCTATTTAAAGTGTGCAATTCAGTATGGCTATTCACAGAGAGGGGCAAACCTCACCGCCATCAGTTTTGGAACATTTTCATCACGGTCTCATTACTCCAAAAAGAGCTCCACGCCCATTAGCGGTCGCTCCCCCATTTCCTCCCCACCTAACCCCCCGCCCCCCGCACCCCCACCCCCGGCACCCGCTGATCCATTTCTGTCTGTAGACTTGTCTATTTCTGGACATTCCTATCAACGGACTCGTCCAATATGTGGTCTTCTGTAACTGGCTTCTCTCACTCAGCATAGTGTTTTCAAGGTTTATGCATACCAAAGCATGGATCAATACTTAATTTCTTTTTATTGCCGAACGGTGTTATATGGAGAGGCCACATTTTATTTATCCATTCGTCAGTTGACGGGCACCGGGTTGTTTCCACTTTGGGGCTAATATGTATGATGCTGCTGTGAACCTACGGACCCGAATTTTTGCGTGAATATATGTTTTTGTTTCTCTGGGGTACTTACCTAGAAGTCGAATTGCTGGATTATTTCCAGTGTGTTTAAGAATCATGCTATTCTTGGGGCTCCTGGGTGGCTCAGTCGGTTAAGCGTCTGACTTCACTCGGGTCGGGAACTCTCGGTCCGTGAGTTCGAGCCTCGCGTCAGGCTCTGTGCTGAGAGCTCAGAGCCTGGACCCTGCTTCGGATTCTGTGCCTCTTTCTCTCTCTGCCCTTCCCCACCCCCGCCTCAAGAGTAAATAAACTTTTTTTTTTTTTTAATTTTTTTCAACGTTTTTATTTATTTTTGGGACAGAGAGAGACAGAGCATGAACGGGGGAGGGGCAGAGAGAGAGGGAGACACAGAATCGGAAAGAGGCTCCAGGCTCTGAGCCATCAGCCCAGAGCCCTACGCGGGGCTCGAACTCACGGACCGCGAGATCGTGACCTGGCTGAAGTCGGACGCTTAACTGACTGCGCCACCCAGGCGCCCCAAGAGTAAATAAACTTTAAAAAAAAAAAAAAGAGCCATGCTCATTTCATTCTTCTCAGCCCTTTATGAAACAAGTATCCAGAGGTGTTTATGAGGTTATTAATTAGCAGTACTAAGAAACAAACCCCAACGTTTCAACGGTGTTAACATTCTCAACCTTTCCTTCTCACTCACGTAACACTCCTGTTCGGCAGCCAGCCTTCCCATGTCCGGGCTCCTTGTATCATGTGGCTCAAACATCCCCTCTCTTTCGAGCTAAAGAAAAGGGGTGGGGGGAGTGGAGAAGACACATCTTCTACAACGACACTGCTCCATAGTACGTAGCCGCACACCGATTCAAGCGGGGCCGGGAGAAATGTCTGAAGGTGGGCAGATCCTTCTCCAAAGCAGCTCTGTAGCGTGACAGAGGGATCAGCTGACAGGATGCCAAATGGAGGGAGGTTCAGTAAACGCTGTTAGTTGGCAGCCAAAGGGCACAGGGCAAAAGATTTTGAGCCAGGATCTCAACGAGGTCAAAAAGGAGCATTTCTCTCTCTCTCTCTCTGTCCTCTCCTCTCTGTCTGTCTTTCTCGCTCCCTTCCCAGCTGATCATCTTCTTAGGAGAGTTATCCCTGTGTTCAATGAGACACTGAAACACGAGCAGGAGTTGGTAAGCATAGGAAGCAAAGTTCTGGTTGGTTCTGTCTAGCTGCCACAAAGGCACCCCCATACGGAGAGGCCAGCATGAATGCTTACGTGCTGGGCATTTCTTCAAATGGTCTGCTGTTGGTAACACCATAGACCCCTCTCTCTTCTGGTAGGCTCTCCGTGAAGGGGGCCCTCTGCCTCTGGCCACAGGATAGACGGCTGGCCCAAAGTAGACCAGATTAACCTTGCTCCGTGGAACTGGAAGCTTAAGCAATGTGACAGAAGAGCAGACACACCCTGAGGGTGGGATCCCGAGGAGGTGCTGTCCATTCCTCTCTTCCTCTCGGATTCCTCAGTGGTGCTGGGATCCCAGTGTTTCCGGAGACTCGTGCCTCAGCTCTGGCTCTGAGGTTTGCTCCATAGCCTTACGATAAGCCTTGGTAAATAGATCAGAGTTGTTTCTTGTCCCAGGCACACAGAATCCCAACCGATACTCTAGCCGAGGCAGAAACCTGAGGACCGTTTTAACATCCTTTCAACCTTCTGCATTCCAGTCCTTTTGATTCCATGTCCTACGCAGTGCTCAGATCTGTCCCCTTGCTCCTATAACCTCCGTGGCTACCGTTGATGTTCTTACCACTGTTTGCCTGAACTTTACAAGACCCCTTAACTACTGCCTTCCTGTCCCGTGGTAACTTTTCTAACATGCAAGTAAGGGCCTAAAAAAATTACAATACCACCATCAGTGCCGTGAAATTTTGCACTCAAAAATTCCTAGTGGGGTTGTGATTTCTGTAACCTTTTTGAAAGGCCATCTGGCCATTTTGGAAGCCATTTTAAAAAAATAATACATGCTTTGATCCAACACCCACTTGTAAGAATCTTTTTCCTAAGGAAACAATCAGAGATGTATATAGATTTATGCATGACAGTGTCCTGTGAATCATTCATCCGTCCATTTGTTCAACAAATATTTCATGCCCCCTATATGCCAGGCATGACTATTATTACTTTTAATAACAAATTGTTGGGGAAATAGGGGCGCCTGGGTGGCTCAGTCGGTTAAGCACACGACTTTGGCTCAGGTCATGATCTCCCAGTTTGTGGGTTCGAGCCCTGTGTCGGGCTCTGTGCTGACAGCTCAGAGCCTGGAGCCTACTTCGGATTCCGTGTCTCCCTCTCTCTCTCTGTCCTTCCTCCGCTCTCACTGTGTCTCTCTCTCAGAAATAAATAAACATTAAAAAAAAAATTAAGAGGTTAACCATGGTTGTCTCTAGGAAATGAGATAATGGGTGATTTTTATTTTTTTGTCCGTGTTCCTATGTGTCTCCAATTATTAACAATAAACAGGGAAGATTACTTCAAAAATTACTTAAAAAGCAATAAGCAAATACGATCGTGCTCTCATTCCATATAAAACCAATCACCGTTTCTTCCCTTGAGGGATAAATGCTGCAGAATTCGCTCCTCCAACATCTCCAAGCCCCCCACCTGTCCCATTTCAGCACACCCGCCATTGCAGAGCACATTTGACACCTCCGCCCCCCCCCCCCCGCCCCTTCCCCACAGTGGTCCCTCTTCCTGCACCGCCTCTGCGTCTTTGATCATTCAACAAACACTCAGTCCTCGGAGCTAGAAACACGATGGTGAAGACAGTAGACAAAGTCCCGCCCTCGTGGAGTTCAACTCTCAGTGGAAGCAGACGGGACCGGTTCCTTCTGGAGGCTCCAGGCGGGAGCCCATTTCCTTGCCTTCTTCAGCCTCCAGTGGTGACTGACGGCCTCTCGTATTCCAGTGGCTTCTGCCATTTCCAAAGTCAGCTTTGAAGCACCTTCTCTTCTCTTCGAACATCTGTGGATCTGCATCCATCTTGCAAGGGCTTTTCTGAGCGCATCAGGCACACCCAGATAATCCGGGATCATCCCCCCCATCTCAAGATCCTTAACGCCATCCGCAAAGTCTGTTTTGCCAGAGGAGCTCACATGTGCGCGGCCTCCAAGCACTAGAACGTGGACATCTGGGGGGACCAGCCTATCGCGTGTGGTATGTCTTATGTGTTGAATACTGCGGAAACCAAAAAAATAAAAGAGGCTGAAAGTGCTGTGGACAGGGGTAGTGAGTGTCATCTTTATGGCGGGAGGGGGGTTCTGGGACACTGATAAGGTCCTGTAGGAGGGCAGACCCTCCACTCTTGCGACTCCTGTGGTTGTCCTGGCAAAAAGCATTCATTTTCCAAGAACGGGTTCAAGTATCCCCTCCTCTGGAAACCCTCCCTCCATCTACCACCGACCTTGTGGGTTAGTGTGGCCAAGGGTGCTTCCGTGTATCCCACTCTCATATCGCCTGGCGTCCTGGGTGATAATTTTTGTGTACACATGGGCTTTCCCTAATGGTTTACGGGCTTCTTTAGGGCAGGGTCAACGTACTGTGCGCCCCCCTCCCTCCATTCAGCACGATGCCCGGCACGGACATCCAGTGAACAGTCAGGAAGCAGGTGAGGAAATAAGGGAGAACCGGGCTTAGGATCGGACGTGAACCCCAATTCCCCCTCTCCAACTGAGCGATCACATGACAATGGGCAGGTTGTGCCACTTCCCCGAGGCTCCCTTCTCGTCTCTGAATGAGATGGTAATAGAGACACCCGCTTTCTAGGATTAACCCGCCGATCCCACGAGGCCAAAGTGTGTGAAACTGGCTTGAGGGAGTTCCATTGAATGACACAGAGCTGTGCTGTAATATCGGAGGTGAAGAGCAGTTAATAGAAAAGTAAGTTGTGAAAACTTGTGACCAGTCCCTTGAACTTCAGCTGAGGATCCAAGCTGAGCTCAGGCAGCTACTTCGCGCTCTGGCTCAGGCCTCTAGCCTGTTACCTGCGGGGACCTTGTCTCGTGCCGTATCTCCCACGGGGCCTAGGACATATTTGCTTAGCTCAACAAGGGTGTCCTGAGTGCCTCCTGTGTGCCAGGAACTGTGATAGATGCCAAGGGTACACAACTGACCGGAGAAACCCATTTCCTGGCCTCACAAACAGGACACACACTCCATGGAATAGAAGAGCCGGCCTCCGAGGCCGATTGGACTCACGGGGCCGTGTCCCGATGTTATTTGCTAATGCACAATTAGAACAGAAGTTCTAATGCATCGTAAGGCATTTTATGACATCCGTACAGCCCTGTGAAAGAACATGCTCGCAACCGGGAGAATAAACAACGAGCCAGGAACAGAGCAGCGCGGGCTCTCGGGAAATTTCCATCTTCCCCTCACTTAGCGCCGTGAACCATCATGCTGGGTGTTCCCTGAGTCCACGGCGGATTCTGAGAGAATCCGTGCTTCCCCGCGCAGCTCTCTCTCGGCTCTGACGCGGATGCTGACAGAAGCCAAGTTTCTCTGCCCTTCCAACAAGGTGGGGAGCTCCAGGGTGCCTCCTGCCTCCCTCCCTTGGGAAAGGTAGAGCGAGCCCTCTCTGGCTGCCTGTGCGTGGGTGCTGTCCTCCTGGGTAGTCGTGTTCCAAGATCGTTGTGTCATTGGCCCTCCTGCCTCAGGAGGCCGATGAAAGACCACTGGCAAAGCACCTTGCAGTTCACTGCAGAGGGGACCCCAGTGGCTCTCCAGTCCCGGCACTGGTCAAGCGGCCGTGGCAGTGAAGGAGGGTGCTGGGACACACTGACAAAGCCACGCACTGGGACATCCCTGGTCTTGCCCAGAACGCGCTGGGGATACCTTTCCAGCTGCCCGACGCACCTGAGCTCCGATCTGTGTCTAACCCGCTGCCCTCTGGCCTCCCGTGTGATGCGTCTTCTTTGCTTGGAATCGGCGTCTTTTCTGAGATACTGCTTAGATTTGCTTTCCCGCCTGTGTATATTGGACACTGGCCAGAGTTCAAGAACGATAGGAAAGGGCAAATGGCCACGGGGTCCGCGAGGACCAATGTGGCTTATTTCAAAATTTAAATTTGGTTTTAAGTCATAAAAGGACTATAAAACCTTACACTAAATAAGGAAAACTATCCCGTTCGGGGGCCTTATTCCTGCCCCGCTCTGCTTGGCTTCTCTCTCTCATTACGCTTGTATAATACAGTATGGTTTCTATTGAGTCTTTCCTTCATGTTTTTATACTTATTCTTGCTTCACTGACTTTATTATCGGCAGGATTTTGCAGCATTTTTTTTAACACAGCCATAAATACTATTCAATTCAACAAATGCATACAAATGGTTTCCATTAGAATTTTAATCTACTCTCAAAATGAAAGAAAAGCTTAATATAAATCTTTTTAAATTACCAGAACATAAATTCAGACAGGGACGGCTCCACCTAGACTACACACAAGGGGTCACATCCTGCTGTCCTCGCTCATAAATTAATTGAGGTCTCTCGCCGCCGTAAACGAACAGTGCATCCCGGAAAAGATCATATCTGTCGAGATTGCAGATTGGTTTCCCTCAGACTTTGTAAAAGTCACAGCTTACAATACCTTCATTATGCCGATGAGAATGGCTGTCTCCCCAACTGGAAAGAAATAGGTGTTTTGTTCTGTTGGACCAAGATTTACAGAAAGCAATTTTCCTCCATGCAGGAGATACGACAAACCCACTGTAAAAAAAAAAAAAAAAATGTCATTTCACAACTTCTTCCATTTCATCACCTTTTTTACTGCTCGGTGTACATCCTCTCCCCCGTGCCAACGGGCTGCAGTGACATTTAATGGCTAAGTGAGGGGGCCGCCGGTGAGGGGAGGCCCCTTTCTGAGGGGCAAAGCCCCAGAGTCAGGGTTCCCTCCTCTCTCCCCACCCACGGGCTGTCTGGACGTGTCCCAAGCATCCCCCGGCCCCGGGGAATGGAAAACCCGAGCGCCTCGAGCCCTCAGACCAACTTGACCGTGAGAACCCACGCGAAGTCTTGACAGGCTTTTGCAGACGGCCAAGTTGGCTCAGTTTTCCTGCGGTTTGCACCCACCCCTCCGTCCTCGGCTCTCTCTCAGGAGGACACCTGAAGGGCAGAGACTGGCCTTGGGCTTTTTTTCCATTTCCTCGTGTCATGACCCAACGCTGTTTTAGCAGAACTTGTGCATATTAAATTGCCTTTTAGCCACCGGGAAGGGGGTGGCTTGATCTGTGGAGAAAAAGGCCCCTCATGTAAATGGATGACGGCTGACACCACCCCACAGAGGAGAGAGGGCCCGATCGGCTTGGAGCCCCGGGGGTCAGCACCCCCCTGGGAAACGTCACTCTTTACCGCCACTTGGCCCTCCTGGAGTCAAGAGCCGCTGTCCTGGGCTTCTCGCCCCCAGCAGCCCCGCCCCAGGCCTGTCACTGCCTTGTCCTCCCGGCCGTGGCTGGCGACAGGGCTGAGGAGGTCTGAGGGGCAAGCATCGGGAAATGTTTTGGGTTCCGAGAGCTTCTCTGCGGTTCGGGTACCGGAGAGAAAGCAAAAGGCAAATTCCCCATCTGTCTCCTGCGGCGGACGAGCGCCTGGACCTCGGGCAAAATCAGGCTGCAGATGAGGGTCCCCACGGCCACTCGGCCGCTCCGGGCCGGGAGGGGGGCCACGAGAAAGCCTAGTGGGGCGCCGTCTCTGTGGGCTGGCGAGGTTTTTGCAAATCTTTCTACGAATGATGATCTCTACCCGCATAAAGTAGCATAATAGCCTCTTCGCTTTACCGAGCGGGGCTGGCTGTTCAAGTGCTTATTTCTTGATTCTTCGCCCATTTGCTTTCCATTAGCAGTAATTTCAAGCCCGCGAAACTCCAATTACTAAGTGATAATAGAAATGCTGCTCTGCCTCGAATTCTCTAGAGCGTGGGGTCCAGAGCCGACCCGGGTTCCGTGCACAGTCACATTGCAATTATATTTATGCCACGGGAGCAGGACATCTGGCCAAGCCCTGGGTGGAAGGCCCAGAGGGAACGCTCACAGCAGGTGTCTGCGCGGCAGGGTCCTAAGGAAGCTGGGTGAGACGGGAAAGGTGCCCTTGACACGGTCCAAGGCACTCAGGCAGGGCCGTGGCATCTGGGGGAACCGAGGCATAGAGCAGGATGCTGAATGTGTGCTTCGCGGAATTCTCGACTCGGGGGCAAGGATGCTGGGGAGGGAGCGATTATAGAGACAGACAGAGCAGGGCGGGGGGTGGGGTGGGTAAAGTCAAGGGGGCAGTTCGGAACTTCACCCAAACTCAGGAGACAATTCACCATCCCTGTCACCCCCTGGTGACCACACGTGGCAGGCGGGGAGGGGGGGGGACAGCTGGTTTTAGTTTTGTTCTTTGTTGTGTTAAAACACCCATAACATGAACTTAACCATCCTAATCATTTCTAAGTATACAATTCAGTAGTACATTCACATCAGTGAACCCAGTCTGTAGCACTTTCTCATCTTGTGAGACCGAAACTGTGTCCACTTGACAACTCCTCTTTCTCCCCCATCCACCCCGTCCACCCGGTCCGCTTTCTGCCTGTGTGAATTTTAACTACTCCAGATACTTTGTCTAGGGGCCATGATACAGTATTTGTCTCTTAGGGACTGGCTCGCTTCCCTTAGCAAAATACGTCCGCATTGTAACACATATCAGGATTCCCTTCCTTTTCAGGGCTGAATAATATTCCATTGTGTATCTATTCTACATTTTGTTTATTCGTTGATGGACTGGGGTCGCTTCCGTTTCTCGACTATTGGGACTCGCGCATGGGTCTCCTTTATAGAGGATACGTCAGTCATCATAACGGCACACGGGGGGTCCGTCGACCTGTCCCACCTGGCTCCTCTTGAAAAAGTCTGGCCACTCTCTTCCCCTAAGATTTCCCGCCCTCGACACCAAGTTCCCTACGCCCCGATCAGTGCTGTCTGGCTTCTTTCTTTCCGAGGCTCCCATCCCTCCAAATGTCTCCATTTCCCCGTTTCTGGCCTTCGTGAATAACTATCGGTTTTTTCCCCCCATTTCCTCCTCAGCCTTAAAACTACTCACCATCCTTAGCTTTTTTCACTTCCAAGCTCTTCTGCTGAACTTCACCAAGCCCTGGCCTTTCCTCTTCCAAATTTTTCTTCAAGTGTTCTCAGCTGCAAAATCTTGTCCTAAACACACTAGAAAGGTAGCCTTAGGTATACGTACAGGCAAACAGACAATAGCATTTCTGGTGATCCGTATTTATTTTGATGAGTTTCGGTTTTTTGGCTCAAACACGTGTATACCCGTCCCCCTTGGAGAGCTCCTAATTCACGACTGCCATCCTGCAAAACCGTGAAGGCTTTGTCACCTGCGCAAAGTTCGTCCCAACGGTGTGTCCTCCCTCACACTGAAAAGTAGCAAAAAAAAAAAAAAAAAAACCCAAAACGATGAAGTGCGTGTGGTCTCTTTCCAGCCCCTTTGAGCTTTTCTGAGATGCTTCTCGCTCGGATTGCTCATTCCACTTTTTTTTTTTTCTCCAGATATTAAAAAAAAAAAATAACAGACGCTATTCTGGGGAGCAGTTTTAGGTTTACACAAAGTATAGAAAGTTCCCATATTATCCCCTCAATTCTCTACCCCACACCCCCCAGAGATTCTCCCGTTATTAACATCTTGGGTTAGGGTGGCACATTTGTTATAACTGATGATACAATATTGATACATTATTATGAATGGAAGCCTATAGTTCGGGCTTCACTCTGTGCTGTACATTCCGTGGGTTTCGATACATACATATATATATATACACGTGTATATATGTATATGATGACACGTATCCCACATTATCACACGAAATAGTTTCGCTGCCCTAAAAATCCCGTTTTCCCTCTATTCATCCCTTCCCTCCCCTTGAGCCCCTGGCACCAGCCATATTTAAAATCACTTTGGACCAATTTTCATGAGACTTGCTACTGATCATCTCTGGTACGTCTGGCCTCATGCGTCCTTGCTCAAATCCAAAGGAAGGGAGGGAGCGCTGATAGGACGGAGTGAACTCCATTTCTGCCAGGGTTTCTGCCCGAGAGGCCGTACACCAGGAGATTGGAGCAGAAAGCTAACTTACAAATCCTTTCTTCTGTGTCACTGCGTAAAAATTGTTAACTGAGAGAGAGAGGGAGAAAGGGAGAGAGAGAGAGAGAGAGAGAGAGAGAAAGGCGGTATGTATTCTTCTGACACATCCAAAACAGTGTAATGGCATAAATGTTCGTGAAGTGGAAAATGGTCGTATGTAATTTCTTAGACGATCAGATTTTTTTCCGCCTCCATACGGTTCTCAGTCGTGATGCCTTCCTGGGCCTGGGTCCTGAGTCCAAGCCCTTCTGGTTTGCTTCCCCTGACACGCTGGCAGGTTTCTCTACCCTGCGGTCTTAGGACCAGTCCCAGCTCTGGGCCCCAACAAGTTTGGGTCACACCCTGCCCGTTCCCAGTCCTGGCACTCGTGCCGACCTGCCTGATAACCCAGCCCCTGAGGTGGCCCTGCCTCGCTCCGGCAGTTCCCCTCTCCAGGTCCCGCCCTAGGGGCTGGGTCCCCATCAGCGGCTGACGAACCTGCCCCGACTGCCCATTCAGACGTCCCACTCCTGGACACCCTCACTGGCTCCTCTCGGCCTCCAGCCATCCTCACTCCGGGCTCGTCCCCTCGAGCGCCCACTCCCTCTTGGACCATCGATGGCTCTCCTTCCCATCTATCATCACTGGACCCAATTCCTGGAAGTCCACACCCAGCACTTGATTCCGACTCTGGGGCTGGCCCTGTCTCCAAAGCTGTAGCTGACCTGTCCCCCCGGCTGCCCCGCTCCAGGAAAGGATCTGAGGCCAGGGTCCAGAACCTCAGTCTGCCTCTGCTGTAACTGGCCTGACCACCATCAGCCCTAGGACAACGTGGCGAGGGTGGCGTCATAAATGCCTCTCCGGGCAGCACATTGCGAATGAGAAACAGAATCCATTTACATCACCCCTCCCTCTGCAACGTCTGTCCTCCGACCTCAGAGGCGGGAAAGAGACCTGCCTAAATTACAGAGAGCATTTCTGACCAAGACTTCCAGAGAGAAGTTCATCTGCTCACTTGGTCAGTCATTTCAGACCTATTTTTTTTCAGAACTGCTCTCCACCCAGGCCCTGCTCTAGGCACTGGGGAGTCAACAGATAATAAGACAGACGTGGCCTCTGCTGTCTTGGGGTGGGGGGGTGGGGGACAAGTAGAAAACAACACAAAAAGCAGATGAAATAAGGACGATGGAAGGAAGTCGGGTGCTGTAGAAGCTGGGGGATGGGGCTGCTGGGAGGGCAGGTGGTCAGGGGAGGCCTCTCTGAGGAGTAAGGCCTCAGCGAGTGTGCACATGGGACTTTCTGGGGCGGGGGCCGGGGAGCTCCAGTCCAGGAAGGAGAAATAAATAGCCAGTAAGGCAGCCTTGCCTCGGACCGGGCGTTCAAGGAACAAAACAGACGCCAGCAAGGCCAGAGCATCGAGAAGAGGAGGGCGGGCAGAAGGCCGGAGACCCAGCCACGGTGGAAAGCCAGCGAGCGTGGGTGCCCTCCTGCCCGCGTGGGGCCGCGGACCCGGCTTCACCCCGGGTCACTTAGGCCGCGATCGCAGCCAGGCCTCAGCGTCGGGCAGCCTGTGTCCTCACCCCGGGGCTGCGTCTCCGGCTGCGGGAGCCCGGCTGGGCCCTTCCCTGCGCGCCCCTTCTCCACAAAGAGGGAGCGCCGGCCCACACGAGTGTGAACGCTCCGGTTCTCCGATGACAACGGTGCCCCGCTGCTCACCCGCCACGGCGGACTGGCGGGAGCATCAGGACTCCGAGGGTCAAGGCGCCAGGCGGGCCTGGGATCCTCCGCGCGCAAACCCGGCGCCGCTCCTGGGAGAGTGGGGACCTGCCAGGCGCAGCCCAGGGCCGCTAACAGCTCACTTGGCCGCCGAGCGATGTCACCGCCGCGTCCAAGGGAGGACAGGCGGGAGGAGAGAGCAAACAGGCAGGAAGCCCACTCCCAGACAATGAGCCTCTTCAGCGTCCTGACGGAGCAGGACTCTAAATTGAAACATCATCCCGGGTCAGCGGAGTGATTGCACTAAAAGCAAGCTGGCAAAGCGTCAGACCAGCAGGTAGCGCGGCGGCCGGCGCGGCGGTTCCAGCTGACTTCCTAACGGGGCCAGCGCGCCCCGAGCTTCGGATGCACGAGTGCACCGGCCGGGCCACCGGGCCGAAGCAGCTCAATGAAACGGGGCTTCCGAGGCGGCATGCTGCCCTCCCCGGAGGGTCCTGGGACTGACTCTTCTCATCTGCTCTGGCCTTGAGACCCACATCCAGGCTGCAAACCCCGGGAGCCTGGGGCTCACGCCCAGGCCTCTGCACCCGCCTGGCCTGGGCACTCTGCACCCCCCCCCCCCACCCCCCTCCCACACCCCGGCAGACAGGCCTTAGCCCGGGAGGCATGCTCCACACTGAGTCCTTTCTGCAACCACACGCCCATCACTGGGGAAGAATGTGCCCCGTGTTTTGAAATCAGGGTGCTGGTGCCCTTTGAGAACCCCGTCTCGGGGTGCCAGGGGACACACGTGTCACAGTGCCGCTGGGTACTTCTTTCCTGTATTGCACAAGCTGGAAGTGCGTTTCCAGGGAGGACAGACGCTCACACTGGGCAGCGAAGGGCTGGATTTGTGTGCGTGTGTCTTTTCATCAGGCACGTTTCATAAGGCAGCCTGCACCTTCCTCCCAAAGGCCCTGGGTGTGATGTGGGGCCGGCCTGCCTCGGGGCAGCATCCCAGACACGTGCTGAAGGGAGGTGAGCAGAACCGGCGACGCGGTCGGTGTCCCTCCGTGAAACCTGTGGGCTAAGGGAGGGCTGCACTGTGCCCCCTCCCCAAACCCCTGCTTCCCTCTCCGAAGCCAGGGCTACGGCGGGGCGGGCACTGGATCAGCTCCCTGCTCCCCTCCATTCCTGACTCCTGCATAGCACGAAGGAATCAAGGTCACAAAACATGCGGAGAACAGGCTCACAGTATGGAGTTTCTTCTAAGCAATACTTTTCTGATTCATTTCATTAAGAAATTAAATAGTTGGTCCATTTGAACTCTCATTAATAGATATTAAATGTTGCTTGTTATAAAAATGCTAATAAATCATTAGGTTTTTTAAAAATTAACCACCAAATGGCTAACAAATTAAATTTGAATAATTAAGTCTGATATTCCTAGAGAGGGATCACAGGGGGTGGTACATTAGAGAACCTGTTTTTTTATTTTGTTTGGATTTAAACAAAAGGAGCCCGTGCTGACTGCTGGCTCGGGCCTCCCCGGCCCCCTTCCAGAAGGCCAGGAGCATCTGCGAGGCAGCTGCCTGGGCGGAGGCTGCCGTTTGGAGGGTGGCCGGGCTACCTGGGCTGCGGGGCTGCGTCCGTGACCTTGGCCTCATTAGTCCTCGCTCTAAGCAGCCGCGCTAATCAGCGCCAACATGTGTTGTTCAAGTGCTGATGGCTCTGTTGCTTATCGCCTCTTCTCCGCCTGCCGCGGGTAATTAAAAGCTCTAATTCTACCACAAGGATGGCCAATCAGCCTCGTCTGGAGTTAGGAGAACTATGGTCCCTACTCCACGAAAAAGAAGCAGGAAAGAGGAAGGGCCCAGTACGGGGACAGTTTTCCTTAGAACTCAGAGCCGACCTTTCCAGCAGCCCGCCTGGGTGGCTGATAGACGAGAGCCGAACACGGCTTCCTCTTGAAATACAAGGCTGCCGCCTGATTCAATTCACTGTCTTTTATTAACATTTGGACACGGGGGCATTAAATAAGAAGAGAGTCGGTGATGTTCTAATTTGCAAACCATTACGGACGGCTTCATGTGTTCAGCTGCAGCATACCATGCGAGCCTGGTATCTATCAAGGTTGGGTCTATTTTTTCTTCTCTTAAAGTGAAGATATTAATCAGACCTTGCATGCTCGCTGTAGTACGAGAGGAGATAAAATTACAGGGGAGGGGGGAAATGATCGAGTCTTTAATACAAAAAACCTCAGGCGAGGTCACCCAGGCCGAGAAATGCATAGAGAGAAAGGGGCAAAGCCAACAGTGGACAGACATCCAAGTATCCATCAGGCGCTGCCACACGGTCATCAGAGCGGTTGGTTCTCAAAGCATGGTCCTGCAGTCTTTTCCGGGGTTTCGCATTGTCAAAACTATTTTCTTGCCTTTTTAAAAAAAAAAAAATGTTTTAGTGTTCATTTATTTTTGAGAGAGAGAGAGAGAAACAAAGTGTGAGAGTCGGAGGAGCAGAGAGAGAGGGAGACACAGAATCCGAAACAGGCTCCAGGCTCCGAGCTGTCAGCACAGAGCCCGATGTGGGGCTCAAACGCATGAACTGCGAGATCATGACTTCAGCCGAAGTCAGACACAACTGACTGAGCCACCCAGGCGCCCCAAAACTATTTTCGTTACATTACTGAGATTTGCCCTTTTCACTGTGTTGCTATTTGCACAGATGAGACAGGAGCAGTGGTGGGTAAATTGCTGGCGAATGAATCAAGGCAACGGCACCAACTTGGGCAAGTACCGTTACACTACACGCTGGGGGAAGGAAAGAAGAAAGGAAGGAGAGAAAAGGCCCGTTTCGCTTAAGAATGTCCTTGATGAAGCCCGGGAAAGGTATGACTTGTACTAAATCTTCGCCCTTGAGTCTCTCCATCACTCCCCACATACCCAAGAGCCTCGATCGTCTCCAGGAAAAGTGCTCATTCGGTTGCTAGGTTGCTTGAGTTGCAAGCCAACCTAGCCTCTCGGCTCACGGAACACGTTTACTGGAAAGACAGACGGACAGACTGTGGTTAATCAGCTGTGGGTATATGGCAAACGTTTTCTTGAAAATGAACAAAGTAAGCCTATCGCTTCAAGGAAAATGAAATGACAAAACTCCAGCTTTCGAGATAAAATTAAATTAGAGTTTTGGAGAACTTGATATCTGGCCCTGAGCTTGATAGTTTCCCAATACTTAAAAGACTTTTCTAATGAGATCAGCTGTGATATTTGTAAAGAAGTGATTTGGGGATACTGTAGAATGCAATGAGTCAACATACGGAAGATCTAACTAAGTGAACCAGCATTTTCCAAATGACCAATGTTAGTGTCATGTATGGGTAAAACATCAATTCAGTGTACTAGATAGACCAATGGATTTTAATGTAAGATACTAGGAAATGTTCACTGATATCATTTCAGATTTTACATAGCAAGTCATTTTTTTCTTTTTTTTTTTAATTTTTTTTTTAACGTTTATTTTTGAGACAGAGAGACAGAGCATGAATGGGGGAGGGGCAGAGAGAGAGGAAGACACAGAATCGGAAACAGGCTCCAGGCTCTGAGCCATCAGCCCAGAGCCCGATGCGGGGCTCGAACTCACGGACCTCGAGATCGTGACCTGAGCTGAAGTCGGACGCTTAACCGACTGTGCCACCCAGGCGCCCCAAGTCATTTTTTTCTTAATGTTTCTTTATTTTTGAGAGAGAGAGAGAGAGAGAGAGAGACAGAATGTGAGTGGGGGAAGGGAAGAGAGAGGAAGACACAGAATCTGAAGCAGGCTCCAGGTTCTAAGCTGTCAGCACAGAGCCCAATGCGGAGCTTGAACCCATGAATTGTGAGATCATGACCTGAGCTGAAGTCGGACACTTAACCGACTGAGCCACCCAGGCGCCCCCACATAGCAACTCATCTTAAAGAAAGTACCATTTATCAAGTTGCGATGTGAAGACTATACTTTCGGGGATCATTTCTATAGTTCGTTATCAAGTTGTGTTTTACAATTTTCTGAAAAGGCTAGTAAAATGCTCCTCCCCTTTCCAGCCACGTATCTGCATGTAGCGGGATTTTCCTCACATACTACAACTAAAATATTGCCACGGACAGCAAGCACTCACAGAAACGAGAATCTGTTTTCTCCTAAAACTCATTTAAAAAAGGCAATGGAAGCCAACGCTACTCTTTTCACTAAGTAGCTTTTATTGTTCTGGAAAATAGGTATTTCTCATACAAGTGTGTTAACATGTAAAGGGTTTATTATTGTTATTTGAAATGAATGAAAACATTTTTAAAATTTGTTTTAATCTCTGACATGATACATATCAGTAGCTATAACCCACATAAACAAAAGTGTTTTAGGGTCAATATCTTTTTTAAGGAGGAATATGTTAATTTTCTTCCCTTCCGATGAGAACTCTTAGGATTTAGTCTCTTAGCAACTTTCCTGTATATCATAAGCAGCACTCCCTAGTCACCGCGCTGCCCATTAGAGCCCTCCTACTTCTTTATCTTGCTCAATAATTTTTAAGAGTGAAGAGGGACCCTGAGACCATAAAGTTTGAAAACTGCTGCTTCTAAGGAATCTAGTGGAAGGCAACAGGAGAAAGGGGCTCTCTTAAAATAAGCAGTGCCACTGCGGGAATGTTCCAGATCAAAGGAGCTAGTGAGACACCACCACTAAATGCAACTCCAACCCCTAGATTGCATCCTGTACTTTCATACCGTAAAGAAAATTATGAAGTCAACTAACGAAAGTGGAGTAGGAATGGTAAAGTGTCGTTAACGGTGTTAAATGTACTGAAGTCGATAAATATGCTGTGGTTATAGATGAAGATATCCCTGTCCTCGGGAAAGACACACAGCATTTAGGGGATGATATAACTTACCCTCAAACGGGGTGTGTGTGTATGTGTGTGTGTGTGTGTGTGTGTGTGTGTGTGTGCGCGCGCGTGCGCACACACATGTACATGTGCTCGTGTGTATTTCATTTTTATAGTTCTGCCCCAGCTGAGAAATGAAGATATTTTTTACACAGTTTGAAAGCCGGCTCAAAGGTCCACAAAATTCCCAGGGAGCAGATATCACCGCCCAACTCAGCAAACATTTTAACCCCCGATACGTGAAAACCAGCTGCGTAAATTGCGTAATTAGGCAACTTCCCAAGCAAGGCGTACGACGTGGCCCACGTCGTTACTGACAGCCACCGCTAACGCCCGTCCCCCTCTCGGTCTCCACTGCAGACCCTGGGACGCAAGTGCCCGCCAGGGGGCAGCCTCCCTTGCAGCCCAGGGCCGTCACGTGACGCGCGTGTGCCCAACGAGACAGAAGCGCATGCGTGCTGAGGCTTCTTCTGGGAAAGCTGCTTTCCGGGTGGAAGGAACGCGCCCACCCCACCTCCCGTCCCCTCGTTCTTGTGCTTAGTGAGGACCCTCGGCGCTTGATCACACAAACCGGAGGACGCAATGCCAGAGATAGCCAAGTGAAAAGAAGAAGCCCAGATCTTTGCTGACCCGCTCTGCCAAACGCGTGCCTTGTATTTCCTGCTCCTTGCGGGAACCGTGTGCTAGGTGTGGAAGCCACTGAGAGTCAGGTGTCTGTTAGGTACAGCCGCGTAGACTCCTGATGCCTGCCTGTTCGGGGGGAAATGGGGAAGAGACAGGGGAATACAAAGGGAAGGACTGTATACACCATGCACGACTGTCTAGAGGAAGCAGCCCTGTAACGAAACACCCACCAAAAACGTGGACCAAGTGGCATTTTTAACAATACCAGAGACGTAACAGTTTTCATGCGCGAAAGTTAAAATCCAGAACCCCTGCTCAACAGTAAGCATTCTCTGGTGATTTAAGACCTGGAAAGGTCAAGACAGCCCCTAGTCAGATGGGTTTAAATGGAAACAACATCTGTGGGTGTTCTGACAAGAGTGTATATTATTGCCAGATTCCTAATTCAAAACCGTATGTAAGAATGCTTCATCTGAAACACTGAAGTTAAAAATACGACATTTAAATAGCAATCTCCCTTCTCTCTCAAAAGATAAATGTGCCCATTAACCCTGCATGCTAACAGGAAGATTTCTTACGTTCTCTTTGACCATTTTTTCCCCAAGACACTCAAGAGGAAGTCAGTACAGAAAAAATAATTTAGAAAGTGGGCTCCTGATCAGCGACTTCACTGAATTAAAGTGCAATCAGGTTCATAACTTTTAAACAGAGATATTAAACATGGGGCCCCTGGGCGGCTCAGTTGGTTCAGTGTCCGACTTGGGCTCAGGCCATGATCTCCCAGTTCACAAGTCTGAGCCCTGGGTCCTGCTGTGTGCTGACAGCTCGGAGCCTGGAGCCTGCTTCGGATTCTGTGTCTCCTCCTCTCTCTGCCCCTCCACCTCTTGCGCTCTGCCTCTCTCTCTCAAAAAATAAACATTAGAAAATAAATAAATAGTAAACGTGTACATTATAGCCCTCTGTGTAAGGTACCTACCGAGCAAACACGTGCGTGGGTTGGGAGGCAATGGGCACAAACGTACACAAGGCACAACACCTGCTCTTGTGGAGTTAATCATCTAGTTAGAGCAGGAAGAGAGCAACATGAAAAGTGAAATGAAGTGTTTCAATAACAGTTCTAGACAGTAGAAGAGATGTCATAAAACAGTGCACGATTCATTGCCAAAAAGATTGTTGCTGACAGTAACTGCTATAGGATTTCAGAGAAGAAAAAGGTCGTTTTGAGCCGAGAAAGGCCTGGGGAGACTTTAGAGCAGGCAGGATCCCAGCTCAATCGGAAAGATGTATAGGAGTCTGTGGGTGGGCAAAGGAAGTGTATTATTAAGAGCCTCTCAGAGAGGCTGTTTTTAAATCTCTCTCTCTCTCTCTCTCTCTCTCTCTCTGAGCTCCTTCAGGATGTCTGGGTGACTAGTGTAGGAAGGGAGGCGCCCAGGGACTCAGGCGGGTGATGCCAAGTTGTAAAGAAACATTAAGACGTTCAAAAGAAAACGCGGCCGAAGGCCGGAAACAACCCAAGCGTCCACCAACAAATGAATGGAGAAACAAAACATGGCGCACAATGGAATAGTATTCAGCCCTCAAAAGGAAGGAAGTTTTGACACATGCTACAAGACAGATAAACCTTGAAGGCGTTATTGGCTGAGTGAAAGGAGAAGTCACAAAGAAAACTCCGTACGACTCCACTTACATGACATACCTAAGTAATCGGATTCACAGAGACACAAAGTAGAAGGGGGGGTGGCCAGGGGCTGAGAGGAAAGGGGAAGGGAGACTTCGTTATTTAATGGGGACAGAACTTCAGTGCTGCAAGCTGGAAAGAATTCTGGGGATGGATCCTCGTAATGGTTGCATGATACGAATGTACTTAATACCACTGAACGATACGCTTTAAAATGGCGAAGATGGTAAATCTTGTGTGCATTACACCACATTAAAACATGTATTTATTTATTTATTTATTTTAATTTTTTTTTCAACGTTTATTTATTTTTGGGACAGAGAGAGACAGAGCATGAACGGGGGAGGGGCAGAGAGAGAGAGGGAGACACACAATCGGAAACAGGCTCCAGGCTCTGAGCCATCAGCCCAGAGCCCGACGCGGGGCTCGAACTCACGGACCGCGAGATCGTGACCTGGCTGAAGTCGGACGCTCAACCGACTGAGCCACCCAGGCGCCCCTCTCTCCACTTTTAAATACATGTTTTGGGGCGCCCAGGTCACGATCTTGCGGTCCGTGAGTTCGAGCCCCGCGTCGGGTTCTGGGCTGATGGCTCAGAGCCTGGAGCCTGTTTCCGATTGTGTGTCTCCCTCTCTCTCTCTGCCCCTCCCCCGTTCATGCTCTGTCTCTCTCTGTCCCAAAAATAAATAAACGTTGAAAAAAAAAAAGTGGAGAGAGAGTTGGGGTGCCTGGGTGGCTCAGTTGGTTGAGCGTCCGACTCTTGATTTGGGCTCGGGTCACGATCCCAGGGTCGTGGGATCGAGCCCTGCATCAGGCTCCACACTCAGCGTGGCGCCTGTTTAGGATTTTTCTCTCTCTCCGGGGTGCCTGAGTGGCTCCGTCACTTGGGCATCAGACTTCCGCTCAGCTCACGATCTCACGGTCTGTGAGTTCGAGCCCCGCGTCGGGCTCTGTGCTGACAGCTCAGAGCCCGGAGCCTGCTTCGAATTGTGTCTCCTTCTCTCTCTGCTCCTCCCCTGCTCATGCTCTCTCTCCCTCTCAAAAATAAAGACTAAAAAAAAAATTTTTTAAAGATTCTCTCTCCCTCTGCCCCTCCCCTTCTCCTGCATGCGCGTGAGCACACGCGCGCTCTCTCTCTCTCTCTAATACATACATACATACAAACAGAGAGAGAGTAGCAGCAGGTGAGTGTTAGTAGGTCCTGGGGATCAAGGAGAATGGGGCTGGAGGGAAGAGATTTGGAGGCCAAGGGCAATAAGGGCTGTGACAGCCCTGGGCCCCACCCACTAATTCCACTACTGGGTGGGGAGCAGGTGGTAGAGAGAACCCCTCTCCCAATTTTCTTTGGAAACACCGAACTCAATTTAATTAAGGACCTTTAAAATCTTTTTAAAGCTTTGACCTTGGAGAGGGGGTAAGAGCCAGACACCTGCAAGCATTCACTTCTGCCCCCTGCCCGTTCCCCACTGGCCTTACTCACAGGATGTGGACCCTAAAAGTAGACGACCCCAGAGAACGTGCAGGTCACAGGCACGTTGACAGCATTTTTGGTTCTTTGTTTTAAATACTCACTTACTTTAAGTAACCTCTACCTTCAGCATGGGACTGGAACTCACGACCCCGAGGTCAAGAGTCACACACTCTTCCGATGGAGCCCACCAGGTGCCCACCCGCCCCTTTTTTTCTTAGTATTTGGGTAGCGTTTTATCCGGCTTAGCAAAGAGGTTGGCAGAGCCAACCCAGCAGGACGGCGCCATCCACATTGTCGCACCCGTTCAGGCGCTGGCCCGCCAGCCCCCGAGGGGCTCCTCAGGGAGAGCAAAGTTCTATGCTTGAGAGCCACCGTGTGACAAACCCGGCTGGCGGAAAGTTGGGCCGACCTTGGGTCCCTGCATCTCCTTGTCGCTCCATCCCATCCAACAACCTACTGAAAAAGTTTTAGAGTGTGAAAGAAATGGGCTGGAATAAACTTTGCAAGTACCGACACGGTGTTCTCCATACAGTGATTAGCGGTCCCGTTGGATCCACCAATCTGTTGAGTTCAACGACAGGGAAAGGTTGAATGTGAAGGTAGGCCACCATTTTACACGAAAAAATAAAAAGATTTTTGTTCTCTTCAGATTGTCTGTCCCGTGACGGGGTGTAGAAAACGTCCACTCTGAGGCTCATTATTGGATGCATTTCGGTGTGGAAGTTACCATCTGGTAACAGAGCCAGTGGAAATTAAGGACACAGTAGTAAGAAAACTTGTTAAGGAGATAAATTTATTAAATCACTGCTTAGGAATTTACTCCTATATCAACTTGGAAAAAAATTTTTTTGAAAGGGAACGCACGTGCGCGGGTAAGGGGAAGAGACAGAGAGAGCGTCTTAAGCAGTCTCCATGCTCAGCACCGAGCCCAACTCGGGATTCGATCTTGTGACCCTGAGATCACGACCTCAGCCAAAATCACGAGTCGGACGATTAACCTACTGAACCACCCAGGTGCTCCAACTTTTAAATTTTTTTAAATTGTTTAAAAACATTTATTTATTTTTGAGAGAGAAAGAGACAGAGCGCAAGCAGGGGAGGGGCAGAGAGAGAGGAAGACACAGAACTGGAAGTTGGCTCCAGGCTCTGAGCTGTCAGCACAGAGCCTGACGTGGGGTTTGAACCCGCGGACTGGAGATCATGACCTGAGTGGAAGTCGAAGGCTTAACGGACTGAGCCACCTAGGCGTCCTCCAACTTTTAATTTCTAATCAAAATAGTCTTTAGTGGATCAGGGTGTAGAACGACTTTATTATTCAAAATACAAATGAGCATTTCTTCTAGAGGAGCCACTTTGGTAAGTCAGAAAGTAAACAATGAATCCTAGTACCAGGAAAAAAAAAACAAACAAAAAACGTTGGCCAAGTTGGGCTTCATCAAGTGAGCAATTCTATTCTTGTACTACCCAGCCATCTAGGCCATCTCTAACTGTAAATAGGAGTCACCGGAGAATCCACCTGATGGCAGGTGGGTTAGAAATCTCTAATTTCTTAGAGATGCATATACTCTCACGGCGAAATGGCTTTGGATCCCTCCAGCAGTTACAAGGGAAAACTAGGGCTAGCTTTAGGTCTTTCCAGAATTCTTGGGCACCCCTCAATGGGTAGGAACGTGTTAAGCTTTTTCCTCTGAATGTGATCCTGGATCCCAAAAGTCCTGGGCTCAGGGTTATTCTGCCCTGCCTCCACCAACCATCACGGGGCGCCAGCCATCAGGGGGCGCTGGGCCCTTGAGCTCGGCTCTGCCCACTGAGTCTTCGGCAAGGCCTCCTGGCTAAGGACTTGCTAAAACTGCTCATTTTTTCAGTGGCCTTACGTTAAAAAACAAAAACAACCGAATCATGACTATTAAAGCTTCTTACCAGTGTTGCAAATAGACCTACCTTCTCTGCATCCTTGGGCCCCCCTGCAACAATCTATCCTTCGACCGAAATATTTTTGACCCTCAGGTGGATGAGGACATCGGCAGATCAGAAATTATGCCCGGCACACCGGAAGTTTAGATCACTGGTGGTAGAAGCCTACGTTTTTATTCAAGCTCCTCTCAATTTTCCTTTATACGCTTGTTCCTCATTTGCAATTTAGGAAAAGATGGCTAATACATTATATCACTTTCGTTGCTGGGTCTTGTTGGGCTTCGGAAGTCTTTAAGGACAGACTCGTTAAAAAAAAAAAAAAAGAAGAAAAGCATAAAATGTGTCAGGGAAATGGAGTTCCTATAATTTCACTCACAAATTTTGCCTTTTAAATGTAGTTCTCCTGCCGACAGTTCAGTGAAAGATGGTTTCCTTATTGTCATTTATTAGCCGTGACAGGTAGCAACACTGCTCTCAGATATAGTCTCCCTTTGCCACAATTATCTAGTAATGCCCGCAAGGCAGAAGACTGCTCAACCCTCCTTCCTTCTGGAATGCTTTTCCCAAAGGCAACAGTTCAAAGCAAACCTCTATTAACTGGAACACCAACATCTGCAGAATTCTCTGGACAGGAAGATCCCACTACTCCTATAGTGATACAAGACACGAAGTCATACTTGCACTCCAGTCACCAGGAAATCAAGGTCAGCAACCAGTCTATATGTGAAGCCTTACATACCCACACGGAGAGGATCACCACCACATAAACCACCCAACCACACTGGATAGACGTACTTCCTTCTTAGCAAAGATCTTTCCTTGTCAAACCCGTCCCAACAGGGGAAAAAAGTTTTTTTCCCCTGCTAAAATTCAATGTAACCAATGGGGACAAGATACAGTATCGAAACGAAATAAATTAGATGCACTACTGGCTTATTAGTCTGCCGACATATTTACAGACGTGACATAAAAATTACACTCTTCGCTCACAGGGCTCACAACTCATAATGTACAGCCACCTACAAATCTAATATATTTTCTATCTTTAAGTATCTTCACTAATTTCTTTCTTCTACATCCTTTTGTTTCATGCATTTTGGAGCAGAAGGCAAGTGGTTTGGGAGAGATGAGAGAAAAAAATGGAGGAGAGAAAAGAAGAGAGATTTAGAGAATAAGATGAAGAAGACAGCAGGAGAAGGAGAGTGGGAAACAGAGGTGTCACGGGAGGGGGAAGCCTGGGGCCCATCGGATGGCCTGTGTGAGACGAGGGCACAGAGAGAGGTAAGTGAGCCTTTCTTAACCCCTTCAACTTGGTCCATAAGGAAGGGTCGCCCATCCACCCTGGGGACAGCACCCTTACCTCCAACTGCTCTCCGAGCATGAAAACATATGCCGTGTGTTTCACAGACAACACAGAAATGACAGAAACGGAGAGCTAAGGACACGATTACACTATAAAAACGAACATACTTCAGTGTGGTGGATTTTAATAAGATTTTAATAATATTGGTAAGGAGCCAAGTTACAAAGACGTCCTGGAACACAGAGTACAAAACCTCAGAGACAAAACAAAAACTCATGAGAACACAAGAGCGCTTGAAAACGGTAATAATCTCCAGGATAAAGAACCCATTTTTCTCAACAAAGCTACCAAGTGTGTTTAATAAAATCTAAAGGAGAGTAAAGACAAGGTGCACAGCCACGCCCCCAAGGCCAGCCACGCCCCTGAGTCTGGGAAGACACTGGGGAGGTTTGCTGCTGGAGGCGCGGCGGCCAGGAGCCAGGAGCACTGAGGAGCTCCCGTTACCAGCAGATCTGGACTATAAACCGACTGGAGGCAGCCTGGATTTCTTCCCATCTCACTTACAGGGTGGGAATTCACTTATTCCCCGGTTGGAGAGCAGCCTTGGCCATGAACCGTGTTGGCACGTGGGGGCGCAGCGACTCTTCCCACAGGATGGAGGAAGCTGGTGCGTGCACCACCTCAGTCCCCACAACCCTGATGCCCCAGCAGGCGCGGTCTCGGGGGCGAAGAGGGGAGACAGGCTGTCTCCTCCAGGAACAACTCATTGTTCAGAGAAGCTAATGTAAGAGCGCTGCGTGATGAACACACTGAAATTAAGAAACAAGAACAGGGGTCCCCACCCCCCCAAGAAGAATGGGCCATTACACTGTGGGCTGCAGGACAGCAGAAGCGGAGGAAGTGTCCCCCGCTCAGGTGTGCTCAGCACTTCTCAGGACAGATGTGCTATCCTGCCTAGGGTTTTTGGGTGGGTGGAGGGGGTTTCAACTCCCTGAAGCAAATCTTCCGCATTAGCTACCGTCATGTGGGTCCTATTTTTGTCTTTTTTTTTTTTTTTTTTCCAAGGGCACTACATGTTCTGCTTCATTGGGGCCAGATGTTCAAGTCAGTGTGTCTGATCAACCTGCCAGGAACACGACAACAATTATTTATTTGTCCTTCCAGCACCTGTAGCAGCGAGGACCAGCTGTGAAATGCAGGGGAGCCACCAGCGTCCTAAGCAAACCAGGACACGGAGCGGGAGGCCACGCCTGCCCTGTGCGACAGGCCATCTACAGGCTTCTTTACTTTAAACCCTAAATCAATAGTTTAAACAGCTGCAGATTCCACGTGACAAGAGAGACAGGAAGATTTGAGGCTTTATATTCTTTAGATGTCTACTTTTGCTGTCCTGACCATTAGAAAGTTATGTGTAACTTCAAGATGAAAGGCATTAGCAGCTTCTTAGGAGAGGATAATCCCAATCTTTTGGAGATCTAATGAGATGCAACTCACTGAAGCTTCTGGCTCGGTCTGCTGTTAATTGAATCAAAGTCAATGACAATCTTGCTGCACTTTGGTGTGAATTTCCTAAACATAAGAAACAAAATATATAGAGATATTATCCAGTGAGTAGTTTAAAGCAATTTGTTTACTTTGGCTTAACCTACATTTTCTGTGGGGAGGAAAAAATTTCCCGGGATTCACTTGATATCTTATCTCTATAGGAGCCAATTATAGTGCACCATACTGAGAGGGACACGAACCAGAAAAGACTAAGACAAAAAAAGGAATACATGGGGTGGCTCGGTCTGTGTGTTCTCCAGCCAGCTGAGTTCATGAATTATCAGGGAGTCAAAGGATTTCTAACAAGTTAGCTGCACAACATGACACCAGATTACTAGTTTTCCCACCAGATTTATCTTCCTTCCTCGGAAATTTCTGCAGCCAACCTGGAATCGCTCAAAGGCAAAAAAAAAAAAAAAAAAAAAAAAAAAAAAGAGCAAATTTTCCTTTGCCTCTTGTACACAGCAACAAACCCAGCCAGCTTTAGTGTGGAGTAATTTTTAAAGTCACATTTTAAAAATGCAGAAGTAAAATAAACCCGCTATATATTTTTACTCATTGATGTACCTTCTTAAAACAGTTAACAGGACAGTATTTGCGGACTGACTGTATTCTTTTAAAAACCAGTAAACAGTGAATATCTAATTATCATTATTATGCAAACAATCTGCATGTAAAGTCTCATAAGGCAAAGCAATTCAAGAGATCCGTCACATCTAACCTCTATCCCTAGTGATGAACAGAAGTACGTTACTAATTACAGCACCCCACTGCTGACCACCAATACTGCAAAGGAATTGCTTTGAAAGCTTTCAGTCTCAAACGAAGTTTCTTACCATGAATCGAAGGTGGTAGAACTTACCTGCAAGTAAACATACCTCCCAATCTTTGCCCAGCAAAGATAAGCATAAAGGTCGAAATAACTTCAAATCTCCATTTAAAATGTTGTTGTAAAAAGCATTTTTACATGGTGTTTCAACCTAGCGGGTTACTCGCATCCTAAATTTTCAATGCCAGAGTTGTTACATTTGCAAACTTCACAGAAGTTTAACGTTAATATGGTAAAACTTGTGACGTTTAAATTTTCTCCCTACTAGAATAATTTTAGTACAAACCCCAGAAAGCTACTAATATTTAAGGGCAAGATCATTCCTCAGATCATCGTCAGATACTTCTGTCACTGCTCTTAAAAATCTACCCCTAAAATAACATTGGGATCCTTGGCCCATCGCACGTAAAACGAGGCTTCCAAGTGTGGAAGTCAGGCATCACAAGTAGAAATGAAACATCAGCGAGCTCAAATGTTTCTTCAGTAGGCCTTCGACGACCTTTACCCCAAGCCCTTCTGCTTACCTGAAGGCCACCCCAGCCATATCAAACAGGAGCCTCGCGGCTGTGGTCTCATCGCTATCGTGGTACTTATCAGATATGAAAATAACTTCTTTGATACCTTTGACACCGAAAGAAGCCCCATTAGTACATGCACAAATAGACACGGCAACAGAACGCAGACATATACCGAGCCCTGTCGTGTCTATGATTAATCACCTTTTCCCAGTGTGCTTACACACAGTGTCCAGTTACTGAAATACACATCGGCCACTTTCCAATACGGCAGACGATGTTATCTTTAACCTGCCCTCCAGTCTTTATAGATTTTCTTTTTTTAACACATGCAAAGTAAAAACCTGTCAGGTAGTCGAGCCTTGATCCGATTAACAAAGTTTCTTTACTGCGGGCAAATACTCTTTAAAAGTCGCAAGACAACTTCTGTCCACTCAGGAGGCTGATGCAGGGGAGTGGACATGTTGGCGAAAATCAGAGGCAAGTGCCATCGTGGTTCCCAGAATGGTTCTGCAGACCAATTCCAGCCAGCCTCATGGACAGCAGATTTGTTTTCTTTTCCTGTCCCGCAGGGCAGGGCTAACTGGAGGGCACCTGATACACCACCCTGCTCCTCCTCCAGCCCCTGAAGGGACCACAGGAAGCTGGGTACACGCCGGCGGAGGAAAACTCTACGACGTTAACAGGGGCCGGCCTCTGAGTCTGGTATCACCAGACCTCTTCTCCTCAGAGACCCCCGGGCTCATGATGAACAGCCCCTTTAAACCACACATCTGGCTAACATGATAAGTCTTTAAATCTCAAGCTGAGAGCTTTATGGAGATAAAGTGTGGCTGAATCTTAGATGTGACAGTATGAAAAAGGTGAACTATTCAGAATACAACGGTGTAGATTTATGGTAACTGTAGCGTAAGGAAAACTTAAAGTAGTACCGTTCGAGTCTTATGACATTTATATGCGAAGATACGTTTAGGTCCTAAAACATCTACCATATATTAATACAAATTAAAATTGCATATGCAGCCTCCCAGCTGACCTTGCCTCTGACAGAAGTTCATTCCTCTCCCTCCCCCTAATCTATGCACAATATGTCAGAGAACAGTAAATTGACGGTAATTATATGCAACGCCGGTGTGGTTTTTTAGCAGCTTGCAGTTCAGGTTGCAAACTAAATTAAAAGCATGCTAAGAATCGCAGAGGATACAATTAGTCTTACAATACCTGGCACCGTTCAAAACCAAAACACAGGAAATACCTTGCAAAGTTGATAGTGCAATTAATTTCGGTCCAAACAATAACAATTGAAGACCAAGCACTTTTGCAATGAGCCGCCGATGAGCGGGCAGCGACGCAAATGTGACAAATGGCACCGGCCCAGCTCCTACCTGCCTGGATGATGAGCTTAGCACATTCATTACAGGGAAACAAGGCAACGTACATAGTACAGCCTTTCACGTCGGCCGAGTTTTTGTTCATGATGGCATTCAGCTCGGCGTGGCACACTGCGGGTTCGAAAGAGAAAGAAAAGAAAAACAACATAACTCACGAGGAACGTACCAACGCTGCCGAAGCATTCCACTCGCCCCTCTGAAGAAGACACATGGAACAGACTCGATTTTTAAAAAAGTGATTAGAAACGGAGAGTACCGAGAATACCAAATGAGGGCCGCGTGGTCTAACAGGTTGGCTTTTAGCAGTAAAACCGTTTAGGGGGGGCTGCAGTCCTGGGTCTGTAAGCACCTGGCGCGGCCAGGAGGGGCCAAGGTCAAGTATCTCTACCCACCCTAAGCACGGCAATAGCTCATGGCTCCACAAGACCCTGGGGTATGGAACTGCGCACATAAAACGGCTCATTTGTGCGTTGCTACTCACATGCAAGGATATTCGCGGTGGCCGTTAGGAGGGCAGGGTGCGATTTTAAGAGCAAGAGAACCAGGAAGTGAAGCTGAGTGTTTCTATCCCGAGGGATCCGCTTCACCCCATGGATCTCGGCCCACATACACACAAGAAAAATGCCGGCAGACAACCAGCGGCTTTTCGTTTAGAAGGAAACATTCATCCACTTAATGAAACGTCAAGTTCTTGCCACACTGGCCCGTTCCGGCAGCGATCCCCAAACAGCGATCCCCACACGGGCCTGAGTTCAAGGGTGAAGGGACCACCGCCTCTCCTCTCCCACACCCGGAAGCCCACCCATCTTCCCCAGCCGTTGGCCAGGTGCTCCCACCTCCTAAGCTTCAAGGTGCCCTCTCCTCAAGGAAGCCCTACTCCCAGCCCTGATTCTGTTTAGAATCCCCTGCCCGCTTTGTGAGGTGGCCGCTTTGCCCTCTTCTGTCGTTATTCAAGTTTCTGGGTGCATCGCTCAAACTGTATCATAATCTGCAAACTCGTCTGCACTCGTCTGGGGTGTGGCCTGCCTGGGATGTGGATTTCTAAGAGAATCGCCCTCATGACTCTCATGTGCAGACACGTTTCAGAAACACTGCGTTGCAGAATCCTCTGGTAACTCCAAGGGGACTTAACACACACTAAGCACACAAGCGGTAAAATAAATGTCTGTTGAACAAATTAACGACAATCTGGCCGTGGTCCAAATCATACAAAACTGCCAGAATTATAAATATGGGGGCCCTCCGGGGGGCCCCCCCACCTTCTCCAACCCACCAACCTTCTACACTTAACACCCTCTTCTGGGAGTACTGAAGCTTTAAATGAAGAGCAGCCTAAGCTCGTGGCTCTTGTCCACATTAGCTGTGACACACTCGGTCCCTGAATCGGTATTAATATGGCTCAGCCAGGATAAAGCCCCTGGCCCACCTTCCGCCCCGGGGCCGCCCGCTTTTCAGGTACCGGTAGAATTGCAATGCCCGCCTGTGCCCCTGTCCTGGGGCCCTCTCAGGAAGCATCGGGAGGGCTCCTTTCAGTCTCTGAATGCCATGACTGAGGGGGTCTTGGTCATATGTGTGGAAATGAACAGTTGCCGGGCATTGTAAGAAATTCTAAAAAAAAATAAATAAATAAACTGCGCTTAATCAGATCACGGCCCATTGGAGAATAATCCCCGCCGGCCACAGAGGGACCTGGGCCAGCATCCCCAAGATGCCACGAGAGAGAAAAGAAAGGCTCCCAGGCTCAGTGGCTGTGAGGACACTGGCCTCAGAGAGGCCCCTTTTGGCCCCCATTTACATCCCTGGTGACCGGGTTGTTCCCAGGCTGGGATTAACAACGGCTCCCTGTAAAAAACAATTAGATGTAATTGTTTCTTTTATTTCCCCCTGGAGGGCAGAGACCAGTCTTCTAGGTTCTTTGTAACTCCCCCAGAGTCCAGTGCAGTGCCATGAACATAATGGGTGTTAAATATTTATTGAACGAATAAAGGAGGAAATGCAAGATTCCAATTATTGACGGTGACATTGGGAAATGCAGGAAGTCCTCCTAAATTCAAATATCAAAACTATGCTTTCCCATCTAATAAATATTTTTTGATAGTGTTGGTATTAATACTCAGAACTACAGTTTCCGAGTCTGTTAGGAAACACTATTCTAGTGCTTTCGTTTGAATCTCTAAAAATGGTCACAGTGACTCCAACTGTCTTCCTCTAATTCATCTGAGGCAGTTTGGGGACAGAATTTAACATCGTGTGGTCTGGGTTCATTAATGAAAATTACCATAGGAAACAGGTTCTCGGGGGCGGCCTCCGATATCCCCGTATAAAGGGTGGTCTACAGAAAGAATACACGGGGTCACAAACAGACTTCCTTTCTCTCAGCTACAAAATCACAAGAAGCGACATACAAAGCTTCTTGTTTGTTGCAGAGATGTGAGGTCTACTGGGCTCTATGACACTCAGGAGGCCCCCGAAAAGGGACCATTCCAAGTCCCCAAACCCGCGGATCCAAAACTGGACAAGACGAACGCAAACCTCCAGTGTTCCATCCACACTTGACTTCTCTCGCTCATCCCTGTGCCCCCTCAACTTCGGTCCTGACAAATGCCCCCTCCAGCCTTCCCCCCAGAACCCCTGGCCCGCCAAACCTATCAGGTGAACACCAGCTTCCCAGGCTGAGGAGGGAAACCCCAGCCCAACCCTGCCCGGTGATTTGCAAATTCCTCACGTCTGTCTGTCTGTCTGATCCTGAGGTCTGAGACATTTCTGGCCTGGCACCGGCCTCTGAGGTCTGCGCTCCACACGACCTCTGCGGCTCTGACGCTTGGCCTCCTGTCCAAAAGCGCCCTGCGTTTCCCTGCAAGACTGACCCATCGACGAGGCACCATCTGGTCAGGCCTTGGGCCCCCACCACGTCCTCACTGAGGAACGGGCAGACTCACGTCACTGTCCGTCGGATTCGTTTACGGTAGGCCGGTCAGAGTGGGGTCTGAGGACTCTTTTCACCACCAAATGCCAGGTGACCCCCAAATCTGCCTCGGGCCACAAAGAGCAGGCTGGCCTGTGACGGGCTGGCCCCAGGGCTCTGGCCAGCCTGACTGCAGGCTGAGAACCTTCCCTCTACTCTCCACCTCCCAGGCAGGGGTGGAGGAAGCGGGAGCTTTGCGGTCAGCACCAGGGTCAAGGCCCAGCTGCCCCTTGAAGCTGTGTGACCCTCACCGAGGCATGTGCGTGCCTTTGGCTGGCAGGAGGAAGCGACGCTGAGAAAGTGAACTGCCGAGGAACTAAATAAAAGCGAGTTTTGCAACACCAGGTAATCTAATTTTTGGCCGTTTGCTCTTGTGTCCAGTTTCCTCCCTCCATCCACTAGAACAGCTGGTTCTTCTCCCAAGACAGGCTCTCGATGGCAAATCACGAGGCCCCGCTCCTGAGGCCCAACGGCCTCGTCCCCACGCCGCGTCTCTCTGTTACAACCGTGGCCTCGGTCTCCACTCTGACCGGGCCATCTTCTCAGCATTTTCCTTTCGAGATGAAACTGTCCTGTCTACAAGCGCTAGGCTAATTGATTTTTAAAATTATCATCTCTTGGGGTGGCTGGGTGGCTCAGTCGGTCAGGCATCCGACTGCGGCTCAGGTCATGATTTCGTGGTTTGTGAGTTCAAGACCCACATCGTGCTCTCTGCTATCAGCACAGAGCCCGCTTCGGATCCCCTGTCCCACCCCACCCCACCCCCCCGCCCTTCCCCTGCTCTCGTGTGCACTCTCTCTTTCAAAATAAATAAATTTCAAAAAAATAATAATAAATAAAATAATCATCTCTTCACCCAGTAATGAATATAAGCTCGAGTTTTCACTAAATCAATCCTTTGCAAACTGTAGGTCAAGAAATAAGTTTACTGAGTTACAGCTTTTTCATCCCTCTTTTTAGTGAAATGTTTGAAAGCAGAAGAGATCTGAATGTGTCCATATGACAGACGTTAAGTGCTCTTCCTAAAAACTGTTTCAGGTGTGTGTGTGTGTGTGTGTGTGTGTGTGTGTGTGTTTCAAGTGTGAGCTATGTGTGCTGGGTTGCCATGTAAAAAGTATGTAACTATGGAAACCTGTTGACCTCTGTAATATGTTAGTAACATTTACAATCATTGGGGGGGGGGGCGGTGGGAGGGGGGAAGGCCCTGATTTATAGAATCTGCTGATTTCGGGGGTGTGAATACTCCCACGTGGCCAATTTCAAGCTCCCGACAGACAGACAGTTGGGAAGATAGAGCGCTCGGATGAGCGGGGGAAGAGCCAGCTCCCACATACGCCCCTGGACGGCCTTATCTTCACCAAAATGCAGTCTCCCTCTGGTTGCCATCTCCGGATGGGCCTGCTCGCCAGGCCCATGCTTACGGCCAGCTCTCCACTCGAAACCCTCTGGGGTGCGCACCAGGCCCTGTGGAGTCTCTTATGTTTCTGTGGGTCCTTTTCTTTCTCTTGTCTTTTGGGGCCTTTCCCAAGGTCCGGTCCTGCTCTTGGATTTTTTCCTGTGGTCACTAAGAATCCATGCATTTGCAGATTCTCAGAGGGCGGATCTATCGGTTAATAGCCTAGAATCTGCATTTCCAACCCACCTTCTCTCGGCCTTTGCCTCAGGTGTTCTGAGGCTTCTCCGTAACTCTTCTCACTATGATAAAACACTCCACAGATATCTGACAGCAATAAATGAAAGAATAAATCGATCTCTTCCCAGTGCCAGCATTTTTATTGCGTTGCCTGGGAATAACGACGTCAAGAGTTGCAGAGAGGTAAGAGCAAAAACCAACCAACCGGGAGAGGTTCTGTTCGTGACCTTGAGATGAACGTAGTTTTTATACTCATAGCAGGAATAGTACCAAGTATCCCAAACATACACAGGCCCGAGGAGGTATTCTCCAACTCTCTACCCAGAATTACTCATCTCTGACTCAGTTATAAGCAGAAGAAATCTCCAAGTACAAGTATATTTGATAAGCACAGAGGATGACACACAACCTTTCAATTATTCTCAACATTGTTGAAAAGGAAAAGAATCAAATGCTGGAAAATATCAGATTAATGCTTATAAAGTTCTTGATTGCCAGAAAGAGAACCTCTATTTCAGGTAATTATAAGACAATTCATATGCTGTGGTCTTTTTTTTTTTTTTCTTTTCTATTACTAACTGTCAGAATTCAGAACTGCATTAACCTTGGACCACTGAGAAGAGATTGTATAATTAGAAAACTGTATTTTTCAAATTCCCTCTTCCTAGGGCTTGATTAATCCTCACTGTCTCATGTAGGCGGTTCTCTAGAAGTTTGACAAATTAACAGGATATATTCCATCCTGGCTCGATGTGAGAGACTCACCATTTTATAGACTTGACTTTCATCTCATGTGAGACTAAGACAATCTCTGTTTTAGATGGCAGTATTATTAAGGTTACTTAAATAAGTTTAAAAAAAAAACAACCCCCAAATAACGCTAACCAAAGGCTAACTGCTGCACGAACAGTTTAGCAGCACTGGTGTGGCCCTGGCCTCAGCTGCTCTCCGTGTGCTACCAGGGTGTGAGGGGAAACGCTGGGCTGGACAGAGGTGGGAGTTGGGAAAACCAAGGTTCTCTTCCTGCTGAAGAAAGTCTCCAGGTTGGTTAAAACTCCTCGTTTTCAGTGGTCCAGGTTGAAGCAGATGACTTGGTCGGGCCTGAGGGGGTACTGCGGCCCAAGGCTGACCTAGAACGTGGGCTCCAGTAGGGGCGGGTCAGAGGTTCACACCGGGAACACCTGCTGCCCCTCGGCAGGTGCCCGCGGTGCCTCCCGCTGACGCTCTCCAGCATGCACTGCCCGAGCCTCAGAAAGTCTCTGGGGAGCAGGGTGGGGGGGCAGGTCCGCCTCTGCCCCGACTGGGAGGGCGCTCGGGCGAGGCGGCCACCCGCACGACAAGCGTGGGGCAGTTCGCTCACTGCCAGGACACAGGGTCAGGACTCAAGCGCCAAGACGCGTCTGCACGTGGCCTTCCAGGCTGAAAAGGTGGCAGGCTTCACCCTGCAATTAATAATTGACATAGGGGCACTGGGGCTGAGCATCTGACCTTGGCTCAGGTCATGATCTTGCAGTTCGTGAGTTTGAGCCCCACATCGGGCTCGCTGTTGTCAGCGCAGGGCCCGCTTCGGATCCTCTGTCCCCCGTTCTCTGCACCTCCCCCGCTAGCATGCTCTCAAAACTAAATAATAAACATTAAAAAAAAAAAATCATTCACATGAAATGGGGCACCCGAGTTCAAAGCTGACCTATGCGTTTTAAAAAATAACTCAATGTTAATTTTTACAAGATATTCCATTTCCATGCTGATGATGAAGCTGTCATTATTTCTTGGGGCACCCAGGTGGCCCGGTCGGTTAAGCGTCTGACTTCGGTCATTTCACCGTTCGTGGGTTCGAGCCCTGCGTCGGGCTCTGTGTGGACAGCTCAGAGCCTGGAGCCCGCTTCGGATTCTGTGTCTCCCTCTCTCTCTGCACCTCCCCGACTCATGCTCTGTCTCTCTCTCAGGAATGAGTAAACATTAAAAAAAATTTCTTTAAATCCTTTCTTGAAATGATGGTCTAAGTGTTTTTATTTCAGGGGTCCTATAGCTATCAGAGTCACTGAACCCCGGCACATCTCTCTGTCGGGGCTCAGGCGCCCTCTTCCCTGTGCTTGAAGCCCCACAGCTTTGAAAAGTCCACCGAGGGGTGTGGCATGTACATCCTCCTCTAACAGATCCATTTAGGGAACTGGGGCTTCTGGAGCTAAAATGGAATTTCAACTACTTATTTCTTAATTATTGAAAGATACCCTGACAGGGCCTCATACATCACTGCCAGCCTCCAAAGGACCCATCCTTCATATCAATAATTTAACAACAGAGTAGCCTCTACATTTAAGCACCCCCCCAACCCACCCCCACCCCTACAATATCGCCCCCGAACGTTATCAAATGCTCACTATTACAGCAACCCCGAGATCCAAAGCGAGCATCCCGAGAATTTCGTGCCCAGGCAAGGCCAACTCTCTACCTTATCTCCCCTCCATCAAGTTTCCATACCTGAAAAGTAGCGACCGGACTCAGTACGAGAGTGCCCGACGGACTGGGGACAGAGGTGGGGTGAGGAAGAGGGAGAAGCGAGTTAGAAGGCAGTTCATCAGTGCCTGAAGCCAGCCCCAACCACCCAGGCCCACCCACCGCTGGCCCACAGCCTTCCGTCTGCCACTTTCTGGCGAGTTCCGAAGCCCAGCTCGCTCTTCGGCTTCTCAGCCAGAACTCGGCCACCCCAGCCGACGGAGCCTCCCTTTGTACCGGGAGGAAACAGTTTTAAACTGAAGCCATGTGGTGTATGCATGTCGCGATGAGTTCTGGTCGCGGGCAGGGCACCCACGGGGCAGGGCACCCGGCCCCGGCGGAGCTCAGGCCCGGGCCGGCGGGGGACACCCAAGACACATACCCGAGCACCCAGCAAAAGGCTGCAGGTGCCAGAGAAGGCGCACCGAAGAGGTCAAGTGGTGGGAACGGCCGGGAAACGGGGGGTTAAACCTGCAGGCTGGTCGGTAGACGGGGAACTGAATTTGCAGGGAACAGTGCTTCCATGGGGAAAAGTACCTGGCTTACAAATGGCATTTCAGAACAGAGTGGGTCTAAACCCTGGGGCTGGCCTACACGGGTGTTCCAGTCCCGGCGTCGCTCAAGGACAAACAGGAGTAACAGTGGCCTCCTCCCGGTCTCCCAGGGTTACAACAAGACCCACGTGAGGAGAGTGGCAGGGAAAAGCTTTGGGAACTAAAAAGAGCACTGCAAGCGAAGCCATGCGCCCCAGAGGCAGACCTGGGCCTGTTTCCTGAGGACGGACGGCCTCAACCCTGGCTGGTCCCCACTGATGAAGATGCGTGGGCATCAGGTCCCCGGAGGAGGGTCTTCCGGAGCGGAGGTGACAGGTGATGGGTGACAGGTGACGACAGCCCTCCCGCCTCACCTGACCACGCCCCAGCTGTTCCACTCCGTGTGCTTAGACGCAAACACCACTGCCCCCTGCAACCCCCCTCCCCCGCCGCGCAGTGGAACGGGGCCTCACAACCTTCTGGCTTTGAGGGACACACGATTGGAGCAGAGAGACGTTCATTATTCCAGCGTGAAGTCTGAGGGTGGGAAAAGGGCAGGTAACAGCGACAGCCGCGAGCCTGGAAAACGTCCTGAGTCTGTTCTGCTAGGCCCGTGCCCAGAGGAGGTCTCGGCCAGAGGAAAGGAATCCTGGCCAGGTCTGGGAAGACGGACGTCAGGCACTCACTTGAAGGCGGCCAAGTCCTCGGGCGTCCGGTGTCCCGGTCCTAGAGCGCCTCCACCCCCATCCCCGCCGGCACACGTCCTGGGGCTGGACCCGAGGCACCCGGTTCTTGGAGCCATTGGCAGAGGGCCGCCTCTGCCGTCCCCTTGCCTCCTCCCTGCACGTCCCCTCGGCCACTCCTCACACGCTGCCTCCCCCACCTGCTCGTTCTAGGTCCCTACACCTCTTGTGGAGCCTCAGCCTCCCGGCCTGTGAAACGGACAGCAAAAGGCCCGGCATCGCAAGGACGAGCGTCCGTGAAGAGCACAGCACAGAACCTCTCCGTCCCCGGCTGCTCAGCTCGGAGACGGAGAACGGACGTTCCTCCCTCTCTGTCTCTCCCACTCTGATCCCCATCCCCTGCCTCCGTCCTCGCTGCCTCTCGCCAAGGCTGCTGGCAGCAACTCATGGCACCCAGGGGAGCCACTTAGCCCCAATGGTAGTGCTTAGGGCTAAAGAGAGTTCTGACTGTGGTGTTTCCATTATTGCAATAAAGCCCCCAGAACTCTAATTACATCGCTTCCCCGTGTGCTAAGGGCACACAATCAGGTCAGAGGGAGGAGGGTGTGGAAATGCTGCAGTCCGTCGGTGGGTAAGCCAGGCCAGCTCCCTTCCTGCGGTTCATGCGAAATACATGTTTGAGGCCTAAAAGCTACCGAAGAAACACGAATAGGAACAGACCGCTAGTCGCTGCTTGACAGCTTTGTAATGCAAATATGCGCCACAAAGATCCAAAGCCTCCCTCTTGCATTAATGGCTTTCAAAGGGTAAACTGGGACTGAGCAATGAGCACTGGAATAGGAGTCAGGATGTGTGTGTTCTAATTAATTCCAGCTCTACAAGGCCCGCCTCAGGCAACTCACTGATGCTGTTTCGGCGTGCAGAAAATGGGGCTTAGCCGACCTGACTCAGGCTTCTGAGATGAGACACGAGCTGGAGACCCTGCCCTACTTTCCCTACTCTGCGCTCCGCTCCGCACCGCATTCTTTTCCCTCTCCCCCCAGCGTCCAAGCCCGAACCCGCTCACCCCTCTCCTCCCCGCTTGCGGCTGATAACCTTGCCGCATCCTTCACGGAGCTGGGACTGATCACGCTGCCACCTGCCACCCACGGACCTCTGTCAGCTGCCCCGCTCGGTGTCCCTCTTCTACCGCTCATCAGTGTGCCCGCAATCTCTCTCTGCTGAACCAGCCCACGTGCGTGCTGCAAAAACTAACAAGACCCAGGCCCTCCCTTCGTAGAAACCCTTCTCTTGGCCCCATCTCCCCTGCGGCTGCCACTCTAACGTCTTTTTTTTTACGTTTTTATTTATTTATTGTGAGAGAGAGAGAGAGAGAGAGAGGCAAGGAGGGGCAGAGAGAGATGGAGAGAGAGAATGCTGCGCTGACAGAGCGGAGCCCGACACGGGGCTCGATCCCACGAACCGTGAGATCATGACCTGAGCTGAAACCAAGAGTCGGATGCTTAACTGACCACTGAGCCACGCAGGCGTCCCAAACATCCTGCTTTCTTAACAACCATCCCAACCCCCTCTCCATACAGGGTCCTGCTTTCCTCGCCTGCTTTTCTTCCTTCAACAGGCTGTCACCTCCCATCCCCACCACTCCGTCAGCACTGCTCTCTCCAATAAGACCTGTGTGTCGCTGACCCCTGAGGACGTTTGTTAGTCTTCAACGCACAGCTCCCTCCTCCTTTGCGGGGGCTCCTAGCGATCCCTGGGAGCAGGCTCCTTCCCCCCTCCTCCACCCACCCTCGTAGTGTTGCAGTTCTGAGACCAGCCCCGGGTCCAGCCTCTGCACACGCTCCCTACGTGCGCTCACACATTTCCATGGCACAGTGTCACCCGGATGCCACACGTGCCCACACTGATGTCTCGGACCGAGACCTCTGTCCCCACTCACACCCCCAACTGACACTTCTACTGGGAGGTCTCACAGACACCTCAAACTTCAGGGGCCAAAGCTTCCCCCATACCTAGGCGCTCAGGCTAGGACTGACCGGGGGAGTCAGACTCCCTCTCTGAGCCCCGTGTCACCCAGCCCTCTCGATGCTGCCTCCATTCCTCTCCATCTCCTATCCCCCGGACCACCCACAGGTCCCCCCCCCCCCCCAGCTTCATCTTGTAAGTCCAAACTCCTTACCTCCGCCCCCTGCCGGCCCCCAACCTCGCCTCCGTACTCCGTGTGGCCCAAATTCTTTCCCTCCCACAGAAAGTTCCAAGCCCCCTCCTGCCCTCTCGCAGCGAATGTCCTTCCCAGCCCCAAACACTGACCAGCCAACCCTGACCTCCGGGAACCCATCGAATCCTTCAGCTCTCGGCCTAAAGGTCACTTCCTCAGAAAGGAATAAGCAACAGCATCTGTTTATTTCATTAACGTCTGCCTCCATCACTGTTAGTCTGCCAAGTCCTTGAAAACAGACCTTGTACGTTTTTATTTGCTGGCGCGGGGTGCTGGCATGGGATGTGCGGAGAGGATGCCGGGCCACAGGTCAGCGTCCTCCGAAAAATGTATTGTGATAAAGAACATAGTCGTGACTTTTGGGCGCCTGGGTGGCTCGGTCGACTGAGCGTCCGACTTCGCTTCAGGTTCATGATCTCACGGTTTGTGGGTTCGAGCCCCACATGGGGCTCGCTGCTGTCAGCACAGATCCTCTGTGCCCCTCTCTTTCTGCCCCTTCCCTGCTCGTGCACTCTCCATCAAAAATAAATGTTTAGAAAAATAAATAAAATACAGTCATGATTTTTAAAACGGAAACAAGTGACTTGAGAACTCCCCCATCACCAACAGACAACTCAAACCAATAGAAGAATGGATGATTCCTTAGTATTTATTTCAGCTCCTAGAAAGTTGTCACTCGCTCGCATAAGGAAGAAGGACAGTGAGAGATTCCGCTTCCCTTTTCCACCTAAACCCGAAATTAATGGCATTCTGAACAAAGTCTTTTAATTGCAGAATTAAAAAATTCATGCTCAGTTATCATATTCAATATTTTAAATTTACTGTGGCATCTATCATTTGGAAGAAGCACAGAGACAAAATTCACACCTCCGCTAAGTGGCCGGGACGACCCTCCAGAGCGCGAGCCGCGGGGAGAGTGTGTGAGCCCTCCCGTCTCCACGGCCTTGCTCTCACCAAGACTCTGCATTTATCACGGGATTTCCCGATGCCAGGCAAGCACCCGCGTTTCAGTAAACGTGGTCGCACAGACTCACAGAAGGACTTCTGAAGTCCTTCCCTTCCATCTGGTCTAAGACCACCCTCTTCTCTCATACAGTTCCGTACCTGCCTCCTCTCTTCATCTATTTTCCTGCACTTCGATGTGGGGTCCTTTTCTTCACTGCGTATCTTCCAACCTTTCTTCATCCAATGTCTTTGAATCTCCAGGTTTGTGGGGTAACCTATACTCTTCGACTGCCCCCTCCTGCTTGTGCGTCCTGTCTTGTCCCATGTCGATTCACCTTAGGACTGGAGCAGATTTCCAATCGCTGGAGGGAGAGAGTGAATAAAGCCCGTTTCTCTCCTTATTAATCTGTCCCCACACATGATGTATATTCTCTCCATGTCACGGCCACCAGCAGCGTTTTACAAACCTGCAGCTTTCCCCCAGTATGGCTTCAGAACCCCCTGGGGCCCCGTGAGCAGAGAAATGGCACTCTAATCCAATGTGATCCAAGCTGTATTGTTGAATTTTTCCTTAGAATTCTAGCACTGAAGGGGTCCTCAGTGATCATTTGTTTCATAAAGATACTGAGAAAGAAACAGCAAGTAATATAGTAACATCCCCACAATCACTGGGTATAAACATACCACATCTAGAACCTAAGTTCCAGAAGCCCTGTCCAGGATCCTTCCCCTTGAATCTGACAACTGCTGCTTTAAGCACTGTGGGGACTTTCTCAGCTAATATGTGTATTAAAGACATATACAATTGGGGCGCCTGGGTGGCTCAGTCGGTTAAGCATCCAACTTCAGCTCAGGTCATGATCTCACCATTCATGGGTTTGAGCCCCGCATCGGGCTCTGTGCTGGCAGCTCGGAGCCTGGAGCCTGCTTCGGATTCTGTGCCTCCCTCTCTCTCTGCCCCTCCCCTGCTGTCTCTCTCTCTCAAAAATAAACATTAAAAAAAATTGTAAAGACATATATAATCTCATCTAAATATAAAACAAAAGTCCTATGAAGTAAATGTAAAAAGCGATACAAATATCCGCAAAAAATCTCTAGGAACCAGGTTTCACTGCATATTTCCAGGAGAAACAATATACACATATTCCATTTTGGTACCAGTATCAACAGGGTGTAGGAAAGAAAGATTCTTGATGAAAAAAATTCTAAATAAAATAAAACCTGAGTAATTCAGATCGATTTCAGAGAAGATCAGCCCAAATCAGCAAAACAGATAAAGAACAGATCAAGAGAATAAAGACTAAGGCAGCTCATCATTGTCAGGTGCCCCCTGGAACCCCACTGCATGGTGGCCCAAAGTTCTAGACATAGACTTATCGGAATTAAAAAATTTGAAAAAGTTGTATTTATCACAAGGAATAACGGCGGGGGGGGGGGTGCACCTGGGTGGCTCAGTCGGTTAAGCATCTGACGTCAGCCTGCAGTTTCTGAGTCTGAGTCCCACATCCGGCTCTGTGCTGACAGCTCAGAGCCTGGAGCCTGCTTCAGATTCTTGTCTCCCTCTCTCTCAGTTCCCCCCCACCCCGCCATTCGTGCTCATTGCTCTCTCAAAAATAAATAAACATTAAAAGAAAATTAAAAACAACAAAAAAAAGGAATATCCACTTGCACTCAATTAATGTGCTCACGTACGTAAAAATCTAAAACAGATTGAAGGTGACCCTGAAATTTTATTGGTACTATTAAATTTCCCAACAAACCGTTTATTTTGAGAGACGGTACAAAGATAAAACTTCAGCCCACTTCCCGTTCGTTAACTTGGAAATCACTACGCTTGGATTATTTAAGGTCTGAATGCAAATTTCTTTTTTTTTTTTTTAATTTTTTTTTTCAACGTTTTTATTTATTTTTGGGACAGAGAGAGACAGAGCATGAACGGGGGAGGGGCAGAGAGAGAGGGAGACACAGAATCGGAAACAGGCTCCAGGCTCCGAGCCATCAGCCCAGAGCCTGACGCGGGGCTCGAACTCACAGACCGCGAGATCGTGACCTGGCTGAAGTCGGATGCTTAACCGACTGCGCCACCAGGCGCCCCTTGAATGCAAATTTCCATGAGGTAAACTGGTTCTTTGTAAAACAAAAGACAAATGCCGTGTATTTTTATGAGAAGGTTGGATGCCCAGAGATGAGCATTTTAGCTTTTCTTGCATATGCTTCCCAGGACTTAACCTGTTCCTATCTATACATGCTTTGTAGATACTCCTAATGAAATAGTAATCTCTAGCTCTTCAAAAACAATTAGCCCTGAATCTATAGATTAAAACACGCAGATAAATGGGCTCCCGGCTGGCTCAGTTGGTGGAGCACACAACTCGATCTAGGGGTCGTGAGCGGGAGCCCCACATTGGGCGTAGAGATTACTTTTAAAAAAATAAATAAATAAAATACATAGATAAAAATCTAATAAACTAACCCCCCAAAATCATGATTTATTCTTAAGACCATTTATAAACAGCTACACCTGAACGTGAAATACACTTCCATCAAGCTGATTAATTTCCAGGGGGAGCCTCCGACATAAGCCGTTATATTTCTACGATTTGTCTCAAGCATCACACAATGAAACCTGAGTTGGCCCCTTGATTCATAAAAATAATCTACTTTATTTCTTTCTGGGGTACAGTCGCTCAAAGGTTTCCCGTTGGCTATTCGTTATTTGGTACAAAAGGTCCTCCCGGAGCCCACCGTCAGGGCCACGGCTGCGAAAAGGCCAAGCAGGGGAGGGGCGGTGGAAAGCCGCGACGTGAAATTAGAATTCTGTAGGAAAGGAAACAGCAACTCATCAAACCCACGGATCTGCCTAACAAAACCGGAGGGCGTTCAATTTCAGCCGGCTGAAGGAACAAATTTGATCTTAATTACGAAGAAGCTCTTACAAGTTTTGAGGAAGTCACAGCTTAAGAAGGATCAGCCGCCTAACTTCTTGATAAATTAGTTTCTCAGGACTAACCTTTTGGATGCCGAAGAAATACATCACATGCGTGGCAGTCAGGAAAATGTCAGTGTTCAAGGGGGTAAGGTAAATGGCTAAGTAATCACTGAAATGACATCTCTGCATGCTTAACAATATGCTAAATCTGAAAAGTAAAGACTAAATTTAAATATAAAATTTAAAGAAGCTCCACCATGCACTGGCAAAACCGATCAAAGTTGCCGTGCTGAACAATGCCTTTAATTAACTCCTCCCCAGCATGATATCCTCTTGTGAGTTTTCCTACGGAAATATGAACGGACCCTGGAAGGAGCCCCACGTCTCCCATTTCTGCCTGATGCACCTCGAGTGTGGCCACCGCCCACTCTGGGCACATCAGAACCATGGTCGCCTCCATGATGAGCAAGTGGGATGCGGCAGGCAGAGCGATCCTGGCTTCTCGATCGGTTGGGACAGAAGAGGCGGCCAGGCAGAGAGGCAATCTTACCCGCACATCCCTTACCAACAGGAAACGACGTAACAGTAAAACACAGGCGAGCTGGATGAGCACTGGAACTACTATTGAAAATGGGAAGCCTGGGGGCGCCTGGGTGGCGCAGTTGGTTAAGCGTCCGACTTCAGCCAGGTCACAATCTCGCGGTCCGTGAGTTCGAGCCCGGCGTCGGGCTCTGGGCTGATGGCTCGGAGCCTGGAGCCTGTTTCCGATTCTGAGTCTCCCTCTCTCTCTCTGCCCCTCTCCCGTTCATGCTCTGTCTCTCTCTGTCCCAAAAATAAATAAACGTTGAAAAAAAAAAAAACTTTAAAAAAAAAAATGGGAAGCCTGGTTTTTCTTTGAACTGTTTGTTTATTTATTTTGAGAGAGAGAAACCCAGAGTGAGCAAACGGGGAAGGGGCAGAGAGAGAGAGAGAGAGAGAGACAGAGAATCCCAAGCAGGCTCTGCACCGTCAGCACAGAGCCCGATGTGGGGCTCAATCTCACGAACCATGAAAGCACGACACTCAACCAACTGAGCCACCAGGGCGCCCCCCCAAACAGGAAGTTTTTAACAACGGCTCTCAAGGATGAAAGCTGTTGATTCCACTCCAACTCTCTGGTCTGTAAACTGTCGTCAAGATCCATTACGAAATCCCAAGGAAAGTGTGCTATCTGCATTACCATGGGTTATTTTACTTCCATTTTATAAAATTGGTATTTTGATCAAATGTGCTTGGTTCTAATGAATTTCACGAAGAGAAAGGAACTAAAAATGTCAGCTGAATACTTCATCCTAGGTTTAGCAACCACCCCCTCCTAAAAATAAAAATCTTCCAAGGCTTTTTTATAAGGTTAAATTAGATAAATCTGCTGCTTCCCGGTTTTTTTAATTGTCACTCGTGCGAAAAGGTGTCACTTTTCGCGCCGACTTCTTCCTGCCGCTTAATGTTACTGACATCCCACTACCTTTTGGGTTTTTCAGGAAAAGAATGAGATAAAAGCAGTTTCCGTGGCAGGGGGAATCTTCATTTTCCCTATGAATACTACATTATAATCAAATAGTTTCGTGACGTTTGTGATCCTGAGGTTGGAAGAACAAAAACGCCCCTTAAAAATGCCTCTCCGGAGACACAGCCCGGAAAACGCTCCGTCCTTCTCTGTTACGAGCATTCTGCGCCTCCCTCCTTTCCACAAAGGGTCAAGCAAGACTAACGGCTTCTAAAGTTCCAGAATTAATAAGGAGAATTAAGTTGTATACGGTCTTGGTCAACCCAAGCTCCCCTTCGGAGAAATGTTAAAGCAAACCATGTGCCTTCTGCCTCATGCTAAGCACAGGCCGCCACCACCTGAGCTCCTGACCTCCACGGAGCGACTCGCCTAAGCCTCCGCGCACTCAAGTGCATAGTGGAAAGGAGAGAACGGGTGATCCACTGTGTTCTGACCGAAGCAACATTTCAGAAGAGCTGAATTCGTGGGCCCCACAGAAGAGACAGCTGGGTAGCAAAGGGCATTGACCTCAGGATGTCTCCCTGTCTGTGTGGCATTACAGAGGTGATTTACATTTCTGGGCCTTTCTTTTCCGATCCACACAAGACATTAGGCTTAGACTCTGTAGGCACAGGAGTCCGAAGCACTCCCCAGCTTCTGCAACGGGTCCAAGTAGGTTCCACAGACAGCAGAAACATCACGTGTAGCACACACATACGCTTTTTCCAAACGCACACAAGTGCGGTTTAATAAAGTACAGAGTAAGGCAAAGCATTACTGGTATCGAGTAGCTTTTGTTATCCATGGATTTTCTTACCCAAAAGATGTTAACGATCTCGCTTATGTGTGGAATCTAAAAAAAAAAAAAAAAAAAAAAAAAGCTCACCGATGCAGAGAACAGATTGGTGGTTGCCAAAGGTAGGAATGGATGAAACAGGTGAAGGGGGGCGTGGTCAAAAGGTACAAACTTCCAATTATAAAATAAGTAAGCCCTGGAGAATGTAATGTATGGCATGGTGACTACAGTAGCGGTGTGTTTCATATTTGAAGGTTGCTCGAAAGGTCTTAAAAGTTCTCATCGCACACACAAATTTTTTGTAACGATGTAAGGCGATGGATGTTAACGGGACTTATTGTGGGAATTGCTCAGCCGTGCATACAATTATCAACAAATCATTGTATCGTGCACCTGAACTCTACTATAACGTTATACGTCAAATATGCCTCGGTACCAAGAAAGATAGGGACAGTTTAACTAGCATTATACAGGGGTCCTGGAAGTTCTGTTGACATTTAAAAGAGGGTCCTCATACATTGAAAAGAATTAGGAAATCACTGGTCTAGAACTCTGGATGATCTCTAAAGCTCCTTTACAGGGATTAGCACATAATCTATCTTTCTCAGAGAGCAGGCCAGCCACTATTAATAGTGGTGAGGAAAGAAAGGGTTAAGCCGACTAATTCCAGACATTGTCACTTAATTTCAAAATTAACTGAAGTCTTAAAACGGAAGGAAAAAAAAGAACTTGCGTTTTGGTCAATTATCACCAAACGTTTCTATTACATCCAAGGCTATCCAAACATGTATTTCTCTGAGGCCTGAAACCCCTTGAAAAAAAAACAAGTCTGAGCATACAGTTCATAGCCAGCCATCACTATTTAGACTTAAAGCCCATCTTTCCGTGTATTATGATGGTAGTAATATCAAATGCCTTTTAAAAACCATTTAATACCTTCTACGACTTTTATGGTACATCAAATTACAAGCCTACTCTTGTGAAAGGAAATTGTCTACATCCTCGCATAACCACGTGTCAAATGAATAATTGAGAAACAGGGCAAAGAGCTTTGAAAACCTAGAGGTATCATATGGATAGTAAAAAAAAAATAATGCAGACAGATGACCTCCGCCCTGAAATTCAGCAACTATTCAATAAAAATTACAAAAAAAAAAAATCAGTGAAGTTGGACAAATCCCTATGTAGATTTTTTTTTTCATTCCTTCTAGAAAGGAGCTCTGAAAGGTACTGTCTCCAAGTTAGACAAAAGGCAGCGAGCGTCTAAGAACAAATACAATCGGCTACTTGAGGGGTTTCTGACCACTGGGAAGTGAGGGGCTGCAAACGTAGGCAAAGCTTTGGGCTTCTGGGTCACTGCCACAAATCTGCTGGGGCTCACAGGGACTCAAGAAGGCACAGGTCCTGAGGGAGAACAGCTCAGGAACCAAGCAGGACCCGCCTACGCCTACGCCTACCCACCTTTCTACAAGCCACCTCCCTGCGACAGACTGACACCTAAGAATTCCCCCATTCTGGGGCGCCTGGGTGGCTCAGTCGGTTAAGCGTCCGACTTCGGCTCAGGTCATGATCTCGCGGTCCGTGGGTTCGAGCCCCGCGTCGGGCTCTGTGCTGACCGCTCAGAGCCTGGAGCCTGCTTCAGATTCTGTGTCTCCCTCTCTCTCTGCCCCTCCCCCGTTCATGCTCTGTCTCTCTGTGTCTCAAAAATAAATAAACGTTAAAAAAAAAAAAAATTTAAAAAAGAATTCCCCCATCCGGCAGGAGGACCGAGGCTTCACTGTGTGGACCGGGTGACATGGTCACTGTGCTCGTCATGTTTCAGCGCAGACCCTGAACACATAGACCTTTTTCACTTTTGCAGTTTTTTAAAATGTTTTTGTTTATTCATTTTTTTGAGAATGAGAGACAGAGTGTGAGCGGGGAAGGGGCAGAGAGAGACAGAGACACAGAATCCAAAGCAGCTCCAGGCTCTGAGGTGTCAGCATAGAACCCGACGCGGGGCTCGAACCCACAGACTGCGAGATCATGACCTGAGCCGAAGTCAGACGCTTAACCGATTGAGCCACCCCAGCGCCCCACAGTTTTGCGGTTTTTACGTGGGACGTTGAACTGTACTCTGAAAACTTACCGTCACGTGTTACCTACAAACAGCTGATCACTTCCCTTCTCTCTTACCAACGAAAGCTTACAGAACCAAAATCAGGATAACAAAAAGTTTCTCAAATACGTTAGCACATTTATCTTTTCACTAGAGCTCCACTCAGCTACAGAGCTAAGGCTGAGAAGACAGGTTTACTACCTTCCTGGGTCCGGGACCGTCCTCTCCTCCAGGGCTGGAGTGAGAAGGACAGACTGACTATAAATCCCCCAATCACTCAACTCTGTTTCATTCCTGGAAAACCCTGACTGCTTTGCAGCCCCCACCCCCCCCCTACCCTCGTTCCTCGGTCCCTTCCCCACCTCCAGTCACATTCTTTCTTTTTCTTTGGAAAACAGAACAGTTGCCCTGAAGCAATTTAAAAAGAAACTCAGGGGGCTTGTTTAACGTGACTAAGGTCCAGGAATATCCGTATAAATATATAAATGAGGCTAATGTAGACTTAGAATTCTTCATGAGAAAACCCCAGAGGACAGCCTACTTATGGACAAATCAGCAAAGCAGAAAGGTCTTACATTATTCCTTGACTCGGGTTTCCTACAGGCACGAGCTTTCCCATTTGAATGGCCTGAGTCTACTTTCCTCCCAACCGAGGTGATGGGTTCCCTTCCAGACATAAACACAGGTCCTCATATTACGAAAAATCAGCAACCAGCGTTCGCAGCCCGATTCGCCTCTCTTCTAGCATTGGTCGTCCGGGGAATGAAAGGAAAAGCGAGTGAGGCTGTGGCCTGTTCCCGCCCCCACCCCCCCCAATCTCGAAAGTGGTTCTCCTTGGGGCTCAGATACGCAACAAATTACAAGAAGCACCCTTCCCTAATTGAACGATGAAAACCAGAGCTGGCCAGGCCATGTGGTTCCACGCGTCTGGCTTGTGGTCCACCTTGGGAATATAAAGCCCCCAGAACAGGAAGAAGAGACGGCATCATCCATTTGCTGATGCCCCGCTCACAGTCATTTCCTACTTCCCAGAGACAGCTTGAGATTTCCTCCACAGGCAGAGGGGCTGAACGAAGCCTGCTTCTCCTCAGAGCAAAGCCCTCGCCAGACCTTGGTCAGGTGGCTTTGCTTCCAAGCGGCCAGGAAAGCATGGGCAGGGCCAGCGCGCACATCCCTCAGCTACCTCTCCCGGGGGCTGTGGCCCTCTGCAGAAGCCCACCATCCACGCTCGGGTGTCGCCCAGCCTGGCGGGCTGCCAGCGAAACATACCAGGCCGGCCACAGACAACAGATCCCTGGACCTCAGGGCCAGGCCGTGTACAGACCACTAACAGGCCCCCATGCACTGACTCTTTGGAACGTAAGGGTCGGGGGCAGGAAACGGAGGTGGTTCAACAGGATTCTTCTTCCGTCCAGCCGCTGATGACTGAAAAGAGATGATACTTTCTGACCAACTACCTTAGCTGAGCACCACCAAGGCTATGGCACCAAACAGAAGGGAACACAAGGCAGGCCTTACCGTAAGGGTACTTGGTATCCAGCTTTCTCTCTGCTGTCCTTCTCCAAGGCAACACGTCATCGCTGCACCCATTTGGCATTCCATTATACCCGATGCCGACAATCTTGTTCTCTGCGTTCACGATGCAGGCTCCGACCTACAGGGGAAACGTGTCCAGACACTGGTGACGTCAAGTGGCCCGTCGGCCCCTGGACGGGCAGTAAATGAAACCACAAGCTTGCAGAGCTCCAAAGCGAGCATGCGGCTTCCGGCAGTGTGGTAAGAGCTCTCTCTATCTCCTTGCTCGCTTTCTCTGGCAGCTCCCATAAGCCCCAGGAAGCACCCCCTAACCCCAGAGCGGGCGCAAGAGGCGGTGAATGATGGAATGTGAAACATGAACGCACCCAGGGAGGCAGCACAGGAGACAGACTTCCTCTGCCTTTCAGGCGACAGGCATCCGTGGAGTCTTTCTTTTCCTTTCGTAATGTGTTCGATTTGCAGGGACCTCTGTGCCAGTGAGGGTCCAAACATTCTCCCAGAACACTCACTTACCTGCGAATTTGGATCTTTGCTTCTCTGCGCCGATAAGAAGGCCACTGCCATGAAGTACTCAGGCCATTCCAGGTAGTCATCACGTTTCCTGCAGGGAACTTCACTCATGCTGGGTCTAGACGGAAAACAACAGTTGAGAAAAGCATTTTGGCAAATCTGCTTTCCAGTTCAACGCAACCACATTTAAACTTTGGGTCTGCAAAGTTAGACAATTTCGGTTACAATCAGAAATCACGGATCATGGGACCGCAGACAGTGTCGGGCCTTAAGAAAAAAATAAATTAGGTTACTATTTCGGAAGTTTGGATTCACGCCTAGTTTCACATTCCCAAATATTACAGCTAGTCACTGCTTTCTCATAGGATCGTTTTCCACTTAGTACAAACGCCTGCCCCACAACTTGTTCTCTCCCCGATGAAGCAGAGCCAGCACAAGAGAATGGGAGGGAGAAAGGAGAACATTTATTGATCACCTAATATATTTCAAACACTGTGAAAGTCAGACACATCATCTTACTCACGCCTCATTCTAGCAAAGGTAGTAACGTCCCATGTTACAGACACGCAAGAGAACTTATCCTAAATCACATCGGATTATTATCCCTGCCTGTCAAATCCCACGGGAGCTGTCCCAGCTCTGATATTAACCGGATTAATTCGTCCCTTTTCTTTCCCCTTGGTTTCCCCAGCTGAAACAGAAGTTATCAACCCTGAGTACCGAATCAAATGAGAAACTGACAAGTGTCGAGCCCTATGACTAAGGCAAAGTTTTAGTAACAGGGGCTCTACTCAATCCGGGCCAGGCACAAGCTGTTCTCCAACAGGCCTCCAACAGGGGGCCTAAAACTTCCAGTAAGGGGTGGGGTGCTTTCAAGGGAGACCAAACAGGGCAAGGAAGGAGGGCAACTCAAGAACTGAGAAGTCTTGAGCAAGCCTAGGCGTCTGGGCTGAAGGAAGCTGGGAATTTCCCTGTATCTGGGCGGGGCGGCGCGGCAGTGCCTAAGACTGGGAACCATGATTATCCCGGTGATGTTGCCCAAATTCCGAGAAGGCTGTAAACCCTCTCGACACCGAGCGATGCTGGACCGCGCCGGTTTACCGCCGGCCTTAAGGGTTAGCATCCATAACCGCTGCAGGGTGGGTACCAGATCGGTGCCAGCCTAACAGGAGGTGGGAGGGGCAGCAGAGGCGAGGGACGGGAACGTAGTAGCCCCGGGCGCTTGCCCCGGGTCGGCTGTGACGCTCACTGGAGCCCCGGAACCCAGCTGCGGAAACACGAGGGACGCCACTCCAGGGCCGGGAGGAACTCCCGCTCCCCCGCGCACCACCACTCCCAGATTCCGTTCCCGGACGGAAAGCAGGCGCCCCCCACCCCCTCGCCATGTGGGCGCAGGAAGTGACTGCCAGTCTCGGCCTCCCAGTACCACCCTCCCTCGGTTTCCTGGAAGGAGAAAGCTGTCGAGCCCTCCCGGCCCGCACCCGCATGAGGTTCACCCGGGAGCCGGGATAACCTCAGGGCTCCCCGCCCCGAGCCCCGGCCGCGAGTCCCCCAGCCCCGCGCCCAGGCCGCGCCGCGTGGCGCGCAGGCCAC